>NC_143018.1:45175991-45475991 GCF_055824585.1 Amblyomma mixtum
CCCTTTTGCAGGGGCCGGGAAAAGGCGGTGGTTGTCGCTATAATGTGTTAATATTTCCCTGAATCGCAGCAGCGGCTGGTTAGTCTCCGAGCCAGAAGAGCTGGGATGAGGAGCCCGGTGAGTAAGCGCTCGGGCAGCCGCGTCAGCGGCCTCATTACCTCGTAAGCCCTGGTGGCCAGGAGCCCAAATGATTCGTTTGGGTGTTGGATCAGTGGCAGTCCGTCGTAGAATACAAGCAGCTAAGGGGGAGATCTCCCCTGCCAAGTAATGTTCACATGCTTTTCGGGAGTCCGTGATGATTATTCTCGAATTGGCGTGGGCGGCAGCAAGCGCTATCGCTACTTCCTCGGCCCGCATTGAATTCGGGGCTCGAAAGGAGAGTGCTGGGTACTCCGCTCATAGTCGCGGTTATCCAGCCGGTAATCATCGCTGTCTCAGTCTTCAGTCCTATGCAACTTCTTTATCGCCTTCAAGACAGATAACAGTTTTCTCCACTGCAGCCGAAAGAGCTTCAAAAGCAGGATACAGGAACAGGTATTGCTATCGTTAGCCGTGAGTAGCAAAAAAAAAAAAAGACTCTAAGTTTTAGCGCTCCAACTATCAGTATGATCAAGCATTAGGAATACAAACGTGTGCGAATCCATGGTTTATATTGAACGCTTAGCATTGTATGCCAGACATGACAAAAGAAAGTAAATAACTGTTCACGGGCAACCTAGCTCCATTCTTTCTCGCAAATCGTGAAACAGTTGATCTCCTAAGAAGCTTTGTGGTTAAGCTATATGAATGTGGGCCTTATTTAACTCTATTCTTGTAATGCATGCTAGATAGAGGGCACGTAAATGGTTTTCTTGAAAACACAAAGTGAACAAGGGAGTGAAAAGCCGCCTGAGGCTTCCTCGTCCTTTTTCAATTAGCGCTTTCTACTCATGTAGGGCTTAATGGGAGTCAGGAAACTGATGGGGGGGTTCAGTGCAAACCAGGCTTTAAATAAAACGTCAACTCTTCCAGGAAGCAGAAATACTGCATGATATACCGCAGGTATTCTTTCTTATATTCCACTGTGTTTATATCTTTTCAGAAAAATTCCTCGAAGGCGTCCCGGAATGGTTAACACCCACATTCACTGTGACTGGCTGTCTGGAAGATATATCTCATCACTTCTGCGCACTACGCCACAACATTAGCTTGTCTGAGTTGTCCTGCGCTTTCCTTAAGAAGCCTATGACGTCCACTGATCTAACAACCGCTCTTTTCTCCAGTCTGGGCATTTGGTGCTGAAATAAAGCCAGTCTATCGATATACTTACGCTTCCGTCTTGTTCGTTTACACACCTGTTTACACGAAGAAGGAATGTTTCTTTTAGACAACCTTATTATGATGCCGTGGATGCTGCCATTGTTATAACCATGGTAACACAGCACCAGACTGCCATGGTTAGCTTTGAACGAAGAAAACTAGAAAATTACAAAGTGTAGATCAAGCAAATTTTGCAGACTTAATGAAATATGCACGTTCCATAAATATGCCAAATATACATGCGTTTTATCAATTAAGTAGGCAGCTGTTGAGCCGCTAATATCCGCCACTTTTGTCATTTTTGGTCTTTCTTAGAACGCCGCTCTCAAATAACTATCCAGTAGAGCGAAAAACAGTGCAGTCAAAACCGATTTTAATATAGCTTTAAAACGTTGCAGAAACCGTCAGTTCTTTGTTTGGTGCAGCTTTTTTTTAAAAAAGATTTGACGCAAGCAGACAAGTCGAACAAAAATATTGTTTTGTGCAATAGGTGTTTTGTTCATGGCACTCGTACCAAGAATTATTGCTATAAACGGCGCATACCACTGAAACGTGAATACATTGATTTTTCTGATGTGCTAAAAATTGTTTCTCTAACTGAAGCGGAAGGAGCGCAGCGATCGCGCAAACATTGTAAATATGACCGCGAAAGCATCTGACCCCCGCCTTAATACACCCACTATTTCACCTTAATCCACCCACAAAAACTCACAGTTATCCATCTTTATCCATTTTCTGAGGTGGACCTACTTCAAAATTTCCGGGGATCCTTTGGAATATTTGGGGGTGGGCCAACTTCCATATGTTCCCGCATTTTCTTCTTTAAGAATGTTGTTAAGAAGGCACCAAGTTTTTTAAGCCCCCGCTCTGCTTTGCCTCCCTAGGTCCTCGATTAAGTTTTGCAATTCATCCCTTGAATTACTTAACAAGGCAGTGTCATCAGCGAACCGGAGATTGCTAAGGTATTCTTCATTGTCCTTTACGCCTAACTCTTCGCGATCTAATTCCTAGAATACTATCTGTAAACACACCGAGGATAGTACTGGAGAAATCATGTCTCCTTGTCCGATACCCGCCGACTAACATGAACCCTTTTCACCAATCCGGCTGTCGCGACATTATCCGTTGCCCCATGGGTAACAGTATTAAGGTAGCCAAGGCGGAATTCATTTTTTCGCAATGGATAAAGGGAACAGTGGGTGGTGGTGGTGAAAACATTTATTCAGAAGGGACAGGAGGTGTTTGGATCAGCCCGTAAGGGACCGGTCCTTACAAACACTAGGTGGAGGTCCCTAGTATGGGACCCCAGTGGCGGTGGCCGCCGCCCGGGCGTTGTTGGGCCTGTAGGTCGTGGCAGCCGAGCAGGGTCGCCTCCCAGTCCTCCCGGGGTGGGTTGGGGATGGGGGGAATGGCCGGGTTGGAGGGGCAGGCCCAGACCATGTGATAGGTGTCCGAAGACACCGCACTACAGTGCGGGCAGTTGCCGCTAAAGGAGGGGTCGAAATGTTTTAGGGCTGCCGGGCACAGAATTGTGTTGGTGAAGAGGCGGAGAAGGAGCTGCTCATCCGCCTTCTTCAGGCCTTTACATAGGCTAGGGTAAAGGCGATGGCTATCTTGATAGTGGGTTGTGATATCTCTGAACGTATAGACCGGATTAAAATCGGGTTCCTGATCAGGTGGGGAGGAGAAAACAGCCCGGTGAGAGAGCGCGTGGCGGCTGCGTCTGCTGCCTCGTTTCCTGCCAGCACTCCCAAGGTTAGGTTATTTGTAAACATAAATACCCCCGAAAGCAGAAGGTTTGACAGCCGTCGCCGTAGCTCAGCGGTAGAGCACCGGACGCGTAATTCGGAGGTCGTGGGTTCGGATCCCACCGGCGGCATGTGGTTGTTTTTTCTTCTGCTTTTCTAATCAATTATCTTTAAGGGATAACATATTCAGTAATATAAATTGATCAACACCACAAAATAAATAAATAAAATTTAAAAAAATCCCCTCTGCTCCTTGGTTTCTGTGGCTGTTGGCTTTTCTCATATTTATAACGAGCCCCTCATTCCCCTTTCCTCGTCTGCTTAATTGCTTAACGAGGGCCTCGGTTCTGGCAGCCTTGATGCCTTAGGAAGCATAAGAGGGTTCTCACACAGCTTCCACCCTCGCCGTTCGATGACGTTCTACATCACATCAGCGGTAACTCAGGACGTGCTACGTCCTCCGCTTAAGAACGTGGGTGGCGCTGGTGAACACTCCCAAGGTTAGGTTATTTGTAAACATAAATACCCCCGAAAGCAGAAGGTTTGACAGCCGCCGCCATAGCTCAGCAGTAGAGCACCGGACGCGTAATTCGGAGGTCGTGGGTTCGGATCCCACCGGCGGCATGTGGTTGTTTTTTCTTCTGCTTTTCTAATCAATTATCTTTAAGGGATGTAGATGCACTCCATCGCTTACCAGCAAGGCGCGATAAAGTTCCGGGCGTTATCTGCCGGTTCGCTAGGCAAGGCGTCAGGGACATGTGGTGGAAGAATCGAAAGAAACTGATCGCTGCTGGCGACGGAGTGCATGTGCTCGAAAACCTGACTAGAAGAAATCGGGAACTCTTGAAAACTGTCAAGGATTGGGCAAAAGTACACGATCACAAGTATGTGTGGCACACAAATGGCAAGGTATTGCTAAGGAAGTCTGATGGCATGTCAGCCATTCACATCACTAAAGCGTCTGAACTCGATCGGCTAACCTAAGGTTGTATTCCCATCGCATGGCTGGTACTGTACGTCATTCTACCACCCCGTACATTCTTCCGGGTGAGTTTAGAGGCCATATCGGCTCAACGTTTTCAAAGCACTTAAAATGTCTCCATATTAATGCTCGGTCAATAAGAAACAAGGAATCGCAGCTATCAGCTTTACTTCAATGTTGCAATGATTCTTTTGATGTCATTATGATTTCTGAAACCTGGTGTACGAGTGAAATAGACGTCCCTCGGTTAGACAGCTACCGGACTTTCTTTTTAAATCGTGTCTTTGGCCGCGGTGGCGGTGTGTGTGTTTTGTTTGAGAAGGCATGGCAACCCGAGTTACTACCCATGTTCACTATTTCTACATGTGATTATGAAATTTTGTCCACTCGTGTCGAAAATGTGATTTTTGTTGTTTGTTATCGGCCCCCTCAAGGTTGTACTTTGAATTTCTTTAGTTTTCTTGAATCATTGCTTTCTTATGCTAATGATAACTGTTTAAGGCTGCTGTTTGGTGGTGATATAAATATTAACTTATTAGTGCCAGATAGTCACACTAAAAATCTAGACCTTTTGTTAAAAGTAAACGGATTTTGCAATGTAATTAATTCACCAACGCGAATTACACCTACCTGCTCGTCATTACTAGATGTGTTCATCACAAATTTTGAAACTGACAATCTCAAAGCTGGGATTATTATTTCTGATCTCAGTGACCACTTGCCCATATTCCTCTGTATAAAACACAGAAAAAATAAGTTCAAGAATTCAAAGCAGTGTTTTCAAGTTATAAACAGCGACAACCTCCTTAAATTCAGAGGCACGTTGACAAATGTCGATTGGACTAGTGTGCTTCACGAGACTGACCCGAACAAAGCGTACGAACATTTTTTAGACATCGTCAAGAGTGTTTACCAAGAAAGTTTTCCTGTAAGAACGACAAAGCGCAGTCATCACACCCGTAAACCATGGATCACACCTGACCTGAAAAATAAAATTAATAAGAAGCACAAACTCTATCACAAATTCATCAAATCAAAAGAGATCAATGAACTGCAGACTTTCAAAATATACCGAAACCGCCTGAACAAAGAACTTGAGCGAGCAAGAAACGCTTACTACGTTAACCAGTTTGGTTCTGCAGGAGGTAAGACGGAGATAATGTGGAAAAAATTAAGCAATCTTTTCGCTTTTAGTAATACTCGCAATGATATTAATGTTATCAAGCAAAATGGGGTTGAGATATCGGGACAACAGTTAGTAAACAAATTCAACCAGCATTTTGTTAATCTTTCAATCCCGCCATACGTGCATAACGACCTTCGCAACATCCCTTTGAGCAGTGAAACAATATTTCTCGACGCTATTGAAGAAGGTGAGGTACTGCATGTTTTCCAGGAGCTGAACAATACCACAAGTATAGACATTGACGGTATGCAACTAAAACCCATCAAGTTTGCCCTTGCTGTCCTGCTTCCATGCCTCACACATATTTTTAATTTGTGCATTGCTAATGCTAACTTCCCATCTAAAATGCAGATTGCACGTGTGTCTGTCATATACAAAAAAGGCGACAAAAATGACTTCGGCAATTATAGGCCCATCTCTGTGCTACCAGTATTTTCTAAACCACTTGAAAAGCTAATTCACAAACGTTTCGCAAAGTTCGAGGAGAAACAAAATATAATAACTGACTCACAGTATGGCTTTCGTAAGCACCGTTCTACAGAGCACGCATTACTAGCTCAAAAAGAGTACATATTAAAACACCTTGATCAAAATAAAATAGTCATCGGCATTTTCATAGACTTTACAAAAGCGTTTGATTTGTTGAATCATGCATTACTAATCCGCAAACTTGACCGCTACGGTTTCCGAGGTCACGCAGGATCTCTTGTACACTCTTACTTGAGTAATCGCAGACAAGCTGTCAGTAATAATGGGTATATATCAGAAATAGAATCACTTCACCGCGGTGTTCCCCAGGGCAGCATACTGGGTCCTTTTCTTTTTAATATTTTTATTAATGATATTGTGCAAATCGCCCCTGCAAAATACATAATATATGCTGACGATACCAGTATATTTTTTTCAGGAACTCAAGTAGATACTCTAATAGATACAGTGAATTCTACCCTCTCAAATTTATATGAATGGACAAAAAAAAATGGTTTGCAGGTAACTGTCGCGAAAACAAAAGCAGTTAGAGCAAAAAATAAGAAAGTTACACTTGTAAAAGACATTTGCTTCAATAATGCTCAAGTAGACATAGTACCTACATTTAAAACACTGGGCGTTGTATTTAATGAAAAAATGACTTGGGATGACCATGCCTATTTTATTTCCAGCAAACTGTCGCAAATTATTGGTTTAATTTGCAGATATCGCCAACTGCTGCCAACAAGAGCATTGCTGGCCATATATCATTCACTCTTTAGTTCTCGCCTCAATTACTGTAATTTAGTGTGGGGAAAAACTTCGCAAGAAAACATCAATAAGCTACTCGTATTACAGAAAAATTTTATCAGAATAATTGAAAATGTTCCTAGAACATTCCATACACAAGAATTTTTTTATAAATACAAAATACTCCCGGTAACTAAATTGTACACCTTTCGCCTCAGCCACGCACTGAAGCGCGAAATTATTAATCACACGTCCTTCCTTCATGAACTCTCCAACATTGTAGTAAGCTATAAAGTACACAACACAAGAAACGTCGATCAGTGGCACATTAAAACATACAGAACAACATATGGCTGTCAAACACTTGAAAACATATTACCGCGTCTACTAAATGCTCTTTGTGTCAATGACATTGACCTAAAAACCACCTCACACAGAAAGCTTTTAGAATATTTTTTATTTACAGATACTGCATTGAATCTGTGAACCGAATTTACTGTATTGCACTCTTCATTGCTTTGTTTGTCATTTTGTTTTTCTTGTGGGAAGTACCTGTCGCGATTTTTTTGCAATATTGTATTTAGTTTCAAAGCGTGCCACGGTTTTGTTGCCAAAGTTCGCAGCTGGGTGTCCATGGCCAAGTCAAGCGGTCCAAGAGACCGCTTTTACTATGGGCACCCTGTCACCATGTATATTGTGGTGGTAAATAAATATCAAATAACATATTCAGTAATATAAATTGATCAACACCACAAAATAAATAAATAAAATTAAAAAAATCCCCTCTGCTCCTTGGTTTCTGTGGCTGTTGGCTTTTCCCTGATGAGCAGAGGCCCATATAAGGTAACGCTGTGCGGGGTCCGTATCCCGTATGCAATTTTGGTATATTCGATAGGCTAGGAAGGGAGTGCAGCCTTGTTCGACGTTCCGACAGGCCCCTCGCGAGTCGGTGATTATGTATTTTGAATTGGAATGTGAGGCCGCGAAAGCAATCGCGACCTCTTCTGCTTGTGTTGCACTGCGGGCTCTGAAAGAGGCCGTTAACTGTGTTGCTGTTGTGAACTACCGTGGCCGTGTACCATCCCCCGTGGTGAGGGCCGGAGGCGTCCACGTAGTATACACCTGTTTTGTTGCCATAATGTCGGGCTAGCGCTTCCACTCGTGCCAGGCGCCGACCATTATGGTCTTCATGTGACATGTTTGTTGGACAGTGGGCTTATTTGCGTGCAGCCCTTCTTCGATCCCCCAATCTTCACACACAGTCAAACAAATTGCACTCGCTTCGTGCCGCGTGCGACTGATGCCATTTTGCCTACGAAGGGGATATGTGCATGTGGAAGTCGCTTCCCTTTAAAAATGCACTTTTTTTTCCCCTTTATTTGTTGCACGAAAGAGAACTCCATCTTGAAATCATGAGTCGAAAAGCCCTCAAGCAAACGTTCTGCAAGAAGCCAAAAGCCACCGAAACCAAGTAAAGCACAGGGGCACGTTTCAATCTTTTTTTTTTGGCCCTGATCAGTGGTAAATTAGTAGTGGAGTTACTACTAATTTACCATTGATCAAAGCCACAAATTAAGAAAACACTGAAACACTCCCATATGCTTTAATGGTTTCGGTGTCTGTCGGCTTTCTTCATACGTATGTTCACTATCGTTGTGATGAAGCGACAGCAGCTGTGGTGGACTCCTCTTTATCCGCCCTTCTCACACTACCTCTCCCTCCAGACACCTCCCCAGAAGCTGCAGAGGAAGCCGCCATTGCACCCGCACGGAAGCCCGGTACATTTTAAGTGATTCTAAAACTGCGATTCTAAATTTTGCTCGAGGCCGAGTCCATGTCCCTGCTTTTGGCATACTAGACTCGCCCGATGCACCCCCGCCCCGCCAAGTGGAGCTGATATGGGTGCCCGCGCACTCCGGGAATCCCGGAAACGAGGCCGCCAACCTTTTAGCCCGAGGTTCTTTAAACCGGGCTCAGGTGCCCTCGGATCGGGGATTCACGAAGGAGCGCATGCACTTATTCAGCGAGCTGACGCAGGCCTACAGAGCCTCACGCCAGCTCTACCCCCCGCCCCACCCCTCCCTAGATAACAAACACGCAACGCTCTGGCGCGGACTACAGACACACTCTCTTCCCTCACCCCTTACCCTAGCCCACTATCATCCCTCCTTCCCCACTCCAGCATGCGCCCTATGCCCAGAACCCTTCGCCTCTTCCCTCCACATCCTTTCCCTCTGCCCGGCGGACCCTCCCCCGCGGGACCTAGAGAACCTCAAGACCTGGGAGGACTGGGAGACCCTGCTGCGCTCGGAGGACCCGGCCGTGCAGACCATCGCAACCGGCCGGGCTGCCAGTGTTATGGACCTTAGGAACATAAACACTTAGAGTGCAGTGGGGTCGTGCGGGGACCCTGGGGCGTGCCCCGAATTCCTTGTACAATAAAGTTTTTCTCTCTCTCTCTCTCTCTCTCTCTATCGTTGTCACCTCCAAAGGGCAAACATTCGGTCACCTTTTTTTCCCGAGTCTTTGGTTGTAGAAGTGGACAGTGGACACCTTATAGTTGCGCATTAAGCTGCGAAACCGATGAAGAGCGGGAGCTTCGAAAGCGAAGGAAAGGCGCATAACTGGCCCCCTGGGAGAGTGGACACCTCAGTCGTGCTTTCAGGTGCGTGGCGGTAGTCATAGATGTGCGCTGCATGCGTTGGCATTGACAACGCTGTGGCAGAAACGCGGCACTGAAGCCATAGGCCGTCGGCGTTCGTCTTCATTGACGTTGGCGTCGAGAACGTCTCTCTCTCTGTCCGATGAATTTAAGGAAAGGAAGTGCGCATAACTGGCTCCCTAGGCAGTGGACGCCTGAATAGTGCTTTGAGGTACGTGGGGTGGTGAGAGAGAGAGAGATGCTGGCTGCATGCGTTAGCGCTGACAACGTTGCGGCAGACACGCGACTTTGCAGCAATAGGCTGCAGCGTTCATTGGGTGAGCGTAGCGGAGGGCTCCAGAATAATTTCGACGACCTGAGGATCGTTAACGTGCACTGACATAGCACGGCACACGGGCGCCTTTCAAGGCGAAAGCATGCTCACGGTGTCCGTGCGTGCGCTGGAATCGTGCCAACTGGGGCCTCTCCTCCGCGCTGCGGCGCAACCTCCTCCCCTCCTTAGCAACCGGCGTGCCGCTGGGGGGCGCAGCTGCGCATAGCAACCGTGACGTCACACACTAGCCGTAGAATGAGCGCGCGCGCGCGTCGGCGGTGGCAGCTGCAACGCCGCTCCTTCGCCAGACGTCTCGTTGCAGTCGAGTGAGTGAGACGCATGGCTCCGAAGCGGCCCTGTGATTCCGCGCCAAGCGGTTCGGGGAAGCGGCAGTGGGTTGACCACAAAGCTTTCGCCAAGAGAGAGAGAAAGAAAAACTTTACTTGAAGAGGAATTCGGGGCACGCCCCAGCGTCCCCGCACGACCCCACTGCACTCAAGTGTTTATGTTCCTAAGGTCCATAACACTGGCAGCCCGGCCGGTGGCAAAGCATACTTTAGAATTTCCGAAGTGTCTTCGGTAATTTCTTTCCGTGTTTCGCCTCCGTCGAAGCGCTGCCGTCGCGGTCGGGTTCAAACCCGGGTACTCCAGCTCAGTAGCCGAGCGTCCTAACCACCGAGTAGACAAAGTTTGGAGAACCGGTGGATGGTCAATGGTCATACCAATGGTCAGGCAATTGGACAGGTCAAGGTCATGGACAAAGTCAAGGTCAAGCTGGGGACGTCAAGGTCATGTCAAGGTCAGCCAAAATTTAGTCACGTGATCGATTTTGGGCTCGCCGAGGAGCCTAAACACTGCGTTTACGTGATAGGACGTGACGTCACGCCATCTTTAACGCATTACATGACGGAAGGAGCGCCGGCACGCCTAGGAAAGAACGATGCTTTAGCTTTGGTTAAACCGAGTGAGAAGCGGTACCTGCACGAAGGTTTAGACTGGGAAATACCAAATAAACGCTAAACGAACAACATAACAAGACTTTGCCAGGCCAAACCATCGTGAAGCTCCCGCTTCTCACTCGGTTCAACCAAAGCTAAAGAACCGTTAATTTCTTGATATTGAGAATGGGAATGAGCATTAATTGTGTGCTCAAAAAAACCTGAACAGTACGAGCATTTCATCCTCTAAGGGATCCCGCAACACAGAACAAACAATGCTGTGCGCTCTCCGAACAAATACTCAAAGTAAACAATGCGGAAGGGGGAGGGGCCAGTTAAGACAACCGTACAACATTGATACTGAGAAAACAAAGCCTTGTGCGCCCTGTAAAACATTGCTAAAAGAGGATAGGGTGGGTAGGCACCCTACTTAAAAATTACACTTAAGAGAAGTTTATTGGACCCTTGATCAAAAAAGGGACATCCGTCCCCCTATAAAAACAGATACATTACGGCGATCGATGTCGCCCGGTGCACTCACAGGGAGCGCATGCAATCAAGACAAAAGAACAATGCTGCCACAGGCTGTCGCCCCTTGTTGTTGTTGTGACTGAGAGAAGGATGAAGAGGAAATTGCACAGGCCTGCTACTGGCTCGAGCCAAGCCACCACCGCTGCCACGTGCAGATAGAGAAGAGTTATAAGATCAGAGAAAAGAAGTAAAGGAAAGAAAAGACGCGCGTCGCAGCAACAACTGCGTCCGCCGGAGCGGTCGCTGCTCAAGAAGAAGCGGCCGAAGCCGCGCTCGCCGAAGCGAGAACACATACTCCTCAGTTGAAACAACTACTACATCATTTTCCTCAGACTTCCAAGGGAGGCCTGCGTAGATATGCTGATATCTGGTAGAGCTAACCTTTACATTAAATGCTGTCTATTATTTATCAATGAGTAATTAAAGTCTAAATCAATGCACTCTTCTCGTAGCGTAGACGCCTTAGCTAAATTTCTTAGCGAAATGTATATTTAAGCTGCAAGTTCTTAACAAGTGATAAATAAATAAATGGTTATCGGGAAACAGAAGGCGTGACCACTTCTTGGTGGACACCTCAACCGCGCCGTGAGGCAAGGAGGGAAGGTGGGAGTGAAAGGAGAAAGAGTGAGGTGCCGTAGTGGAGGGCTCCGGAATAATTGAAGTTGGTTTTTGAGGAAAGGAAAGGATGCAGTATCTGTCTTACATCCCGGTGGACACCTGAACCGCCCCGAAATGGAAGGGAGGAAGATGGGAGTGAAAGAAGAAAGGAAGAAATAGGTGCCGTAGCGGTAAAAGTTGGTAAATTGGGTTTTTTGAGGGAAGGAAATGGTGCAGTATCTGTCTCGCATACCTCGGTGGACATCTGAATAGCGCCGTAAGGGAAGGCAGGAAGGTAGGAGGTAAAGAAGAAAGAGAGAAAGAGGTGCCGTAGTGGAGGTCTCCGGGATAATTTCGACCACCTGGGGATCTTTAACGTGCACAGACATCGCACAGCACACGGGCGCCTTTAGCGTTTCGCATCCATCGCAACGTGGCCGCCGCCCTCCGGTTCAAACCCGCGTACTCCAGCTCGGTAGGGGAGGACTCTGTAATAATTTCGACCACCTGGGAATCTTCAACGTGCATTGACATCGCACATGATTTCGACCACCTGGGGATTGTTAACGTGCACTGAAAATCGCGAAAGACGGTGTGCCGAGGAAGCCGACGGGTGGGGGCGGTTGTTAGGAAAAGTACAGTAGCTTGCTCACTTGGATAACTGGTTTTGCTATCGAGTCCTGAAGCGGCTCCTCTGCAGCAGGGGTCCCGGCCTGGAGTACTGCAGAGCTTAGAAAGCGATCTCTGTCTGTGTGAAAGACTGTATATCTCGTACATGAGAGGGAGGAAGTTTGAGGTGTCCCGGAAGGGGCCACTTTTCTGGTTGAAATAGACAGGCTCTTGGACTGTTTAAAGAAATAAGCACCACTTTTTTTTTTTCAGAACTCCAAAGTAATGAAAACTACTTGTTCACACGTGGTATTCTTCTTTTTTTTTACTCCAGCGCTGCAGAAAGACTCAGTGCGCAGATTTCAAGTCCTCATGATTGTTATTACTATTTTTTCTCAAGGGTAGTATATTAATAGTTTTATAATCAAGCATCAGAAATACGTCGTCCTCTTGCCTAATATGTTGATGCGCTGGTTGAGTAACGTGATTAAAGTGCCCTCTGTCTTTGAAAGTCCATTTCCTATTTCGCTGCATGACAGGCATAAAAAGATGAGGTAGAATTGAAGAGCTATACCCAAAAGAATAATAATTTGCACGTGGGGTTTGTAGACCAGCTGCTGTTTGTGATCTCTATATCTAGCGCTTCTTCTTCTTCGGAAGGCGGGGTAACAGAATGTGCGCCACAAAAACATCAAGAAAAAAGAGAGAGAGCTATGGAATGAGCGAAGCGTGAGAGAGAGAGGCTGACTCTCTGCATGCTAGCGTGCGACTTCTTCGCGTTCTCCTGGATTTTGATGTCGCATGTACGCAGCGCATGTGAGCGCGTTTTCTTTTTTGTTTGCGCAACTCCGGGGCGGGCCACAGCAGCTTGTACGAACGGGGAATTTCTCCTTGGAGGCAGCCGTATATAACGGAGTCCGCGCCGCCGACGAGACGCACAGATCCTCCCAGATCACTTCTCTCGAGCAGCAGTCTCGGAGCGTCACCGATCCAGACACTATGATCAAGGTTCTGGTTAGTATGGGGCCGCTTTCGGTTTTTCTCGTTATTTTTTTCTCCGTGGCTTCTTTACGAGCTTTATTTCTAGTTTATCTCATTTAATTCCTGTCTATAAGACGACAGACAGACAATGTGACGTCTAAAAGACGTCACATTGCTGCATCTTAACAATTCCAGAATAGTGAATGTGAGCAAGAGGCTGAAATGTTTTCGAAGCTCTTAAGTCTTGTTGATTATTTTGCGCTTTCTGGGTACCCCTATAACCTGACGAGAAGAATAGTTGTTTTAGCTATAAATTTTTAAAAATAAGCAGTGATAGCAGTATAATCTTCCGTTAGCAGGCAAACCGTGACTTTGTAGGAAATTTTGGCAAGAGTGGTTATTTTATTCCATAAGAAGACAGGCTTGGAAACATGCCGGACTAAACAATAAGCATCAAAGTACAACCATCGCTAACTGCGTTAGTTTGCACAATAGTTGTTGCAACATTTGTCTGCGAGGAATCGCTTCGGCAAAGCGCTAAAACAAATTTCGCGCAACTTTGCAAAGCGGAGGATTTTAGGCGTACGCTGCTCTAAGAACGCAAGAATACTGTATGCTTCTGTTATATGCCTTCTGTGACTGACCGCAGTGTTGCGGCTGACCATAGTGTTAATCATAATTCACGACGCACGTGCATTATTCACGCACAGTTTTGCCCTTTGCGTACCTGCGAACAACGCTGCAGTAGTCTTTAAAACCGGGAGACGAAACAGATTAGGCGTCCACTTAGGTTTCGCGAAAGGTTAAACCAAAGTTCGCCACACCCTCTGCATGTTTACTGACCGACTCTTTCCATTCTCCTCGCAGATCCTCCTTGCCGTGTTGGCCTTCGCTGCGGTCTCGTACACTGTGGCCGCCCCGCAGTACTACATTGCAGACGGTCTGTACTACGGCTACCCCTACCACTCCGCATACTACGGCGCCTACTACCCGCACTACTACTACGGGCGTTAAAGTACGCGCCACTACAGCAGCGCAAGCGACAGTTCATGGTGAGCGAAGCAGAACGCGGCAAACTCACTCCAGCTACCCAGGAGCAAGGTCCAATGAAAAAGTCGCTTGAAAGAAGTTCCATCACAGTATGACAGGAACGTGAAGAACAAAATCACTAGGCTTAGCTCGCACATAGCTCGGCAGCCTTCAAGGGCAACGGAGAGCAACGTGAAAGAATCGAATGCACATGCAGGAACGCTCACCATTTTATCGCCACTGAGTACTGACAGAGAGGGAACTTCACGTAGTAACAGTCATCTGGGTGGTAGTCATCTCTATTTTAGTTTGCAATCCTGTAGAAAGTGGGTGGTAGTCATCTCTATTTTAGTTTCAAATCCTGTAGAAAGTGTCTACTCCCTTCAAGGTAGATAACATGCATTCTAACCGCAGCCGGATGAGCTTCAGTGTGGAGATATGTATAATTGTTATCATTGTCTTTAGCCGTTAGCAGCAAGGAAGGTGCGAAGGTTTATAGCTCTAAATATCAATGTAACGAAGCATTATGAGTGCAGATGTGCGCGCATGCATGTTTAATTTGAACGCACATCGTTAGATGTCAGACATGGAAAAAGCAAGCGAATAACTGTTCGTAGTCAGTCGAGCTCCATTCTTTCTCGCCAACGGTGCAACAACTGTTCCTCCGGCGAGCTCTGCGGGAAGTGCAGGCCTTATGGTTCTCCATTTTCGGGAGACATAGATATTCAGGGACATTAGGTACAAAAGTTATGCTCAGGCCTAACAAAGCCTTAAATGAAAAAGACACTCCGCCGAGAATCGGAAATGTTGTAGAGTGCATCCCAGACATTCACCATTGCGTTCCACTGTGTTGATATCTTTTCAGGAGAATTTCTCGAAACCGCCTCGGAATGGTTAACACACACGTTCCCTGCCAATGGTCCTCCGGAAGAAATACCTCGACCCTTCGGCTTGTTACGCCACAGGCGACACCTGCTTACCTGACTCGTCCTGTGATTTAATCGAGAACCAACGAGGTCCACCGTTTCTTTTCTTTGGTCTGGGAATTTGGTGCTGAAATAAAGCCATTCTAACCAGATACTTACGCTTTCGTCTTATTTCCTTACAAGTATGACGGATACGCTGAATACCGATTGAAACATAGCGTCAGTGATACACATCCTGACCCGCAATAGATAGGAGCTGCGGTCTTCAAAACGACACGTGCAGAAACTTTGGAGGAGCGGCTACTTAATTTTTATGCACGTCGTGCAGCTTGTGTCGCTACGATGAAGCAAAAATCTAGAGAAGAATGAACAGAAGAAAAAAAAGGTTACTTCAAAGGACGATGATGACAATTCCAGCCGAAAGAAAAACGGTCTCGTCGAGAGGAAGGTGACTGAACTCTAGTTTACCGCTAGGCAGTTGCGACCACCAGGATAAACCAAATACGTATTGAACTGTGCGAATGATGTAGGTTTCTGCACTTAACCATACAAAGATCGCAATATCATAAGGTGATGTTACCGCTGATGGCGGTGGCTCTGGTCCAATATTCTGAGAATTGCTGTCAGCTAATGCTGATGATGCTGGGCTGAGAGGATGCCTACGTGTGGACTAAATAAATTTGCCAAAACCTTTTACCGCTTGTAGATTGGTTATAACATAGCGCACGGGGTGGTTTACTGGCAGTGCTTCCATCCTAAAAGCCCAAGATAAGGCACGTAGCCCGCATTAGAGCAGTAGGAAGCGGCCTTGTCGAGCATGGTCTTAGAGGACCAGATCGCCTTTATAGAATGAGCCTGTGCGGCAGCTGTCTTCATGGGCGCCCTGGACTAGACGAAATCCGGAGATACCCACAGTGTCCTTATAAAACTGACATGTAGACCGTATATATACTTCTTATGGACTTTGCTGCCTTCCTATAGATATTTTGTTTTGTATATTCATAGTCTATCGACAAAAATATACTAGAACTGTATGGCCATAAATCTATAGATTGCGTATAGACTGCCTATAGAATTTGTATTGCCTATGGACTAGTCTATAGGATTTGTCTATAGGAACTCTGTAGACTTTACAGACAAAAGACTGTGGATATTCTAAGACTGTCTAAAGAAATTGTGTGTGGGATGCTCCCATTGAGAAGCCTTTCCGAATAAAGTTTCTTCTTCTTCTCAATGGGATTACTACCATTTGTCTGTCATAGACGAGTTCGTAAAGTTTCGGCTTAACTCTTGCGATTCATGAAATATGCTGGGACATGTATTTTCTTACGGGATTGTCATCTCATATGTCGGATTATAAGCACTGGATACTGCATGGATAGTTTCCAAATAGAATGCCTTTTAATAAGATGTGCAAACAAAGGAAAGCGACATCAACGGTTTTCGAACAGTTGTATTTGCGGAACTCAGTGCAGACAAGAGGGTATGTAGTGCAAAAAGACGAGACCTGTGAAGAAACACATAAACGTAGCACAGTTATGTCCGACTTATTTATCTTTGCACCCACATATGTTAGGCATGTTTATCAGCAATATCAATGCAGAAGAAACCAAAATTCGAAATACAATGCAATTCCCAAACCAACACAAAAGGCAATGTATTTATTTATCTTCAGTAGAGCCTGTAGAACCAGTTTTAATTATTGAGAACACGATGGGTTGGCTTCATGAACAACGATAGCTATCTTTCTCGGCCAGCGCTCGTTTCCTGAAGTTCTCATGAAAACATCACGTATTTTAAAGCATCCGAAATTTCTGTCCCTCTACGTCAATTCTTACAGATGCTTGCTACAAGCATTTTACTAGAGGCAAAGTTGTGAGCGCCGTTTAAATATACCGAAGTCTTTACGCATTTCGCTTCAAGCGCGTTTGTTTCCAGGATGAATTTTCTGAACTTTTGAAATTGAAAAGCAAAGCGGTTGCGCATTCAAGAGCTCAGAGGTAAGTTGTTAAAAGTTATCTCGTTCTCAGGACCGCACTCATTACTGGCTTTAACATCGGGTTGACGTCGCAGACGGTTCTTCTTGTTGCGGCCTGAGAGGCAGGGAAACGAAGGTTAGGTTAGGTTAGGAGGAGACGAAGGAACGGAGCAGATATGAGAAATTTAAAAGTTTTAGAAAAGTCTAAGAGCAGATTATCTGCACATTACTGAGGCAGATGAGAGCAAATTACAATACTTTTGCAAGAGAACGAAAGAATAGGTCGGTAGGAAAGAAGAAGTACCATAGTTTTAAAAAAAAAGAATCAGTTTTTGATTTCATAAAGCTTTTAAGTTGTTTTTTTCAGAGGGAAATATATTTAATACACGTTTAAGGTAGGGAAAATGAAGGAGCCTGTCATTGTCGTGTGCCTCTTCCTGCAGGCAGCCATTAGGACATGTTAGCGACTTGCAGGTGCGCTGGTCCACTATGCGAAGCGCCTTGTAAAAGTGTGGGCGCAGAATTCAGGCGAAGACAGAACTGCTTCGAAGACGACCATGGCCTGACAGTCATGCGGAGGGCACGGAGCGGCAAGAACAGCCACGGCATGCACAACGATGTCACGGGCAAAATGTCCTCGTTTCCTACCCTCTTCCCTCTCCCCCTCAATTTAGAATCTTGTACACATGTTGCCACCACTTACACTCCGTAAAATATGCGGCTCTCTTTCCAGCCCCCTGCCTCCCGGCGAAACTTTTTTTTTATCTCTCGCTCAATCTCACCCACAACTTCTCTAAAGCGCAAGACTTACCAATAGCTGAGTCTGCCTTGAGGAACGTTTTCACTTAATTTAACTGGGTGCGACAAAATTTGTGATAAAGGTGAGATAAAATTTGCAACTATTGGTAGCAAACTTACGGGAGGACAATAAATGACTTGTGTATTGTATCAAATTGAGCCATGTGCAGGGCGCACAATTACCTGAAACCTGAAGTCAAATTGCGAAGGTATAGTTGTTTTACGTGGAAAAGAAAATGGACAAGGTTTTCGGAAAGCATGCGCGAGAAATAATGGCGCGGCAGCGGATCTATGACGGACTGCGCTTTTAAAGAGACGCAAGACGGGTTGTTTGCTGGTTCACAGAGCTAACTGCGATTACCGACAGAACAAGTTTCACAATATGTGAATAAATTATGGTTTGCTGTTTCCTCAGCATTCTTAGGAGCTTCGTAATGCTCTGGAGCATAAATGTTTTTGCTCTGAGGATATGGTGTAGACAACTGTAGCAGTACAGTTCTGGACCCTCTCCCCAACCATCTCGTCGTCAACCTCACCGTCCCACAAACTCTCCGTTGTGGGCCTTTTTACGCAGATCCTTTACTCTGCCTCGCATCATCGCACCAGGGTGTCCGCGAATGAGCGTGTGGATGATCTCTCTAAATCAAACCTCATTCGGGAGAATGACCACGCGTGTTTCGCGGCAAACTGTTGAGTCGGCGCTCAGGTAATCGCTTGGAACACACGTACACGAGAAGGAACAAAAATCGCCCTAATTCTCCACCTTCCTCCATTGCGAAGCGACAACAGGTACTGCGTCCCCCCGCGCACAACGCCCTCTCCCATTTGAGCGCCCACTAAAAGCCCTACACTGGTTGAGCTCGCATAGAAGAATAGCACAAAGGAAGAAGTCATAGAGGCTACGCGTACAATCATCGTACCATTTTCATTGACAGGAGCGGTTACCTAGTGGTTTGAGCCTCTGCATCGTATGCAGGAAGTCCGGTGTTAGATTGCCAGTGTCTCGGCCGGGTATCCATCGGTTTACCGGCGGTTACCAGCATTCTCTGGGATAAAATGATCGAGAAAAATGGATCCTGGCGCCCATCTTCTGCGCACCGTAAACACGTTAACCATGGAGCTCTTTACTCCAGCTGCCTTGAACCCATGAAAATCAAATCAGGATCAACAACAACAACAACATCGGCCGACAGGAAAACATCGGCTTTTTCGGTTGGGAAATACTACAACGCCGACACAATTCACCTCATATACAGCCGTCGTTGTGGAAAAAAAGAAAGAAAACATGATGCCATGCATCTCGTACGTAGCAACATGCCATCAAGGCCTCGGCCAGATGGGTGCCAAGATTGATCGCTTGGGTCGGGAAACGTACGAGACACACTGCATCCAGCGACGACCTCCACCTGATCGGGGACGTTCCCACCGCACACCTTGCCCCGTTCGCGGCTGCGGAAGAAAGCTGGTCAATTCTTCCACACACCTCAGGCCTTGCCTGATTGCTCGAACACCTCACTGTGTCTGTGTGCCATCGAAGAAAGCTCAGATACATCACCGGGAAAGGTGATGGTGAGCTAACGTTACTTTGTAATCCATACGTAGAGTGACAGGTTACCATAAGCTGAAGAAAGCACAGGACAGGAGCAAAATTTCCATACTTGACCTATTTCTTTTTGTTTACATCGAGACAAAGTAAACTGACTTGACCCTGTTCGGGTTAGCCATATTACATCAAGTCCGTGCGTCCTGAAAAGGCGTGGCTGTGGTAAAAACTGCCATGCATTTTCGCGTTCTCCTCCTTTCATCTTCCAGCAAGTTCTCTGTAAGCAACATTACAGGTTATATGCTTAATTCTCTGCATATTAAAAAAATGTTCTGTCTTTCATTCGATTCTTCTATTAAATTACAAAATCAAGAGCAGGAGATACGCGCTTTCTTGGCTTACTTTTCGCCCAGGCAATCACACCAGCCGCGCACTGGGATAGCGACCGGAAATGCGTCCTTTGAGAAGCCTGCACTGTCCAACCAACAACCAAAACAATCTTAAAAAATCTCTAACATTCAGCTCACGAGTATACAGATGCTCAGTCTAGTTTAAATTTGGTTTCATGCGTAGTATTTGCAGCGCTGGTCACCCAGAATCTAACTTGCTGGTCCTTAACTAGGTTGAGATGACACGCGAAAGCCGCAGAGTCCCCGTTTGCACATGGAAACTGCTCGCTTTTGAAACGCCGTCGTTTGCTCTAAACACTCATAGGGGGCGCGTATTCTCGTAATACCCCACGTACACTACAATGCACATCTGTCGCTTACACCGGTTTATTCTAAAAAAATAAGAACGCATCGGTTCTGCAGTCTGCGTGCCACTAGAAACAAGAGCCTTTCAACTGTGTTCCTGGTCACCTTTACAAAAAAATGGCGCACAAATAAAGGCGGTCTGAGCAGCCTTACAGGTTCGTAGATGCGTATAAAGCAGGTTCCAGCTCCCAGCACTCAATTAAGTCCAAATTTCCCTCCTTTCACCATGTGATAACTTTCTTTACTTAAAAGCGCATTCTGCTGCCTGCGTATACGTATGTAACTAAACATGCGTCATAAAGCGTTGCATGTTCCTGAAGGCATAAAGACCGGCAGCACATAGCATGGCGAAATGTAGTAGAGAAGGAACTTATGCATCTAAGGCTGCAAAATGTTTTTGGCGCACTTTCATGAAGACATCAAGTTTTGAGAAACATATGCTGATCAACATCGGCAAACCTGAATTTTGTCGGGCCTGAAGACAATATGAATAACTTTTAAAACTTTCAACGGACTCTCTAGTCCTGTCCCCTGCGCATAGAAGAAAGAGATAAAGCATACGGACGGCAGTTATAAGAGAATAAACACGGTACACTTGATTCACTCGTCGCTGGTGGTGATGGAAAGCCCTCTCTCCTGATATTCGCACCTTCGTGAGATGAAGGCGGTGAAACAAGTGTGCTCGGCCAAAACATCAAGAAAACGGAAGCGGTGGACTGAGCGAGAGAGTGACGGACTGTACGCGCGCGCGACACGCGTGCATCTTCTTTGCATTCCTTTTTGTTTTTGTTTTGCGTTTTTTTCGCGTCGCACGTAGCACGAGAGAGAAACGCGCGCTCGAGCGGTCATTGCGCAACCCCGGGCCGGGCCACTGCGGCGCGAAGAACGGTGGATTTCTCCTTGAGCGGATCCGTATATAACGGAGAACGCGTCGCCGAAGAGACACACAGATCCTCCCAGAGCTTCTCTCGAGCACCAGTTCGGAGCACCGCCAATCCAGTCACCATGATCAAGCTTCTGGTGAGTATGAAAGCCACTCCGATCTTATCTCCTTCGTCGTCGTTTGTTACCCTTTTAATTAGGACTTCAAAATTTTTTTTGAACACCATATTCGTACTCCTCAGGATGTTTTGCTTCTGCTTCATTGTACTTAAAGCCTCGATTCTTCAGTTACCAGTGTTCCTGACGTGCTGGTTAGAAAAAGGAAGAATATTTATGCAGCCACTTTTTAAGATAGTGTTCTCCCATTACTTGGTCGTCGTTGCAAGAATGAGAAAATGTGTAGTGCACTACTTCATCCAAGGAGCAGGTAACTGTCAGGAACACGAGAATGTAAAAGTTGTAAAAGAAAATACGAATGGAAAATTTTATGGTGCATGTCTAAGACGTGTGCTCGCGACGGAAGGAATTCTTTCTGATACCCTCTACTCTTTAATATGTAGCCTTAACTTCAAGGGAAGTTTATCAAGCTATATAATGATTGCAACTGCTGCATTTGAATTGTATGCACTAGTCGGTTAAGGGCGTTCTTAAGAATCTGTGACCGCTTAAACCCAACGCTTAGGACGGCTGCCGTGAACAATACAATACAAACTGCGAACTCCTCACCGCTTGTCGAGAGGGCTCTGTCGCCGAGTTCTATCAGATGAGAACTAGCAACTTCATGCAATGGTTCTTATGTTGTGCGACTGTAGTTTTACGTGCGAAGGTCGCACTACATGGCAGCGAAGGTGCGCCAACAGTGTGATGATTACTTTTCCGAGAGTAAATCGATAGCAGCTGATTGATTGAAACGATTACTAACCTCGTCCAGTAGACGTCTTTGAAGGCTGGCTTGTCTTAGCGGTGTGACAAACACCGCTTTCTTATTAACGCACTCTTCCGAAAATCAGATAAGGGAGTAACAAAGAGTACTCGGATATTGCACTACACCCTGTATAAATGCGTCCCATGGTTCTCCGCGCAGATCCTCCTCGTCGTCCTGGCTCTTGTGGCCATCTCGGCTTCCGTGGCTGCACCGCAATACTATCTCGCTAGCCCTTACTACGGCTACGGCTACCCCGCCGCCTACTACGGCGGCTACTACCCGCACGCCTACTACTACGGACGCTAAACGGCGCCCTGCCACCACAGCGCTGCGACAGTTCATGGTGAGTGAGCTACGAAGTAGCCTGTAAGATGCTGCAAATCGCTCCTTAGTTGCTGCACCTGAGCGTAAGTGGGCTAAAACTAAACTAACGATAGTCTGAATTAATGAGATTGAGCGTTCGCTCTAGTCCTTGCCCAGCTCCACCGACAGATGTCATAGCAAGTGCGGAACGGTGTACTTTAGTTACGTTGGCAACATTAGAGAGCTTTAGCAATGTGTTAGCATGCATATATACTGCCATCCTGTGCCTGTTCATGAGCTGTTCGCTTTAAAGGCAAGGATAACGGCGCAAGCGCAGCCGGCAGTTGGCCGGAACACTTTGCGGAAATGCTAAACTATAACTTTCTAGTTGCCATTGCCGCTGAACAGCCACATATGCGCGTCCTTACTTGGCTCCAGACTAAAATGGAAACAATGGCGATTGTCTTGTGAGTCATGCTGCAAAAAAAAAAAAGTGCCTGTTTCACGCCTCCTGTTGGGGCGTTCACATCGTTCCAGGACATTTCTCCGAAAACACGTCGGAAACCCTAACGCATCTGGTCACTGCCTCTGGCCCGCTGGAAGAAATGCCTCGTCCGCCGCGGCACTTTCATCCTCGAGCCGCCCACATTCGCCTGAGCTGTCCTGCACGCTGTTTTAACCACGAGTCTTTCTTCAACCTGGGAATTCGGTTCTGGAATAAAGCCGTTCTAACCAGTTACTTTCGACTGCGCCCTGTTCACTTGCAAATGAAAGAAAATCACCCTCATGGTCGTCATCATCATCAACTGGATCCCGTTCACTGCAGGATATAGGCCTTTACCAACACTCTCCAATTTCTCTGCATTACTCTACCCGCGGCCAATTCATCGTCAGAAATTTCCTAATTTAATTTCAACACTCGAATCTAGGCCGCTCTCGGCCAAGTTAGACTTCCGTTTTAATATATTCTGCTACCTCCTAAAAAGATGATCGGTTATTTTCATATTTCGACAAAGTTCATTTTCTCTCTCTTGATTCGCTTCAGGGTATCGTTAACTCGAGTTTATTCTCTTGTCCACTATGGCCTTTATTTTTTGTTGCCCTATTTTTTCCGTTCACCTGACATGCATTTAAAATGTCTCAAATGTTAACCTTTGTGGTATTTTAGTAGCCCACCGTGTCTTCTTCCCCTGTACTTGGTCGTTGTCTGGTTCGCTCTGTTTATAATCAATATCTGCCAAATTACCCAATTTTTCATGTTACTCCTTAAACCATACATTTCAAAAACTAGCTCCATTGGCTAGAGCCCATCTTGCATGCCCGAAGCACGGGCTGGCTGTGTATGGCTCTTACCGCCCTCGTGAGAGTGCGTAAGAAAGTGGTTCGCTGTAAGGAACTCCCAAGACTTATGTTTTGATCATACCTAAATATCAAGTGTAGGCCGTGTACTGTTTTGAGTGTTTTGACTGTAGGACGGAAACTGGGCCTCACCATTAGGACCTTTAAGGTGCATTTGAAGTAAATTCTCTAAATAAACAAGAAAATGAGTTTTTTTTCGCCCTGAAATTGTCTTATTTTTTTTGCTGCTCTAAGGCTGTCTTGCCTAAGAAATGCGAAAAAGTGGCTACGGGAATTTACGGGCCGAGGAAACCCTGCGGTCTAGGAGGAACACCGCATTGCTAACATCGCACATCACATAAGCGTCTTTTACATTTCACCGCCGTCTTATTTACATCGCTGCGGCCAGTATCGAACCCGTGACTTTGAGATCAGGAGCCGAGCGACACAGCCACCGGGCACTGCAGGGGCGGCAGGTAAGAGGCGGCGCCTGGAAGTTTAGCCCATCCTACTGCAAATGGCTGCGTAGTGCTACACATTGATTCATGTTTGAAAAATTTCAGCGAAAACTGTATTTCCAGACATGATGAACAGCAGCCTGTCACTGCGGCGTTATACTGCTTATTGGCGGCTTCTTCGTCGCACTAAATATCAGTCCGCTCTTCCAAGAAATGTCAAAAATACTCTTTATGTTTCGAAATTGAAACATATTGACGGCGGTTGCTCATTGGGTAAGGAGTTCTGCTATTGGACTCAGTGTGTACGGTTGAAGCACTGCCGCGGTGGCCACGATTAGTTGGAATCAAAATCCGAAAAAAAAAACAACCGACACGGAGATTTTTGTGCAGGGTAAATTCCCCCAGGGAGGTCAAAAGGAATTCGGAGCCGTCCCATAGCACAGTGTACCCTTAGGACGTAAAATTTTATTGATGAATTTACTGCCGGAGGGCACGGTTTGTTTCGATGTATTCAATTGTTTCGTACTTACATGTGACGCACAGAAGACGTTCGAAAAGTGTTTTCATACAGGAGAACTGCAGTGAAGCAAAGCACATTTTTGGTTCTGTTCCAGTGCTGGTTTATTGCTCAGTCATACATTAAATATGTTATGAAGAAAAACGGCTGCTTTCAGTGGAGAAATTTCTGCACAAATGCCGAACCTACCAAGTCACTTCCACCATCTGATGAGAAAAACGGGAACTCTTGTCTTGTCCAAAATTTTTGCTGGCTGGAGATTAAGCGTGCCTCTTATGGTTTCATGTGCCTTCTACTATTGTAACAAACAGTTACAAAGTGTTCGAACTAGCGCAAGAGCGCTAGCACTGTTCTTGAGGGGCAGTATTTGCAATCCGGATGACAACGTGAAGGTTCCCAAACGTTAATTGCGATCTGCAATCAAGCCATGCTGATACTAAAAGTTGAATCGTTGTTCTGTCTGCGAATTGTGTCATCTGTCCAGGCCCAACTACCGCCCTTCAGAACTGAATGTTACTACAACCAAAATATCAACTCGAATTGCAAATGCCGGCCCTAAGGTCAGTGGTTATGGCATATGGTCACGACGAATTAGCTGCAGCCTTAACTGCCTCATTACTTCCTAACGTCAAAGGGTTTAGATTTGCATCATCTCTGATGGACGCCTTGTATCTTTTGGTTTTACCTTTGAGCTGCAAA
This sequence comes from Amblyomma mixtum, assembly GCF_055824585.1. NCBI lineage: Eukaryota > Metazoa > Arthropoda > Arachnida > Ixodida > Ixodidae > Amblyomma > Amblyomma mixtum. The sequence continues at coordinate 45,201,207 of NC_143018.1, forward strand.
ATAATTAAAATCTCTTTCTATACCTTACTGTCTCTTTCTCCTTAAATCTCTTTCTATAACTGCCGTCATTACCGCCCGACAGATTGTCAAAATTTCAAATTACACACATCTGAGAATCTGGCGCTTGCTGCCACCGCTTTCACGGCGTTTGCGCTCTGTGAATATTTTCAACCAAAGCGGTCAGCTGACGCTATATAAGACCGTGGCTGTATGCTTACAGTGGGCAATAATCAGCTGCCTGTAAAATATGAATAATTTTCGTTTATCCACTAAGACGTTTATCAATTACTCCCATAATGTCGAAGTTACCTATGCTAAATATTTCAAAATGTCACCCACTAGAGAAGGAAGGCCTGCTGGATGATCACTGTCTGCGAAAGCTAACCCTAACAGCAAAGGTAGCTAAATATTCTCTGCTGCTTGATTGTCATATTATGAAAGAGTCTTGAATTCTAGCCATTGATTTATTTCATGCACCTTAGGGACGCTTAACGTATCTTAATTCAGTGTTTTTAATAATGCAGTAATTCCAACCTTTTTCATAAATCACCTAGGTTTTAAAATTTCTGCAATGTACGGGGACTCCAAGTGACGAAGCATAGCAAACCACTAATTTTAATCCTATTTTCTTGTGCTTCGACATTACAAGGTTAATTTTTTCCACCGTATCTAACGGCTTCCCTTACGTTGTACGTGCAGAGAGGAATCCGAGCGCTTGCCGGAAGAAACAGCGTCGGTGAGCCGCGGAGTGATATCTGCGCGCCCCGACAGAGATCAGGTTTTTCCCGACTTTGCTCTGCATGCATAAAGTGTCCCCGAGGCGAGTGCTCACGCATTTGCGTAAGCTGATACGTGAGCTCCTAAGGGAGCAAGAAGAAAAAAAGAAAACAATACAAAGATAATTCAAGGCGCCGCCGACAGGAATGCCTGCTGGCAGACAGGCTGGCAGCGAATGGGTGTTTTTTTTTTTTTTTTCACGCGCTTTGCAGGTTATACTGTGGGAGCTTTTTCTCTTTCCTTTTTGCACTCAGCGTAAGATGCGTTTCGTGTACTTTTCTCCCGTACGAGGCACCTGACTTGAATATGCTTGCAATCCCTGCATGCGCACACTGAGAAAGTAGTCACGCGTGCTTACCGGCCAGCAGGGACGTCGAGTATAGCGGATGTGTACACAGCGTGGATTATACGAACGGCCAGAAGGACATCTGCGCTTTAAAACAAGTGGCCGTGACCTACGTGCCTTAGGGACGAAAAAGTTTAACTTGCGGTGTAAACAAGCCCGCCACTTTCCTAGCCTATAGGAATTGTTTATAAAAGCAGGGGAAGTGTTGAGGCGTGGAGCGGGTAAGCGAATTTTAGGTTCTCCAAACGTGCCTTCCAGGCTTACGCAGCAGAATGTCACGCGCAGCGTACATGTTGTGCTTATGAAGAGAAATTAATAGGCAGCATTAAGAACAACGCCCCTTTCACCCCGAGGAGGCAAGCAAAGATAAAGAGACAATGTTCTTTTGTAAGTTTAGGCGCGGCAAGGTTGATTTGCTTTTTAAGTACGAAGCCACGTAATATAACTCCACGTAACAATGTCATATGGCGAACACATTCAGGAGCAGGCACCCTGCTTATTAACTGGCGACGACTGAACGTGATCACCCATGTCCCAGTGTCCTTGTTTCATCGGTGCAAACGACTGCCCCATGAAAATATAGAAGCTTCAAAATGACAGCGCTGAAAAAAGTAAGAAAAAAATGACATGCTGCGAACTCTTTTGCCTCCTGCCTTCTTTTCAGACCCAACATGTTAAAAAAAAAAATCCACGGAGTGGCGCTAGTTGACTGTTCCTTGTTTGAGTGCTCTCGTAGACGCCTTCTTCCTTAGATGGCCTCACTTCCACTTCCTCTGCAGATAGCTCACAAGTTCAGTGGCCACGGAATCCTGCGCGCTTAGATATCCTGAACTTGCAGCTTAACCAGCTCTAATTAATTACATCCAGTTTCCGCGCTGCCAAGAAAGGCGTGAAGATTTGGTCGTCGACAGCTTAGTGTCCCCGAAGATGTCCTCGGCAAGCTCATCTCACAACAACGCGCTTTTGAACGAGGCTGGCTCCTTGACCTCATCCGTACGTGCTATGTGCATTTACGTGGTAGTTCGCATTACGTGTCCATTACACCTACAGTGAGGTTCTTTGCTAGTTGAAGTCGTATCGCACTTATCAAATACAACACACCCAATACGAAACATCCTCACTTATGATATAATAGCTTAAGATTCATATCTACGGCAAATTTTTAAGCGTGATAAACATTGGCGTGGCTTTATGAGCTGATTGCAGCTACCTCCGGCTTCCAAGCGGGATCTGTCTAGCGAAACTAGCGACGTGGTCTCAATTAGCGTCGAGGAAGCATAGACTTATGTTGTGCAGCTTGACTAATCCTCAATGGCAGGCGTATACTGTGTCTTCCCGCTCCTGTCTTGAGACGGAAAATGCAGTACATTGGAGGAAGTGTTTCGTCGGTGGCTACCGTGTGGGAGCTACATGCCACCAGGTCTCTCGCTTCCTTCAGGTCGCACGCTACTGCTCCCGAAAGGGCGTTCTCCATTTCTCACCCACCTGTCAACTTGTGCGTGCGCGTTCGCTGGGGCCGCGTGGTTCCCGCCAAAAGTTGCGGAACCAGGCAGATCCGACGACCGGGTGAGAAAGTTACGGATGGCGCCTGTCCGGCAATGATGCCCCGTTTTGTGAACCAGTTCCGGACCGGCCATCAATTCGTATTTCTTTCAACAGTGGCTGCATATGACTTCCAAGATTTCACTGTTAATGTTACTATATGCCTAAGCAGAAAACTAACGGTGAAACTTCACGAAAAACGAAATGTTCTTCATCACGGCGCGGCTCTCAACAAAAGCAGTTTAGAACACACATTAATCAGTGAATGAGGCCAAAACGCTCCAGAGAGCACGCTGCGACTCGAAGTTGAACAGAGTACGAACAGTAATAAGGAAATTTATTCAGGACACAGATAAAGCGTCCAGTCGGTTGGCGGCCTGTCATGTCAAAGCTATTTGGTCTTTCGATGAAGGAAGCTCGAGTCAGGTACTCCAGGAGTCAGGTTGGGGGTGAGGGTGGTGTGGGGATACGCAGAGGACGCTACAGTGCGTTAACCGATCACGCTAACTCGTGATATCCGAGGTACTGTTAAAGTAAAGCATTCATCCAACTGCACAGGAAACGAAGAGGACCTGCTTGAAAAAAAAGTATGGCATACTGACTCTTGATAGGTGCTAGGAAGAGTGGTAATGCTGCTGAAATGTGTTTCAAGCACTGGACCATAGAGTCCATTTCATAAAACCTAATGCTGCCTCGGTCAGCAGATCACTAAGGAGACCCGCATTTGAGCAACGCGAAAGCAAAACGTCCATATACTATATTGACGCCCGTGGCTGTTCTGACGTCCATGTGCTATATCGACTTCCACTGCTATTTTGACGTCTAAGTATCTTTTCGAGTTTTCGCGCGTTTAAATAATTAGATCAACCAAATTTTTCCCACGGCAATTTTCCCACACACTGTCACGATCACACTTTCACACATTTATCTTCAGAGAACGACGTAATCGTGCGGACAAAATTTGCGGACACTTTGCTGACGCGACATAACCATATAATGCTTTCGCATCAAAGGTGAAGCTTCGATGGACAAAACGAACGTATCCTATAAAACACTGCTCTGTACTTGCACTGCCTCAGCGTCAACCCCCCCCCCCCCCCCCCCCCCCCCCCGCTCAGCTGGGAGCTTCCATTTGGTGGGAGGGGTGGGGGGTGGGAGGTGGGGGGGCGCTCACCTTTTCCGGCGTGCAAGAACCGCAGCACGTTGCGTGTGCACGCTCGGCCGCTGGAGCGTGCCTGCGCACAGGTATGCGCGCACATTGCTGCCGCTTCGGTTCCTGGTCGTCCCTCGGCATCGCTCGTTCACATCGCCAAGTGGACGACGCCCACCGCTTCAGTCGCGGACGAAGTCGTCGACGACAGTGGAGGGGGGTTGAGGTTCCGCTCCAGAAGGGAGGTGCCACCCGCCCCTCCTTCCTTCCTCCGCCGCTGCCGCCTTTGGCGCTGGCTGCTTGTCTGTTTGCTCTGAGAACCTGCCCCAGGGCGACTTCTTTTTCCCCTTCCGGAAAAGAGGGGACTCACGAGAATCCGCGTTGAAGGCTCCGAACTGACAGCGTCGAGCTTTGCTGAGCGGTCTTTTTGAGACTAAAGTGGCTGTTTGGGCTTGGTCGGAGATACAGGGGCTTGTTGCTCCCTGTAGCTGCTCTTTTCTCTGAATAAATGTGTTGGTAGTCAGCGCCAGTCCTGTCCACTTCTTCGTTTGTCCTTGTCTTTTCGCGCTGCGTTATTTAAACATGGCCTTCTTTAGACTGAAGTATGTTACAAATGGGGACGAAAGCAGCTACAGATTTTTCTAGGCATACCCAACAATTCTGGACGGGAACATTTTTGAACGGGAAAGAGTTTATGAGCGCAATTTTGTCATGTATTGTAATATTTCACAATGACAATCAATGTATCCGCAGATCTCCCGTCGGCAGACTTGAATTTTTTTGCTATTAACGCTTTTGCAACCCGCCGCGGTGGCTCAGTGATTACGGCGCTCGGATGCTGACCCGAAAGACGCGGGTGCGATCCCGGCCGCGGCGGCCGAATTTCGATGGAGGCGAAATTCAAGAGGCCCGTGTACTGTGCGATGTCAGTGCACGTTAAAGAACCCCAGGTGGTCGAAATTTCCGGAGCCCTCCACTACGGCGTCCCTCATAGCCTGAGTCGCTTTGGGACGTTAAATCCTAATAAACCAACCACTAAACCATATTCTTTTTCCTATCGTCAAAAGTGTCCCCAATTAGTTTTCTATGGCAGTTTTAGTTGCTCGATGCAAGCGATGGAAACACTCCAAAAGAAGGATTCTGCTACATAATGGAAGAACGGACCAATGCTTTCAACATTTCCGTAAGAGTATTTTACATTTGTCGAATTTTTAAAATTGTTGTCCGAAAATGTTGCGCATGCATATTTATGAAGTAACCTTCGACTCGTTGCTCGTACTGCCGCGACCTGTAGCTATGAAATCGGCACACGATGAACACTCCTCTGATCTGTTTCCTCTGAGAATCATTAGCTTCATCAGGCATAAAGGGACATGCAGGAATGTAGCGTTACCGCACGAAGCCTGCGAAATCCGGACAAACGCTTTTAGTTTGCACGGCTGCCGCCATACGCCGCGTGGCGCTGAACATTTAAAATCATTGCTGTTTCGAATGTTCGGTACAATCCAATTATTTTCATAGGTCGTAGGGCTAGTCGGTGGGAGCGCAGGAAGCCTTTCATATAGGTGAAATTTCGCAGCGATGAGAAAGAGCTCGCCAAAATAATCAAGTTGTTGGCGCAGAACATCGCTGCATTTTCCAGTTTTCCCTAAATTATGTTAAAAATAGCCCCATTGACTTACACTTGTTCTCTACTGGCGGCCAATAGATGCCGCTAGTTGCTGCTGTCCGGGATAGCAGGGCATTCACTTTTTGAGAGCTTTGTAAAGTGACCAATAGTAAACCATCATTAAAACAAACTTTAAAAATAGCCATTTTTAAGGCGAATGCCTTTAATGCCTCATCGTTGTCGACAGAAGGTTGTGAGCAGAAGGTCGTCATCATAGGTGTCACGCTTTTTCTAGTCAGACCAAGAAAAGAAATATTTGTGCACGATGGGATTCGAATCATCATCCTTCCGTTCCACAGCCGAGCGCGCTAATGGCTACGCTACTTCCTGCCAACGCATGTGTAGTTCTGCTTGTCTCGGACCCTGGAAAGTGTTTGCAGAAAGGCGTCGAATCGGACGGATGCCTCCCGAACGCCTTCCAGTGTCTCCAGCATTTAAGATTCACAAACAATTGTGTACTTAATTAACATCTTAACCACACATGAGTGACACAAGCAGCAACCCCGCGCTAAAGGCTTTCGCCTCACCGCACTTCAGGTCAACAAAGTGCCCCCGTGAATTTTTTTGTTGTTGTGCCCATTGTTGCGTCATAATAACGCGGTCTTCCCGTCGGATATAAAAGGGGTAGGACTGGCAGGGGGAGAGTGAGACAGAGAGAGAGAGAAAACTTATATTTAGAGTAATTCGCAGGAGGCGGTTGGTCGGGGCCCCTAGTCCATCGCTCCACTAGCTGGATGATCCAGGCTTGGATGACCCGCTTGGATGACTAGCTGGATGATCCAGGCTTGCTGTTCCAGTTGTCGCTGGTCAATTCCTCCTCCCACGGCTCGTGCGTCAGGTGAGGCACTATTAACGTTTGATATACGGTAGGATTGGGAGGGAGCATTAAGTGGATGATCCGGGGCGATCGTATGGATGTTGAATAATACTGCATACACAACATGCTGGCCGCTCATTCATTCCTCTTATTGTTTTGCACTCTTAAAGAATATAAGTAATTATTTTTTTTTGAGAACATCGACTTCGTTCGGAGGAAGAATTAAGCACACTGGCTTCCATGCGGGAATTCAATATTTTCTGCGCTTTTTGAACACATACATACAACTTCGATATACAAAGTGTTTCAAGGAAGACTAAGTAAATTTCAATAATAAGCGTTTTGGGGTAAAAATATGGCTTTTGCGGCATAATATTACCAGTAGTTCGAGACACCGGAAAGCTGTTGAATTGTCTTAAGTAGTAAGTTGGTTAACTAACTTTTGATCATTAACTTTTTAACTATCACAGCTGGACAACTGATTGCACTTAAGAAATTTGTAGCCGGTCGTTGGTAATAGCCATATCAGTTATTAGAATTTCGAAAACGCGATTATTCTCGGTGCTGTAGCTGAACAAAATTTGGCTCCATTGTGCAAAAATACCTGCGCTTTCGAAAAGCTTGCTGCAAAGCAACCTTTCCGGTGCACGTAACTAGTCAAAAAAGCGAAATTTTGTCGAGCCACAGTGCCAATGGTAATCCCGTATTCCAAATTCTAAAAACTGATATGGAGTACTAACTACCGACTACAAAGCTCTAATTGCAATCAGCTACCCAGCTGTGATAGTTAAAAAGTAATTTATTAAAAATTAGATAACCAGCTTTCTACTGCAGACGGTTTAGAAGAACTTCTTGCGGTTAGATGGTGCATGTTGTAGCAAAAGAACTACAGCGCAACCAAGACGAACACAAGAAAGGACCACACAGGACTATCGCTAAAAAAAAACACACAGTACTTTAGCGCTAGTACTGTGTGGTCCTCTCTTGTGTACGTCTTGATTGCGCTACAGTTCTTTTGTTACTGCTATAGACGATTCACCGGTTTCGTAGTGTCCGCCAACATTGGTAATACTATATTGAAGAAACCATATTTTTACCTCAAAAAAGCTATTTTTGAGAATTACTTAGTCTTCTGTGAGACACTCTGTAACTGCCTCGTTATAATAACGAGGTCTAACGAGATAACCTTAAGGGAGCGGCTCTTTCCGTTGCTTTCTGTTCCGTGTGCGCACAGAGCTAGCTTCATTTGTTTTCACCGAGACAGCCACACGGCTTCATTCGTCGTCGTTACGCAAAATGCAAATACTTTTGCGCCCCAATAAGCACGGGTCATTAGGAATGCAGCGACACGCGACGACGCGCCTTCTCCGTCGACGTCTTTCCTCCCGGCGCACGCATTGTTTTTTTTCCTATTCTCTCTCCGTGGCTTCCGCCGTCGCCAGCGTCGGACAGGCCCGCCAACACAGGATCTCGAAGTCACGCGATTCAACTGTGAGAACGGACGCCATGGGGATACGAGGCGGCCGACCAAAGCGCGTTGCCTAACCTGTTGACGACGGGCGCGCGCTCGGTCGTTCTGTGCTTGCCCCGTGATTTCTTTGTTTCTTTTATTTTTATTCTTCGAATATATAAGGTATCATTTCACTTATGAAGCGTGGTCGGGCATTCCTGACTTTTGAGACCGTTGCGCAAAGTACTCTCGTAGATTTAAAAAAAAAATGCATCAAAAGAAAAGAAGAGTTTTTTTTTTTTGCCTCTTGGTCTCATAAGATCTTGTTCGTGGCTCGGAAATTTGAATTCTCCAATGCGAAAGGCTGGACACCCTGTTTCACCAGAAAGCGTTCCTCTGACCCGAAAGCAGCGCTGTGTGTTGAGGAGCTGGATCATTGCCAAACAGGAATTGTTTTCACCGCGGTCCTGTTGTTTACAACTGAAAATAACCGTCAATCTTCTATTGTTTTTCTGAACGACACTCATTTCTGTTGTTTGTGTCATTTATTGCCACTGAGCATGTCATTGCTGCTTGGTCACTAGTGCAAGTATCGTCTTGGACCTGCTTAATCTGCTTGGCATTCAGAGCATGCTGGTTCTTCAATCGCATAGCAATTGGGGCGCACGCGATAGCGGGGCCGACATGGGTGAACTGACCGAGATACGAGGCAAAAGTGCAGGAAACTGTATCATGTGTCCTAAATAGCACTAGATGAAATACGAAAGCAGGAAAAGAGACATGGCGTGAACGAAGTTCTCCGTTGACCTCTTTGAACTATTATTGGTCTTGGTCCCGCCCCGGAGGCTGGAAGATGGAACCGGGAAGGCTGCATTTCGATGGAAGCAAAGTGTGAACTCGTCAGTGTGCTGTGGGATGTCAGTGCACGTGTAAGAGCATCAAGTGGGCGATTTTAATATGGAGCCTATTACTGCGGCGTTTCTTATAGTCCTTGTGCCACCGCACTACACCAGACCACACCACACCACACCACACCACACCACACCAGACCAGACCAGACCACACCACACCACACCACACCACACCACACCACACCACACCACACCACACCACACCACACCACACCACACCACACCACACCAGACCAGACCAGACCAGACCAGACCAGACCAGACCAGACCAGACCACACCACACCACACCACACCACACCACACCACACCACACCACACCACACCACACCACACCATCCATACCACTGCCCACAAAACCGAACCAAACACACCACACCAAACACGCCCCACCATACCACACCGCAGCACAGCAAACCAAACACACCAAAGCACAAAACATCAAACCAAGCTCAGAACACACAGTACCGTACCACACATGCTGTACCAAGCTGAAACGAAGCTTTGTTGTTTGTTTTTGCAATGTACTTTGATAATGTGCCAATGTGTCTTGTTTATCACCGCCGGTACGCGGTGATCGTCCACCGTGAACCCACCTTCGACGCCAGGTCCAGTCATTCAGCAGAGGCACCGGGTACCTGCTACCTTCAACGGTTCGCCTGGTGAAGATTAGAAACAATGATCCTCACAGAAGTATTCGTTACGGACAACCGTTGTCTGAATAATTGTGGTTAGGTAACACGCTATACCTGTTGATAAAGAAAAGGCTGCTGCAAGCATCTGCGTTGAATCAATCAACGCCAAAAAAAATTCTTTGAAGTTTAGCAAATGCAATGGAAAACGAGACGAACAAACTCCAGGTGATCTAAAGAGGTGTTCTCTTAAGTGAAAGCTCAGAGCTGTAACCAGCAGTGAGCCACTCCCTACGAAGAACCGAAGTAACTTTCAAGTAACCCAATGGTTGCTGAAGGAATTTATTTGTCAATATTGCAAGCTCCACGCATATACTGTCTATGTCCTGAATGCGGTAATTTGCTGCTTAACTTACTTTTATGCTCGCCCTTCTCAACTTCGTAAACTTTTCGTGCTAATCTGCTATTTATGCGCCTTTCTTTTTTAGTAGCAATGCCCGCTTGACGGCAACGGCTTTAAACCTAGGTGGACACTTTATTGTCCATCTTGATGAAATTCTCGTCCTCCGAAACCCCTGAAAACGAGTTCTTATAGTACTTTTTTCCTAAGACTGGGGGTGAAGCAAGCGCACTAACCAATACTTTCGACCGCTGCTCAAGTTGTCAGCCAGATGCATAGCCACACAAAACTTCGGCATTCTGTATACGGCATTCTGTATACGGCATTCTGTATACGGCATTCTGTATACGACATTCCGTATTCGGATTGATGAAGTTTTATGCAAGTTCAAGTACGGCGTCGAAGTTTCGCGTGGGAAACCTGCTGCATGTCTGGCTGCAATGACGCATAATGACCCGTTAGCAGTACGTTAAAGGGACACTGAGGACTACTCCATACAATTTTCATTTTTGGTAAAAATTGATTTTGTAGCTCCTTCTGTGCACGTCAATGTTTGTCTGGCAGCAAAAGAAGCATCTAAAGATGAGAAAATTGCAGGTAAAAATTATTTCCCGCCAATCGATTTAAAAGGACTCCGTGATAACCGTTTTATTCAATGGAGCTAGAGCCCATCCTCCCGTATAAGAGTTGAAAAAACTGTGTGAACGCACCGAAATTCGTTTACGAGATCGGCCGGTGATGGCGACGCTTGTATTTCATTTTTATTTTTGCTTTTTCTATTTTACAAAAAAATTGTTTTCAGTTAAAGTAGCGTCTATGTTGTTAGAATGGGCTAATCTGTCGGTATAGGCCAACCTCAATTGGTCCTCAGTACCCATTTAATGTTCCCGAAATGTTCGCTGAGCTGAAAGATGCAGTTGGCTCAAACCATGACCAACCATTCTGGACAAAAGCGTTTTTGAACGAGAAAGAGTTCATGAACGCAATTTTTTCGTACATCGTAAGATTTCAATACAACATTCAATATATATCCGCCGAGCTCCCATCGACAGACTCGCAATACTTTTTTGCTATTAACGTTTTTGCTATCGCCAAAAGTGTTCCCCATTGGGTTTCTATGGAAGTCTTAACTTCTCGATGCGAGCGTTGGAGGCACTACAAAAGAAATATTTTACTTCATACCAGAAGAATGGACCATTATCTTCAAAATTTACATATGAGTACCTTACAGTTTCGAAATTTTCTGTGCATGAATGTTGGACATGCGTTCAACTGAAAGATTTTGTAATACATACAATGGTGCTTCGGCGAGTTTTTTTTTTTTTTTTTCAGCAGCGAGTTTGTTTAACTGAAAAGCTCGACCGCCACTGGGGTCCTATACCAGGGACCTCCACCTAGTGCTTGTAAGGATCAGTCCCTTAAGGGCTGATTCAAACATACCTCCTGTTCCTTCTTAATAAACGTTTTCACCACCGCCACCATTCAAGTGATCTTTCACTGTAATCTCCACAAAGGAAAGCCAGACCAATAATTCATATACGCTTATGCTCCCTGTACGCAGGATCATATACGGAGAATAAACGGGAACTGTGGCAGCACCGTGCGAACAGCACAGAGCGAAGACGAGCTCCATTCACTCTCACTTTCCCCCTTCCCTCTCCACGACGAGAGTGGTCCCCTCTGGCGAACAAGGCTGACTTGCCACAACGCGCGGCAAAGATAAATGGCCACTGCGGCTTCGGTTCCGCATGGCGGTGGTAAAGCCACGCCTAATGGAAATGGCAAACGCAGAGAAAAACGCGCGCGCGCACACACAATAACGTACCCACACACACTCATGAGCAGGCTTAGCTGTGCTGCTGGCCTTTTATTCTTACTGCCTAGACTGTGGCGGGAAAGAAAGAGAAAGCGGGCACAGGTGGTTTCCAAAAGCATACATGAGGCCCGCGTGTACCGTGATGACTCAAGTTTAAGCACCGCGCGATAGCGAACATCGCCTGACGACCGTGCTTTCTGCCCAGTGCTTTTTCCGCGAAAGACAGAGGGCTTATGTATTCCTTATAAAGAATTTACTTTTCGAAGCTAATGCTCCGGCCTTCAATGCTAATTGTATTCTATAAATAAGATCATGTGGGACTTTGGAAGACCATACCTTACGGCATCTAGAAACTACAAATTCCATAGCTTGTAGGTATGATTCAGGTGCTTGTAAATGCACGACCACACTTAAAAAAGGCATTACAGGAATGGCCCTCAACGTATAGGCGGTTCGAAGCTCGTCAAATGGAAACTTCCACTTTTTTTTCGAGCCCTACTCTTGCTCTTGTTTCTCTTGTGTAAGAAATAAATGCATTGATTGATTTATTCATCGAGTGATTCATCGATTGATTGATTGACTGCTGATTGATTGATTGACTGATCGGCTAATTGGCTGATTGATTGGTATGTAGCCCAGAATGTGTCTAAATAGTTAACTTTAAACTGCTAAAGAAAGCTTCGAGTTAATCAACCAATATTTCCTGGCTTACTAACGAGACTGCCTTCGGAATCAGCATAGTTGATCCTGATGATAAACTTCAATTCAATTCAATTCTTCCTTCTAACTGCAGAACCCAGACTTGCCCAAGTCATGAAACTTATAACAGGACACTAACACAGCACGCATTAATGGCACTTCAACAGCCGAGTGCACCGATAACAGTCGGTTAAATGTTTAAGTTTGTAAAATTTTATTTACGTAAGTGCACCCCTTCTTTTCATTTCTATTCTCTGAATTTTCGGCCTCAACCCTGAAACAACCTCGGACTTAAGGACAGCATTATTTAATAAATAAATAAATAAATGAATAAATAAATAAATAAATAAATAAATAAATAAATAAATAAATAAATATATATATATATATATATATATATATATATATATATATATATATATATATATATATATATATATATATATATATATATATATTGTTACGTGGCAGGAGACGTTCACACCCCGCAGAACACTGGTGCAGTCACACTGAACACAACACAAGCACAGGGCGCACCGGACGCCAAGACACAAGCCACCGCGCAGGATTCAGAGCCCGAGCACGCGCCAAGCGCCCTCTCACTTCGTCTGCCTCATCGTCTCTGCGTCGACCCGTAGCAATATATATATATATATATATATATATATATATATATATATATATAAATTAACTAATTGTCAGGCCAGGGCAACAGTCTGCGAGACATCGTATAGTAGCCGACAACACATATTCCTCTTTTAAGGGTAGGATGCTTAAATCCGAGTATATACAGCATATCCGACCGTTCTCCTCCGTCCTGCGCTCTGTGCACTCGCTGCTCCTCACCGGGCGAATTAAGCGTTTTGGGGCCCGCGTCTCGGCATCGCTGGTACGGAACGCTTGCTTTCCACCCCGCGGAAACAAGGGCGAAAGGTGCGCGCCCGAAATCATTGGGCTGCCCCGCCTGGCCCGCATTGGCTGGTCCTGATTCGTCATTCGCCGAGCGGGGGAGGACAAAAAAAAACAACAAAAACTTTCCGATGCTGGCGTCGGGTGTTCCCCCCGCATCTGCGTGCTGCTTTCGGGATCTGGCAGAGAAAGGCGGCGCGCGGTGACGGAAGCGCGAGGGACCGCTCCTGCTCCTGCTACCGCTGAGAAGACAATATAAGAACGACGGGTCCCAAAGGGTGCAAGTTGTATCATGAAGCTTGTTGCGGTGAGTTGGGCGTTTGTTTTGTGTTCTCGAATGATGCCGGTTATGCTCTTAATGTTTTTTGTTAGCCGCGACCACAGCGCGCTAAAAATTAACTTCATCGGGAGAACTTCCCTCGTGACAGGTTTATCCGGGACATCTTTGACTGTGACATATTTATATGGGGCTTTATTTGTTCTGAACAGTTTTGGCGCTATAATATTACGCCCACGCTCACCTGCTGTTCATAGAGAATGTTATCCTGATGGGCTATGGCCACAAGGATTAAGCGGAACAGGGAGCGGTGTCTTGTGAAAGTATAGTCCAATCTGGCACCATGCAAATCAGGTTTGTTTATTTAGAAGTGTAGCCGTTTACTTCTCCTTATGGTTCAACTACCTCCCTGATATATTCATCCCACGCGATGGCGAAGGGTCTGGCAGATTTCTTGAGAGCCGTACTTGGATGTTTTGTGGTAGCATACATACATAACGCCTTAACATTCCTTTTTTCTATATGTTACAACTATTTCGGTGATACGTGTATGGCGGACTTTCTCGGAGGCTAACAGGCCAGACGTTAAAACTGCTTGGATTATTTGCTGCCCGACTACTGTCTGGTCCTATCTTGCAGAGCTTATCGAAAGACACAACATTCCTATCAAGATGTGTAGACTGTTCCTGAGGTATGCGTAAGCAGCTAAAACAACAATGCTCCGGTGATACCGCATCGATTGCGCGCGGTAGTTTAAGATGAGGGGTTTGATTCCTGGCCACTCGATCATCTCCACCGTTTTCTCACCATGGCTTCCATAATGTGCTGCCGATTAGAGCCTTCTGCCCTCTTTAACACTGCACTAAGAATCTGCGTCCCAATTCTCTGCATTCAAATTGGCTCTTTCTCCAAATTATCCGTTTCATGCGCCTTCTGGTCCCAATTCTTTTGTATTTGATTGGTTTGAGCCCGCAATAACACTGTAAGGTGCGTCCTCCCTAAAGTTTGGTTTTTGCTTTTCTTTTTCTTCTACAACGGGCCTAAACACAGGGAGAAATGTCTGGTAATATAAAAAAAATCAGCCGATAAAAATCAGTTCTTTTTTTTTCTCGTGGTTTTACATTAATGATTGAAAGTAAGAGGCTCTAGGACGGTTATCTCGATGCAACATCTAAGCGCTCTTGAATTTTGGATTCTTTTCAAAAAAATATACTTGCGTTCAAATCTGTTTCTTTGTAAAAAAATAGATTTTATGGAGGCTGTCGTGACTGCAAGGCTGACGTTAGTTGCCTTTAAAATGGTTTGGTTTATGGGGTTTAACGTCCCAAAGCCACTCGGGCTATGAGAGACGCCGTAGTGAAGGGCTCCGGAAATTTCGACCACCCGGGGTTCTTTAACGTGCACTGACATCGCACAGCACACGGGCCTGTAGAATTTCGATGGAGGCGAAATTCAAAAATAGTGGTGCAACAGCCCAAGTTTGCGGTGTAATCGGCCAAACATGCTCCGCATCCATTCTCCTCAACATCCCAAGAACGATCTCAATATCTATATCTAATTCTTATCGCTTTTAAACCCGCAATGGCTTCATTGCCAAGGGCGGAAAAGTTTAAAACCTTGAGCGGGGCGATATTAGGGTTTATGATCTTGACGATGATGATGATGATCAGCCTGGTTATTGCCGAGGGTTAAGACTGCGGCTCTTGTTTCAGTGCATCAGGTTGGAAGGAGAGGGAGGCTGAGAAAGCAAGCCCTATTGAAAAAAATCTGCAGGTTTGAGTAGGTCAGTAAATAGGATGAGGGCACATTTGATTCGGTTTTATAGGTTCAACATCTGAAAGCGACTAAGGCTGAGGGACGCCGTAGTGGAGGGATCCGGATAAATCGGACCACCTGGGGTTCTTTAACATGCAGTGACATTGCACAGTACACGGGGCTCTAGAATTTCGCCTCCATCGAAATGCGACCGCTGTATTGGGATAGAACCCTCGACTTTCGTTTACTGTGCGATGTTAGTGCCCGTTCAAGAACCCCAGGTAGTCGAAATTATCCGGAGCCCTCCACTACGGCGTACCTCAGAGCCTGAGTCGCTCTCAAAGGTTACACCTATAAAAACAAACTAACTAAGCCATAATCTTATTTTCTCACCCATTCAAACCTATATACTTTTTTTTTTCAGGAAGGTGGGGAGATATAGAATTAAGAAAAAAAGACGCGTCTGTCTTGGGAGCGATTGGAAGTAGTAAGGACATCTAGAGGCAAAAATGGAGAATTGATACACGAATAGCAAAATGAGATCTTTGCCCAGGGAAGCTCAATAATATAGCGCAGGTTAATTTTGCTCAGAAGATCCGAAGCCGCTCCTCCAGAAGTTTTAACCAACCCCTCCTGTATTTCCTCTCCAGGAGCTAATCTCGGGTTTTTGTGTTGGCATTTCAGTTTCCTTGTTCGCGTTTCATTTGTTGCACATAGTACAGTCATGGACGAAAATATACGAGATGCGGGTTATAGGAAAAAAAAATTCTGCGTTACCTCCCTAGTCAGTCAGCTGGTGTTCGTTTCAACAGATGAAGTACACATGGCCCCTCATATTTAAGATTTTCAATCTGGCGGTCTCCATTGCTTCATATCTTGTTATCGACGCTGTACGTCTGGTGCGCAGTATTTCTTCTGATAATATTTCTGTCTTTATTGTTTCACGCACTGCAGCAGACTATAGCCTGCCTGCTGGTGCTGTTGCTGCTGACAGGCACTGTAGCGTTCAAGACGAAGAAGCTCCTGTACCTGGGCGCCCTGGGCCACGCCGGTCTAGGCGGCCTTGGCGGGCTTGGTCTCCTTGGTCTGGCAGGTCTCCACCACCACCACGGTCGCGGACACTACGGCCATGGCTACGGCCACGGCCATGGCCACGGCTACGGTCATGGCTATGGCTATGGCTACCCCTCGTACGGATATGGATATGGATACGGAGGGCCCTGGTTTGGCGGCTACGGCGGCTACGGTGGTTACGGCGGTTACGGAGGTTACGGAGGTTACGGATGGTGGTGAAACCGCATCACTGGGAAATCTGTGCTTCGCGCAAGCGATTGACTATGTAGCATACACTGTGTAATGTATCGAGGTGGACTTTACGGATGGCCTGAATTCCTAACGGTGGCACCAGGATCGGATTGCATCAGACCAGGACTTTAGGGATGCTTGCTCGTACGCCATTAGCTCTGTGTCATTTTGTTCTTTCGCAGTGCAATAAAATTATAAACTGTTTTCAAATAAAAATGAACAGTTGTAGTACAAGGTGCAGTCTCATATTAGAAGCCTGACGGAATTCCGCTGTACGCGGTCCTGGGGTCTAGGGTGTGTCTTAACTGAAACGCTCCTATATCATTGATAAACGCCACAGAGTAGGAATACTTTATATTCGCGCTTTGGCTCCAGCCTTCGGTTATTTTCAGAGCACATTGATCCCAGTAGTGCTGTGCAACGGCTTTAAAATGACTGACATACCAATTATGCCTGCTTCGCGGCAAGCTATTCCAACGCATACCTTGAGCTCAAGCTGAGTCCCTAGCGCTAGAGAGCACTTTTGCATGCGTTCGCGTTGGCCTTTAACATCTTGGCGCATTTAGCATGAATTTCCTATTAAGCTTAGGTCGTTCATTAAACGCAGCAATACCGGACAGTGCAAAACTTCGTCATTAGACGCAAGAAACTAAAAAGAATGTTTACTATATTCAAATCGGGAGCGAAAGCACGGATTTGTGCTACGTAGAAGACGACGGTGATCAGGCAGTGCCGCGGGACGGAGCAGATGGAAGTGGATTGAGACAACGCTCTCCAATGCACAGGGCGAGAGTGTGGTGCAGTTCGCAGTTTAACACGAAGTGTGTTGCCTGTGGCGATAGCCTAGTGGCCTCGCTGAGCGGTCCTTAAGAGATCTATTGGCGCAGCAGCGGGCTCGACTCCCAGTCGTTGATCATGGATATTGATTCGATTTGTTTTCCTTTTTCATGGTATGACCTCTAACTCAGCTGAAGGTCAAAACTAGGCACCCGGCGATCGAAGCGCGAGGTCCCGTAGTGAAGCTTTCGCTTCAAAAGTATCCTTGAGGCCAGCATCCTAGAAAAGCATTGCTGTTTACCATACGCGCCTCTACCGGACCTTCCATAGCAATACATTTAAATTTACGAATTACTTGTGGTTTATACCACTACGAATGACCTTTATTTATTTTTATTTATTTATTAGTACCTCAAAGGTCCACTAGGGGCATTACATGAGGGGTGGGCATACATATCATTGAAAAAAAATCAGTGATGAATGATTTGAAGTATTCCAGGCCAGGATGGATGAAAGCTTCAGCGGGGAGGTCGTTCCAGTCTCTTGCGGTCTGGGCGAAGAATGATTTTAGGTGCGCAGAAGTAGATGCTCGAGGTGTATGAACAGCTTTCGGATGACTGATGCGAAGTGAAAGGCGGTATGCAGGGGTGATAACGGATTGGCTGAAATGCGAATGATAAAACTTGTGGAAAAGGCAGAGTCTGGCTATTTTTCGACGGGATTCAAGGCTGGGGAGGTTAGCTTTTGTTTTCAATGCTGTTACGCTCGTATGATATGAGTAATCAGAATATACGAATCTTATCGCGCGGCTCTGGACGTACTCAAGGGTTTTGGCTAGGTTAATTTGTTGGGGGTCCCAGATTGAGCATGAATATTCAAGTTTAGGACGGACAAGAGTTAAATAGGCGGACTGTTTTACGGAAGCAGGTGCCAAACGCAAATTACGCTTTAGATAACCAAGAACACCTTTCTGGCGACAATTACGCAGTATTCAAAAAGTGTTCTATAAAAACACTGATTCTGCGTAGAGTGGGGGGAAAATCCGAAACGTTGTGGTTTAGAACCTTGTCCAGAGCTTTCGTCGAAGCATTAGCAAAGCCAGAGTTCACACCTCACGTAATTTTCGTGGTGGATGATGCGCATGACGATGGTGCCCGTGAAACTGTGGCATTGTGTGCACGCAGATACACGACACAGCATCCCTGGAACGTACGCCATGGATAGAGAGCGATATGAAGGTCTTTAGGAACACCCATGGAGAGGACGGAGGAAATGATTTATTGTCAAAGGGTCGCACGTTGTGTTAGAGTTCTGCAGCAGCGCTCTGTGAGCATTGTTTGCTGAATCCTCGGGTGTTGTGCACACAGTAAAATAACCCACTCACACGCACACACAAGCTACTTTTCCACTTGCAGTAAATGTCATCGCACGCAGCACAGAAAAAGAAAAACACTGTACAAACACAGTCCACGGTCCCTTCATACGTCTCGTAGTGAGTCGAAGTCCTTTTCTTGGTAGTAGCAAAGCAACACTGCCCCTGGAACCGGGGTCATCGTCATTGATCACAAGACGGCATTGAGATTACGTTAGGAGCCTCACTTGGGTTGGTCTGCGGGTTGGTCTTCCTTTCGCACGAAGTCTTACGCCTTGTGTTTTGTGTCTGCCACGGCCTTCGTGCCTTTACCATGGAGGAACACCTCGCACTTGATATTTAGGCCTTTAGAAGGAAAAAAAAACATTTTCACGATGGAGACGACGTCACAGTCCTGAGTTCCACTGCGTTGGGAACGGCAAAACCAGCGTGCAAGGCTTGTCATTGAGCAAGTGTAAGATTGGTGGCATTTTACCCTTGCTCACCGCTTAGATAGCGGGAGAAAGTTTGTCAAAGTCCTCTAGTTACGTACAGTCTTTAAACTAGTTTCCCAAGTCTGCCTGCCCAATGAACATTAAAACTACCATGGACATCCTGCGCGCGTTTGGGACGTCCACAGGGCGTCAAAGGGAGTTCCAGTGGCCATTGGGTGCATCCTTAGTCAGTTCAGACATTTCTCATTATCTAAAAATGAACCCAAGATACGTTTTTCTTCCACGAAAAACACCCTTCACTTGCACTTCTTGCGCTTCACCTTTTTCACTTTCCTCACTAGCTTCACTTTGCGCCTTGGTTTGCGGTCCTCCGAGTCACTCTCTGAAGACGTGTCGCTGGAGGACGCTTCTCTCCGGCTGCTCGTCTTTGCGGAGGCCTTTTTACTGGGCGATGACTTGTGTCGTTTTTTGGTGTTGGCTTTCTTCTTCTTTGAGGCCTTGGTGGAAACATCGCCGCGTCTTTTTGAACTGCCAGTCGGCGTAACTGGGCTCCGGTGTGACCGCTTGCACCCCTTGGCCTTGCCGCGCTTCGGAGGCGGCGATTGAGACGAGGAGGACGAACTCTCGCTCTCGTCCCCAGATGGCGAATTAATCTGGCGTCTTGAGGGCCTGCAGAAGCCGAGTGTAGGGCACTTTATGAGTTGTCTTGGACATTGTGCAAAAAAAAATCATAATAACCGCTACAACGAATATGTGTGTTCTATAAGAACATGAAAAACCTAAAAACGGCATTTTTTTTTCTTAAACTGCTGCAGAGGTTATAAATAACCAATCCAGAAACATTGACCATAAGAAGTCTGACATTGGTGAAAACAGCGCGAAAGAAGAAGCCCGAAGGCGAAACGAGGAAGTGACAGGAAAGAGCGGTTTTCACCAATGTCAGAATGGACCAACTAGCCCAGCAAAAAGTTCTGCTAGATTACCATAAGAAGGTTTGTGGCTTATGGAGGTTTAAAGTCCCAAAGCGACTCAGGCTATGAGGGACGCCGTTGTGAGGGGACCACCTAGGGTTCTTTAACATGCACTGACAGCGCACACTACACGGGCCTCTCGAATTTCCTCCATGAAATTCGACCGCCGCGGCCGGGACCGAACCCGTGTCTTTCGGGTCAGCAGCCGAGCGCCATAACCACTGAGCCACCGCGGCGTCTGATTGACCATAAAGTGATACACCTTCTTAGCATTACCATTACAATAATTGTGCATCATTGTTCACAGTTCATCGACATTGCTACCGTCTACTGCTCATATTTAGCTAGGTGTACCACCTCGAAGCAAAAAGGCAGACTTAGCAGGTTAACTAAGGAAGTAGTTCCAGAATGCGACAGTCTATTCTGGAGCCTGACTTTGCATAATATCGCGGCCCTATGATTGCATAAGCGCGCACCAAAGCTGTTACGTTTAATATAACAGTAACTGCTTTCGCAGGCGCTAAAAAAAAATCACTCACTTTCGGGTTGTCTTTGATGCGTCTGTCTTGGTAGTTTTCTCGACAGACTGCTTTGGCCTCTTAGTTGGCTTCTTCTTGGGTTTGGATGTCTCCAAGCTGCTACTGCTGGTTTCAGAACATTCACTCCCACGATGGTTTCTTGGAGTAGGTTTAGCTGGTGGCGGTGGTCGCCTCTTTTTTTTCTTCACAGCTCTCAGGGTCGCCTCCGCTAATGACTCCGCTGAAGCTTGGTACTTGACAGAGGAGCTGCTTGCAGTAGAAATATCCTGCTTAGCAATCTGCTTGCGTGATTTCCGGTCTTCCTGGCCTGTTGTCTTAGTGCCTTCTCTATCACTAGAGACCAACGACGGCGTAGCCTCAGCTTTGGCGGGTTGAACTGTCTCGGAACGAGCTTGCGAAGTCGGACGAGCGTTTGTAGATTGTTCGCTCGTTGGCGCTTTCGTGACCGTTTCGACAGGGGTGGGATTTTCGCCGGGCTGCTCTCTCTTCATTGGCTTTCGGTGCCATTGTGTAGATTGTTCGCTCGTTGGCGCTTTCGTGGCCGTTTCGACAGGGGTGAGATTTTCGCCGGGCTGCTCTCTATGCATTGGCTTTCGGTGCCATTGTGTAGATTGTTCGCTCGTTGGCGCTTTCGTGGCCGTTTCGACAGGGGTGAGATTTTCGCCGGGCTGCTCTCTATGCATTGGCTTTCGGTGCCATTGTATAGATTGTTCGCTCGTTGGCGCTTTCGTGACCGTTTCGACAGGGGTGACGTTTTCACCGGGCTTCTCTATCTTTATTGGCTTTCGGAGTCCTTGTGAAGCGTTGAACATCTTAAGGCTCGCAATATTGATGGCAGGCTTATTGATAGTAGTCAATCTCTGATTTTCACGGACGCAGAGAACCTTCGTTTTCGAAGATGTAATTTTTCTTTTAGAGGTCTTTTTGCTCTCTCCTGGTGTAATGGTCCTCGCTTTCGTTGAAATCGACGCTTTGGAACCTTCAGACGCAGAAGGTGTCTTGTTCTTTTCTGTCTTCAACTGTTCCATAGGAGCTAGCGTCACTTCCACGGATTTCATTTCACCCGAAGCACCACGATTCGCTGGCGTCTCCGCTGCTTTAGTCCTTGCAGTATCCTCATACTTCTTTTTGCTTTCATCTAAGGTCTGTTTGTGTCCTCTGATATTTGGGTAACAAGTTTGCAGCGAAAAGTCAGGTAACAAACTGTGTGGTTCTGACCTTGCTGCCTTTTCATTCCTAACTGCATCATTCTCTGCCGACTCTTTGGCCGATAGTCCAGAGACCCCAGCGTTATCATTGACAACCGTCACTTGTTGACCACCATCCTTGGAAGCAAGAGATCGCTTGGAGTCGTACTTAACACTAAGCTCGTTCGTGTTACTTTTGGGGTCACGGTACCTATCGGCAACTTTTCGTCCGCCTTCGTCATTTGAAACTTGTCTAGACGATCTTGACCTGAGTGGGCTGCTCGAACGCTGCGGCTGCTCTTCGCGGTGATGGCGATGGTCACGGTGGTCGCTCAAATGCGAGCGGCTTCGGGACCGTGACTCACGTCGGTCGGAACAACTGCGCGACCTCGACCGGCAGTGAGACCCACTGCGATGTGAACGACCAGACGAGTAGCTGCGAGACCGAGTATAGGACCTGCTGTAAGATCGGCTTCGAGAGTGGCTGTGACCGCGGCGGCTACTTGTGGACCTCGAGCGTGATCTAGACGATGACCTTGAACGCGACTTGTCCCGCGAGCGCGACCGGGACCGGCTCTCTGAGTACCGGCGAGACCTGGAGCGCGACCTGTGGCGTGACCCCGACCGGGATCGCGATGAGTAGTAGCTGCTGTAGGAGTCCGAGCTGTACGACCTTCTGCGACTTCGGCTTCTGCTGCGGCTTCGCCCGTGCCGAGACGAAGAAGACCTCGGGGAATAGCTGTGAGCCCTGGTCGATGCCAGGTCGAGGCGCGAGTTGAACCGCATCGGTAGCGCCTGCTGCTGCTGCGCAACTTCGAATCGCGCCCAGTCGCCGGGCACCTGAGCTTTTTCGAGGTTGTTGGCGAGCTCATTGATCTTGCGACGCATGGCCAGAAGCGCGTTGTGCAGCCGTCCGCTCGAGTGGTTGGCGATGCGCTGTTCGTTGTCGTCGAGGCCGATGCAGAGCTGGCACTCTTCACAGATGTTTTGCTTCTGCTCCTTGACGGGTTCGTTGGGCCTGCGGTCCAGGTACCTGGGACAAAGCGGCAAGCCACACAGCAAGGCTGTGAGAATAAATCTCAGGTGCCACTCTTGCTCATGCGGCGTTCGGCACAAGTTTAAAGCACGCAGTATCATTTTTTTTTCGGCGCCGACTCGAGGATTGTAAGCGGAGACGTGAGAAGGATGGCCAACATCCTTTGACTATTCTTTATCCCACGCAGCACAGGTAATATGCACAATATTGCGAATGGACGGCTTCACTCTGGTCTTTTGTAGGACTAGTATTTGCCAATACGTAACCAATATTGGGTCGATTATTGTGCTGCATGGGATGTGGAGAAGGCAAGCGAAATTGAAGATGCTATGTCGGATGGTACTCTAAGCTTATTGTACCGTTCGACGGTCTATGACGCGCTTTACAATGCCGTCTCACGCATTTGTTGTCCGTTTGCGTGATGGGGCGCCTCCGTTATATCCGATGGCATCGGTTACACCGTAGCTCTCAGAAGTAAGCCTACTCGCGAGCGCTAAATTTTAAGTTTGAAGGAGGGATTTGTGTGCTGCGTGCTTGAAAAAAAAAAAAAAACTTGAATACCGGCGTCCAGAAAGGGAAGCACAGCGTAGTGTTAGTATACCCTGAAGAAAGGAATTGTGGCATTTAGTTCTTTAACTAATGCTCTGAAGACAACAGAACGGCGCGATGCATGACCGCTGAGGCAGCGCGAGCAACGCCTTTGCCACGCCTATGCACCTGCTTTACACTGGTGTCCGAAATTATCTCTAATGTCTCCGCTCACTTTTCGCTGTCAAAACAAGGGAAAGCGGAATGGCTCCGAGTCTCCCGCGTTTGAGTAACAAACCCTTTATACGCGATATTATGCGAAAATCCAAAAGACCCGAGCTTTGTGAGCACGTCGCTCACAAAGCTCAAAATGCTACATTGCGGAACCAAACATTAATTTATCTCTGTTGTACTAGTGCGGTCCCAACTGTGTGCATAAAACTGACGTGCACTGCTGTTAATTCGACGCGCACGATAGCCACCTGTCGTCGAAAAGACCCAAGCCCAGTAGCTGGCGAGAGTATACTGCTGGACACATCGCTCGATTCAAACGGACACTCAATTACTGCTGGGTAGCGTCTGACGGTACTTAAAAGCGCGCTCGGCACACCATCGGACTGCGCTTTAACGTCGATTGACTCTAGACGGAGACTCCAGAAAGTGCCAAAAGAAATTTGCTGATAGGAAATAATGCTAACTATTTACACACGCAGAAGTTGTGGAACAGGGAACTCGTCAGCCACTCGTAATGAAAGCTTCTAATTACCTGCCTCAGAAGTTCTCTCTCTTCGCTCAGTACTACTGTACTGTGCTGGCCTGGGGACTCGCACGTTGGATCACGAGAATCGCGCCAGATGTTCGGCAACTGATTTGGCATTATGCTAGGTCGTTTCTCGCACCTTACGCTGCTTAGTCTCTTTTCAGTTTGCTCACTTCATGGAAAGTTTGTCGATGGGTGCGTTTTTTTTACGACGCGACAAACAGCGTGCTCAGAAAAAGAGAGAGAGAAAGCACGTGTGCAGTATCAAACGCTGGAAAGAGCCTGCAATGACGACTCAGAGACAGTTTATGAATGGAGAAGTGGATTGAGTGACGTTAGAAGTCGTAATATTGTTTGTTTTTTTTTTTTTTTTCGCCGGGTTCTTTTCATGGTCGGCGTTCTGCCCTACGAGGCTATCACCTATTGCGTGACTTCGCAGCTACGGAAAAATAGCTCGTGACTGTATTCTGAAGTCGCTTCATTAGGAGCGACTTGTCTTCCTCTATAGCTGTCAACTTGTCTCTGTGTGGTCTGCTGCACATTAACTAGCCTTTCACTTCGGCAATGGAAATATCGCGCCACTAACGCAAGAAAGGAAAGTTGAAGAAGCGTGACTGTGGTGCCTCAGTGAAGTGTTGCACGCGTGTCTACCGGCTCTATGAAGCTCATTCCTGGGACAGCCTAAGTGTCAACCGCTCCCCCAGTCTGCAGTAAATCTCTCAGTGAGTGCATGCACTTACAATTTTTTTTTTTCAGGTAGTCTACCATCTATAGCCTCTCTAGGCAGTACGTATAGACTATCGTAATTTCTTTAAGTGGTGAGCCAAAACCATCACCCTTGTTTTCATACTACTTTTTTCTCAGTCATCACGCTTCTTAATGTGTTTCTAAATGCCAATCCTTAATTTAAACTCAGTTCATGAGACGCCTGGTGGACGCCATGATGAATTGGACAGTCTTAGCACTTCCAGTGCTGTGTCGTGAATCTCAAGTTCTGTTGTAAACCTGAATCTCTAAGGAGCAACAATAAGTCTGCATAATATCTGAGTCTTCGAAGTTTCGGGAGCGGTGCAGAATACTTTGAGATAGGCGACCATAGATTTACCCAGATGTGTCAGGGGTTCTCTTGATGGCTATAATTTGGGAGCTTGACGTCCACAGCATTTCGAAAATAACCCGTCCTAAGAAGGGCTAGCTTCAGAAGACTAACATGCAGAAAATTTCCAAGCACACACCATATCCTTCAACAACCTTCAACCACGGTTTTAACGCTTACATGATCGCTTCAAGCGACCGCTTAGATGTTTAATGATGGAAAAATAAGGATTTGTTTTTTATTGCAGTAAATATTTCCTATGGCGCTCCCCAAGAGCGATATCTAAACCTCCCCAAAAAAGTCTTCGTGCATATTGGGCTGCATTCATCACACACACACAAAAAAAAAATTAAGCGGGAGTGCATTAAAATACAAGGGCAAGAAAATCACAAAAAACGTACAAACCACAGAACAATGTCCCTACTTACAAACTCTCTGGCAAGAAATAAGCATTACCGAGTGATAGGAGGTACTTACTCTGTTTATTCGAAAGTTTTCTCGCTAAAGAAGACCCGAGGTTAGTGGGTGGTACAATTAGTTCACATTCCGAAAAGAACAATCTTTATTCTATAACAACAGAAAGGTACTCATACAAACCACTGAGCGAACGGGTGCATTGTATGGGATGTCTCTACTTACCGAGGCTCACAGTTGACGCCTACGCGTGACAAGATACCAAGGCGTTTTTCACAGTCATACGAAAGTATACTACTTATTTTAGCAACAAAGAGCTAAATATACCTTGCGGCATACTATCGTACTGAACGATAACACCAGTGAATGGGTTCTCTTTCTGACCATTTTCCCTTAGCCGAGAAGTCTGATTTCTTTGTTCACGGGCTAAAACATTGGAACTTGGGTCGAAAAAAATTGCTACATTTAAAACAACCAATTAGGCCTCTTCGCCGCCATCTTACGAACTAAAAATACTCATATTTGAACAGTGCAGTGAGACATGGATGGAAGCAACAAGAATACACACAGGCGCTGCTCTTGTTGCTCTCGGTTCCTATCTTTTTGCGTGTTCAAATAAGAACTTTTTTACAACGAGGTGAGAACCCGAGTTTATCTGCAGACTTGCAGACTAACAGAGCTTTGCTATTTTTATGAAAGAACAACATAATAAAAATGCAGGTAATAATTGTTTACCTATATTTTACTTGACACCTCTGGCCCTTTCGGCAAGACTTGCACGACCCAAGGACATGTGCACTTATTCGTAGGCAGTTTTTAACACAGACCGCTGTATTTAAAGCTGCTACTTGCCCTAAACTTGCGGACATTATCTTCGAAGAGATGGCGGGCATGATAAAGAAATTAGTGAAAGAAGCTGAAGAAGGAACGCCTGAAAAGCCTGTTTGGTCGAGCGCATTTTCAGATATATATATACTTGAACTGGACTGAGGTTTACATCTCAGGAATTTTCTAGCAGGCAACAACGAATTCTATTTTGCTCTTGGATGCCGTGCTACAAATTGAGAAGTTTATGCCCTTTGTGCATTATTTGCCTGTTGTTCACCGATAGTGCCACCTCAATAATGCCGAACTTACTAGGGACTTTCAGATAGGGTGGCGCTATCGGATAGGGGCATAGGTGAATAGCGGGGGGGGGGGGGGGGGGGGGGGGGGGGCAAATGAGCAGGCTCAGGACAATAACCAGAGGGAGGGGCGTTGTTTTTCATGCATCTAAACAGAAGTTGACGCTGTTATTATTGCACAGTTTAGACAAGGGCTGCGATGGCGCGCATTTTCTTGCTCTCAGGAAAGGTTCCAATTCCGGCGTTAGTCTTCTATGCAGAGGATTTCGGCTCTATGTGTGAATAAAAGTGTTCTGCTGTGTTTTCGGCTGCTGTCTGGTGGAGTGAGCGGCTTTTGTATTTGAAACTTTTCCTCTCTGCGACATGCGAAAGTACTCCGTCGCCAAGCAATTATGCTACAAGCAGTAATTAAACGTCTTTTTTATTATTCAGACCGGATTTAAAAATGAAATAATCAGTGTATGAACTATAGACGTGAAGTTGACGTTCGAATAGAACGCAAGCAGAAAATTACATTTCTCTTTTGAGGCTTCGCTGGGAGGCGCAGTTCAGACCACCAACGGCTAAAACCATTGGGAAGGTTCAGCCCAATAATTGTTCATTAAGTTTAATGGGGTTCGGCACGGAGTTATATAGAGTATTCATTTCGTGGACGAAAATGGAAGGAGAGCTACACCTCATTCTTTTCTTTTCTTCTTCCCAGGTATTTTTTATTTATTTTTTGCTCGTACTTAGATGCCCAGTTTGATCTGAAATGCTCCTGCGACTGCGGGGAAATCAGCAGCGATGAAAGCAACGTATGCCGATAAATTGCAGGCTAAGGGAACTGTGCGTAGGCTATAAGGCGAAAAACTATGCAACCATCAATTTAAGGTCTAATGAGCAGAGGTTCCGCCCTTACAGTGCGCGATTAGGTGCAGTGATGTTATGGAGGTTCTCAATAGAAGAAAAAACAAAAGCCTGTTAGTGTAGCTGTCCAGCATGTTCCATAAAGCAATTTTTTTCGTTATAGCATGACATCAGGTCTTTATACAAAGCTAGGCCCCACATTTTCAGCTGCCGAGCCACGCCTGACTGGACTGATTAGTATCGGCGCCGCTAACAAGCCTCCTCATCACAATAATATTGACGACGTCAACTCGAGACTGTAACCGAAAACATGCTGCTTGCA
The DNA here is from genome assembly GCF_055824585.1 of Amblyomma mixtum. Classification (NCBI taxonomy): domain Eukaryota; kingdom Metazoa; phylum Arthropoda; class Arachnida; order Ixodida; family Ixodidae; genus Amblyomma; species Amblyomma mixtum. The sequence goes on from NC_143018.1 coordinate 45,229,069, forward strand.
TTGCGTCAACATCAACGATCATCATCCCAAAGTCATCGAATGAAGCATCGTAGCAAGCTTATAAGCAAGTCTGACTGGCTATCACCGCTGTCAACGCATTGCATCGACTGAGTATGGGCAGGTAGCTGCTGTAGTGCGTTCAAACGGATGTTAAGATGAACTGACTTTTACGGCCCAGCTAACCTGCACCGAAGTCACCCAAATACAAGAAACAAGGCTTCATTTTGGGAGCCACAGCTAAAACGAAGTGTCAGTTGAAATGCTCGGCTACAACCAGCACAAAGACAACACTCAGGTTCTACTCCGGTTTAAAAAACAAGTTTTTACAAACAAACGATGCTATTGGTTTTCTTCTTACCCACATAAAAAATTTCCATCGTATAATGAGAATTAGACAACTTACAGCTTGCGGAATTTATTGGCTAGCATAACTTGCAATCTTTTCTCACGGACTAACTACAGTGGAGCTCAACTCGGGAAAGGCAAAAGGCTACAGCTAATAAAACACGAAGGACTCACTTCTCGATGCGTGTGCGACGGCGCTTGAGGCGCTCGACGTCCCTGATGACGGCCAGCGCCTCCTGCACCTTGCCCTTGTTGCCCAGCTCTTCGGCCTCGACGAGCTTCTTGTCGACCAGCTCGCCGTAGGCCTTCAGCTCGGCCTCCTTGTCGCCGATGCGGCCGTTCCAGGCGTTCGACTGGCAACGCGTCAGGCGGCCCTTCTTGGCACGGTCCATGATCTCGCACGAGCGGATCACCTGGCAGAGAAGGAAAGGAAATAGTAGTTACGTGCATTGGTGCTCTACCCATGGTCAATGCACGTCCGCAATAATTGTTTTCTTCCGTGTTACTTGATGCCAGTTATGCTCAGAGTTTGCTCTTGTGTGCTCAGCTGGATTCCTTTCGGACTCGTGCTCTTAGAGGCAGCGTTTTTCCGCATACACCGCACGTAACTACTCATTTCGTCGTCATCTGCGCCCAGACCGCCCAGAGCAACGCGTGTGTTGCTGTTGTAGTGTATATATCAGAACAGAGAGCGCGCTACACTACATAATAAATCGTGTGGTACACCATAGCTCCCGAAATGTCATGGGTGTGATCACGGGACATATTATTAGAAAACATTCGATGAAAATTTTAAAACATGCGCCGAGGCTTAATAAATTGGGCATACAGCAGCTGCGCCAATTGTTTTACGTTGTGGAGTTTTTCTTGCGAACACGAATGTGCGGGGTACAGGTCCTAAGATGCGTTCACGACCGAGAGGACACGCCTATATTTAATCGAGATGGGGCTGGAAGCCGCCTACTTAGTACCGCGTTTTGTTTAAGTTGAACGTATGACTGACTAGCAGTTTGGCGAAGGTGTGCACCTTCCATACGTTAAAGGGACACTGAGGAGAAATTGAAGTTGGCTTGTATCGACAGAATGCAAGCTCCTGATTACTAAAACGCCACTCATACTGACAACAAAGCTCTTGTAACGTAGAAAAGAGCAAGAACCAAAATACAGGTATCGCCGCCACAGGCCAAACTCGTAAGTACAAGCGTGATGACGTCATAGGACAAAACAGTGTTGCTAGAACCAATGGTTCTAGCAACACTAGACCACGAGAAGCCACGAATCACTGAGGCGCACCCAATGCATGCGCAAATCTCTTTGACGTCGCCAGATGGCGCCACGTACCCGGCAGCTACGCGCGCGCCTGCAGCATCGGGACCAATCAGCGCCTGCTCACCGGCGGTAGGCGGCCTCCCGGTATTCCGCTAACGGTAACAAGGTACACGGTATGCTAATGGTGTCTATTTGCTAGAATTTCGTTGACGACTTCGAGAACGGGATCCGTCGTAGCGCTGGCAAAACGCCGGTGCAAACGTAAACGAAGCGACGGTAGCGACGGCCGCAATAGCCGATAGATGCCTTCAACGTGCGGCCGGCAATAGCTTTCTTTTCGGCTGCTGCCAGGCCGCACTGCTGGCCGAAAGAAATCACGGAGTCTGCGTTACGTCATGTGCATGTCATGCTTCACGTCACTTAGTCCTGTGTCGTCATAAGAGAATCCCAAGTTTGAGTCAGAGCGGCGGGAAAAACTTTTTCAACTTCGAATCCAAATTTCTTAGAAATAAATGCATCTTTCGCTGCCGGCCAAGTGGCAACAAAGCCATGAAATGCCGAACTATCGGATTTTGCTGTAAAAAAACATATTAATAGAGCTCTCCTCACTGTCCCTTTAAGCGGCGATTTGCTCGTTTTTTTTTTTTTGAGAAAGAGCGGAAGAATAAACGGCAAGAAGGAAGAATTGTGTTTGGAGACATGGGGCGTGCCAGTGCATCGCCAGACGATAGACGTGCGCTGGGAGGAGAATCAACGGCGTTGTGATTTTTATCGAGAAAAAGAAGAAGCAACAAGGAGGCCTGGAGGCTGTCATTCTGCTACATCGATCACGCACATGCTTCTAAAATGTTTGCAGTGCGGTAACTCGAAATTGAGTTTATAAAGACACTGCTCTTGCGTTCTGTCGAGCCCGTTACTTTCAGTAAAAACAATACCTTCAAAAACAATTACGGATCTCTAATCGTGCGCACAGGTTGAAACCGACGACCGGCTCCTACTTTTCCGCGCACTGTTTTCAAAGCGTAACCGCTTGTACAGCAGTTTTGTTGTGTTTAACAGTTGTGAGCAGAGGTACGTACGTACGGAGGCATATGGTGCCTTCTTCCATAGGCGTGCACAGGTCTGTCGATGAGGGAGGGGGTGGCGGAGAGGATGTTTAAGGTTACGCCTGTTCATGTCCCGTGGGTAGAAGGGAACGTTACGGAACAAAATTTGCGCTCCTGCCTTGATGGTTATAGGAGGGCCGCTGCACCATTCCCCCTCTCCTCGCCCCCCCCTTCCCCCTCTCCTTTTGTGCGTGCCTATGCCTTCGTTTAAGAGGTAAAACGTAGTGATACTCTCCCTCCAGTTGTGTTCAATTCTTACCATTCACCTGCCGAAATGGTTGAGCGGGGACGTGGGCTCTTAAAAAGGAGCAAAAATGATCAAAATGAAACAGAATTTGATTAAAATATGCATTTCATCGCTTTCCATAGATGTAACTCCACATCCTAACCTAACGCATATGTCGTGATACAGACACTTATCGCTATACAGTCATGTACAGGCCTTTTCTACTCGGTGTTCATGGTTGAAATGTGCGTACTCTTAGTCACCTGAGGCGGGCGCTTGTTTGAGAACCGCACCTCTCTTATGTAGGCTCTTGGTTTTTTAAAATATTGTTTTTCCAGAAATGAGTTGCTGCATGGCAAAACTTATGCGACAAAGGTGTATGCAAGCGGAAAAGTGATTTTCAAGGGCCGAAGGCACAGCTACATGGACGTCGCAATTACGAACAATGGGTTAATATCGACCTATTCGCGCAAAGAAATATCAGTACTGGAGCATTTTTGCAGTTCGCAACCAATTATTTTGTAACATTGCAATAGTAAGCAAGAGCCTTCACCATTAGGCGACGTTAAATCATTTTCACTGTCTCTGGGCTGTGCGCCCCTCATTTCTGACAAAGGCTTGCACATCAACTGCGGTGTCTTCGTAAAAACCGAAGAGATCGACCAGTGTGACACACTCATAACATGAAGCCGATTTGCTAACCGAAATTATTCAAGCAGCAAAAACCATTTTGGGCTATCAGTGGCATGCCATTCCGTTTCAATGAATATCCTGAGAGCAATCACATAGGATCACCTCGAATGCTGGCATCAAAACATCCATGTAAAACCAGCGGTAAAAGTTAATTTTGCCGCGAAACTGACCTCATCCGAATTGTCTTTTGACTCGCTCTTCAGATTCTTCAAATTTCCTGACGGGATACAAGGCTGCAACTTGAGACTGTCGCAAGAAGAAAATATACGGTATCACTGCCATTTTAACCCGTCTCTGCATGCCATTGAACATGAACCGGATTTTCAGCTTGTACAGTGTTGTTCAAATGTTCCTGGGGCACAAGGTCTGCTTTCGAGCATTTTAGTGGAGCAATTACGAGATCCTCGAAGCTCCAAATCTCTGCAGAAGATAGGAGTAGTCTCATCAGGACTTTTGAGGACCTTAGCAGTAGCTTTACAGGCGCAGTAACTGATCGACTATACTGCTCAAAAGCAGGTCATGTTGTGACCCGGGAACTTTTGAACAAAACTGTATATCCAAAAGCTTATCGCTTGAAGCGCTTGTTTGCACACGTTTGTGCACGATACAAATAGGCTAGTTAAAAGATTGGTCGTGGGGTGCCGCCACTGTCAGCTAGCGCCTAGCTCGTCTACGGCGCTTCTAAACGCAGTTGAAAGCGACTTGGCCGCCATGCAGAACTTAATTAGCAACTCATTCTAGTTCTACGAACACTGACCGGCATGCTAATACTACGGCCGCACCACTCCACGACGGAATTTGCGTGCATGTGGGGCAGATAGGCTGACAAGTGACCCTACTTGTATTAACGGTAAGTGTGTTGACGAAGTGGAAGAAAAAGAAGTGAGAAGCATAGAGAAGAGGAATCGGTTCTCTCAGTTGTTGTTGTTCTCAGTCCACCAGCGGCCCCCAGAACTTTCATGCACAGGCTATATCGTGATAGAGGCATGTGCAGTCGCACGCCCCATGCCAGCGAGGTCACAAGTCCAGCAACCAATTCGTTTGTAGACTGTGTGCGATAAAGTGACTTGATGCATTTGAATTCAAAGGTTAATCTAACTACGGAGGAGTCTGTAGTCAGCAACTTATTATCCCTTGGAACTGAACAGAACTGTTGCATTGGCTCTCGAAATTGCGCAGCCAGGCAGGAGTGTTTGGGATACATAACCACCGCTGCAATATTGAGCCGAAAATAAAACAAACGCGAAAGGGGTAAACAAATAATACCTTTTGGAGGTAGGTGAGTACAGTGAGCTCGTAGAAACGGTGCTGGTTGGAGCGGACGGTCTTGGAGCTGCTCTCGTAGTCCGCCTTGAGCGCGTAGTTGTGGATCTTGGAGCAGGCGCCCATGGACATCTTGGTGCCGGCGAGCGCGTCGTGAGGACACAGGCCGAGCAAGAAGCAGCGACACACCTTGGGGTCCGAGTAGTGGATGGGGTTCTTGACGCCGTCCCAGCCGGTACCCATGAGCTCGTCGAGCTTCTGGCGAATCTGGTCCTTCGCCGACATGGCCGGGACGTGTCCGCCCGCGGGTACCGCGGGATGGCGGGCGCCTGAGCAGCAAGCCGCTCCCGATGCGAGAGCAGTGGGCGGAGCGAAAGCTAGGCGAGCAGTGTTCCAAGAGCGCAGAGCTGCGGACCGCTGGTCTTGAGACTGAAGGAGCCCTGTGAGCGTGCCACGTGCGGCGGCTGTCTCGTACCCGCGAGCTCCTTCTGCTTCGTCTTTTGTGCAGACGCCGTATTCGCATCATCCGGTGTGGAAAAATACCTGAACACTGCAGCCTGTGCTCGTGAACTAATGTTTGATGTAATGTTTACTGAGCTCTTCGCCGCCTAAGAATGAGCTCTTAAATACCGTTGCTTGGAGTTTGTTACCTGGTGGCGAAAACCTGGCTTTACCTGCGAGCGCTTGTCTTTACGGCGCTTACCTTTTGGGCATGACGTCAGTACTGAGCCCAGAGTTATTTGCTTAACTTCGTAACAGCAAGTCCCGTCCCGTTTTAATTAATGAGACTACTGCTTGAATATTATTGTACCTTTCTGTCCTTGATTGACACGTTTTAACAAAAAATAGCCTTTTACTGAAATAATTTTTAACGTTTACAAAGATGGTACAGCTTAAGTCAAGGACAACACAGCGAGCAATGGAAAGATTGGTATATTGGTTTATTGGGGTTTAATGTACCAAAGCGACTAAGGCTATGAGGGACGCCGTAATGAAGGCTTCAGAAATTTCGACCACCTGGGGAAAGAAAAATGATACGTGTAACGCTAAGAGATCGGAAGCGGTGAAGTAGGTGAGGGAACAAACGCGGGTTAATGACACCATAGTCGAAAATGGTGGTAAAATATTTTAATGAAATTGTTTAGGAGGTTGTAGCGGCTGTTGGAGCCCTCAGTCCGGAACCCCATTGACGTAGGCTGCTGTCCGGGCTCTTTCGATGTGTTCTTTTTCACTCGTTTCGTCCGAGCTGGAAATCAAGAGGAAGAAATGAGCTTGGGCCGGGCATGTAATGCTAAGGCAAGATAACCGTTGGTCCTTAACGGTAACGGAGTGGATTCCAAGAGAAGGCAAGCGTAGCAGGGGGCGCAGGAAGTTAGGCGGGCGAATGAGATTAAGAAGTTTGCGGGGAAAGACCGGGTTAATTGGAGATACATGAGAGAGGCCTTTCCCCCGCAGTGGGCGTAGTCAGGCTGATGATGATGATAATGAAAGATGCAGCTTTTTCGGACCTATGCGTTTCTATAGGTTACTAAAGCGTGCGCGGATTTTCGCGCCTTTGTGTTAGACTCAAAAACACAAATTACGTCCATTCTACCTGAGTACAGAGATGGATTGATTCGTTTCTTTCTAATAATTTGCAGAAATTGCGCTGCGCTCAGCAGAAAACCTGAACACCTTGTTCAAACTGGTACGTTGAATAATGTCAGCGGGTTTCTCACTTTCGAACACCTTTTAAAAAGAGGCTTCGGCTTGAGTAATTAGTCTTGTAAGGCAGGAGCTTGTATTGGTGTTTTTAAGGCTTGTGGCGCCTCATATTATGTCCATGAGTGTTCTTACTGCATACTGCGTAAATTCTCGCTAGTTTCTTCTTAGACCGCACGGCACACTATTGTGTGAGTCAAGGGGTGTGGAAAGATGAAGAAGAAGGTTGCATAATATTCCACAAGTGGAATCCGTTAAATATCTAGGGGTACCTTATCACCCAGCATTAGATTCGACCCTTCATATAACGAACAACGTGCTTAAAGCAGAACGCGCTCTATGCCGGCTGACACGAATCGCCAATAAAAAGCTTGGGATGCGCCGCGACGCATTATTGTTATTATACAAAGCTTATGTAAGACCTATACTTGACTGATTGCATTCTGTTCTCTGGTAACGCAAACTACAAGATTCAACCCTTAATCTTACTAGAAAGGCGAGCTCTACGCCTCTGCCTTGGTCTCCCAAAATCAGTTTCAAACGCCCTGCTTTATCTCGAAGCCAGTAATCTTGATCTAATTTCCAGCTTTCAAATACTCACGGTGCGAACTTTCGTCAGGTCATTGGACCTGATGACTGTTGTCAGTACTCGGCGGGTTCGATCCCGGCCGCGGCGGTTGAATTTCTTTGGAGGAGAAATTCTAGAGGCCCGTGTACTGTGCGATGTCAGTGCAGGTTAAAGAACCCCAGGTGGTCGAAATTTCCGAAGCCCTCCACTACGGCGTCTCTCATAGCCTTAGTCGCTTTGGGACGTTAAACCCCATAAACCAAACCAAACCTATTTTTGTGTCTCAGCCCGCCTTATTCTTTTATCACCATTGACCACGTTATGAAATGCTACAAATTACCTTAACGCGGAACCTTTTAACACCAATTGGTGTTGACCTCAATTCTTTGCAGTGGGTTGACGACACGCCAGCAGCAGTGGAATTCCATTTTGTCCACATCTTCCCATCTCATGCGAAACACATGCCCACGAACATTTTAAACGGTATTCTTTCTAGTTAGCGGAATACCCCCATCATGTGGTGCTTTCTGCGGATGCCTCCGTCACCTGCCAAAAAGCTGCAGTTGGCATCTTTGCGCAGGATCTGGCATGGAGCTATTCTGTCCGCATCCCAGATTATACTCCTATATTCTTTGCGGAATTTTTGGCTCTTGGAATGGCCCTGCACAAAATTTCATGTCATGTATCTCACGTTATCATCCTGGTTGATTGTTTGTCAGTTCTAGTCTCCCTTGAAACTTCACAAAAAGATTTTCTGAGCTGTTTCCTGCGATTTTTGTCCCATCCACTTTGAAGGAGGTCCGTATTGTCTGGGTTCCTGGTCATGCAGGCATTCATTCAAACTAGGTGGCTGATTACTTAGCAAGGTCAGCTCTTGACGGATCAGTGACTCATCCTGTCCCGAATTTCAGTCTGCTGGCGATTTCCAGGTATCAGCGGTTCCAACACATATCAGTCAGGTTACGCGATCCCTTACAAATACCACTGATTATCAGCACTTAGCATATAAATGGAACGTCCGTTCCTGTAAAACCAGGCTGTGTGAGGTATCATTGACGCGGTTGCTGTGCAGGATTCACAGTTTATTTATATCTATACAGACGTGGGTAGTCACCGACAAAACTATGTGACTCATGCGGGGACGTTGAATCTGTAGACCATTTCCTTCTCTACTGTCCAAAGTTCGCACTTCAAAGAAGGATTTACCTGGAGGTCCCTCTCTCCAGCTTAGGGCTCCTGATAACTCTACGAGTGTTATTATCGTTCGGTGCGAGCACCGAAGTATTTGCATTGGGTTCAATTTGTGGGAATCTCCACGATGACATAATTGCAACTGGTTGTTGTTGTTGTTGTCCTCTTTTTCTTTTCTTTTCACCAAAATGTACTTTATTATTTAACTTTAAATATTCTTCTGTTGTTTTTCATCGATACACTTTTCAAAATTCACGCTTGGCTCCTATATTCTGTCACAGTCCTACGGAAATTTCTTTGTTTACGCCACTACACCTTGGCCATCCCTCATGTGGGTATGTGCCATTATAAAGAGGAAGAAGAAGAAGAGGAAGAAGAAGAAGGACAGAGAGGCATTCAGCCTGAGGACATCATCATCATCATCATCATGGCAACTTCTTGTCTCCTTTCTGCTGAAGCGTAGTGAAACGCAGAACAAATAAAAGGCTGCATGCCAGAGAGACATACGCAAGCAGCTGTGCGGTGCGGGCTTCCTCAATTTTGGTTTAGGCTTATTGGGGTTTAACGTCCCAAAGCAACTCAGGTTATGGAGACAATTTTGCAGTGGGTTCTTGAGGATTGTGGCGAATCTAAGAATCCGCCGTAAAAGTACTGTAAACACCTGGAGCAGCGGCAAACATTTCATAGCGACCTTTTGGGAAGCCTTGGATCAGTGGGATAGCTGACGGTCCTTTTTGCCGGGTCGGGAACCACTCTTCCGAAGGAAGTTATCTGTAGCTTGGAGCTTGCGGGAAGACATGTGGACGAAGGTTTTGACGGGAGCCAAAAGGAAATATTCAAGTACTCGAGGCTGATAAGGTGGCATGCTTCCTGGAGGTCTTTGTTGCATAAAAAAGGGACCCATGTTCATCAGCCTGGGCAGCTGGTCTGAGTCCAGCAGAAGGGCTGAAGCCTACGCCCTCGAAGGGCTGCTGGTTGCGGATAGAGGGCAACGAAACAGCCAAAGCCTAGTGTTTATTCTGGTGGCTGACATCGTGAGTAGTACGCATTTAAACTATACGACCACTGACGACTCTTCATACTCACCTACAAAGGAGACAGCGCCTCATGTTAAAACTCCGCCTCTGACTCGATGCGCCCCGCCGAGGTGGCTCAGTGGTTACGGCACTCGGCCGCTGACCCGAAAGACGCGGGTTCGATCCCGGCTGCGGCGGCTAAATTTCGATGAAGGCGAGATTTTAGAGGCCCGTGTACTGTGCGATGTCAGTGCACGTTAAAGAACTCCAAGTGGTCGAAATTTCCGCAGCCCTTCACTGCGGCGTCCCTCATAGCCTGAGTCGCTTTGGTACGTTAAACCTCCCTAAAACAAAAACCATCTGACTCGATGTCCTCTATTTCTCGTCTTATTCTCAGCTTCTTTTGCAGAGTTACTACAGAGTGACACACCTGCTCTTCTCTTACGAGAATTTCTATGCAAAGTCTGGAGGACGTCTACCCACAGCCCAAAGAAATTGTAAGCATTGAGGAAAGACAAACTTGTAGAAAATGATTCCTGTTTAGCTAATCGCTGTTTGGGTGTGTCGTCTTTCAGTGTCAGTGCGGGAAATTACCTTTTCTCAAAAAAGAAAAGAAAAACCCCTTCCGCATAACACCCCTACACCAACCATTACGTTTGGCTCTAGAACAGTCTAAGCAGGTATGAATTTCCGATATCGAATACGTGTACTTTCCTACGTACAAAGTAAAAATTGACATCAAGTCTCTGATTCATGAATTTAGGCCGCTTTGCCACTTCCTGCATTACAGCAACGCTAAACCATTAAGCTTCCGTTATACTTAGAAGACTGCATCCACTCTCAGATAAGACCATAGCGTATGCTTGATTTTAAAGCGATTGCCAAGTATGAACACTTCAGAAGTCCTTCACATTTGTGCTGAAGAACTCACGCAGAGATCGCTCATTTTAATGCGTTAACGTAAGAAGCCCCGTAGTGAAGAAAAAGCGGTGTCCGCCGTTGTAGAGTTCTGTACATCTGACGAAGTGCAGAGGGGCTAATCTCCCTTTCCACTTATAGGGGAGATGACGGACATGCAGAAGGTGCTGCAAAGGGAAGAGCGCAGTGTGTGGCTACAGTGGATGGAGTAGGCTCTGACGCGGACGGAGGAATGCGCAGTAGTTAAGCACCGCAGTAATTTTTCCTTTCCATTGTGCTCTCAATCCAGGCCGGTGTTCAAAATTCCGACCAAATGGAACTGCGTGCCATCCTCCACAACGCAGGATCTCCAAAGCTCTTCTCCATCACGCCTACTTCTCACCTGCCCATCATAATTACGTAACCTTAGATCCGCAAAATAGCAGGGAAGACAAGTAGACTAATAAAAAGACACGAATACAACTATGGCGGCTTACGCTCATGAGGACTCAGAGAGCTCATGAGGGCGCCAAAAGAATGAGGATGCCTGTCCCTGCCTGTAGCTGCCTGCAAGGGTCCTATATGATAATAAGCATTTTTTGAGTTTTAGAGAGTAGTGTGTGGGTTCATGCAAGGGTTCTGCCGTAGCCGGCTTCAATAAAAACTACTGCTTCTTACCCTTAGCTTCTTACCCTTAACAAAAAAAAGGGCTTCGCTTAGAGCCCAACGTCGATTTTTTTTTCGTTACGAAATCACGACATGTTCAACATTCCCGCACAAAAAGGTTTGAAAATTGTAAAATTGTAAGTCACTGTGATGAAAATATCGAAGGTAATAGTCTATTCTTCTGATATTTACCAAATATTTCTTTTAAAGTGCTTCCATTGATTGCAACGAACAGTTATGACTGCGATAGAAAACCAACGCGGAACACTTTTAACGATAGCAGACACGTTAATAAAAAAAATGCAATACTGCCTTCGGGTTATCTGTGTATACATGGTCTGTTCTGAAAGTAGTAGGACTCATTTTTTAAACAAAATTTATTCAAGAGAATAGTACAAACAATCACAATTTTTCAAGGCAGCACCCTTCCGCACCTACACGCTGCTGCCAATGAGTTTCACAGTTTTCGTACGCCTCCAGGAACGCCTGGACCGGAGTGCTGTTTAACTCCCTCGTCACGGCCTGTTGACCCGCCTCTACCGATCCGTGATGTTTCCCCTTGAGCGTCGATTTTATTCTCGGGAATAGAAAAAAGTCTGGCGGGGCCAAGCCGAAACTGTAGGGGGGCTGAGGCAGCGTTGCCGCCTTGGGCTGGGCAAAAAATCGGGTTCCTCATTCACATGATGAAGAAGATCCACCGGTTGGCCTTTTCCTCCTCTGACAACACTCCAGGCACCAACTTCGCGCGCGCTTTCCTCATGGATAAGTTTTTTGTCACGGTCTCAAAAACTTGGGTTTGAGGAATGCTCAAGTCATCAGCAATCATTCTGATACTCATTCTACGATCACTGTTAAGTAAATGTTTCACTCGCTACACATTTTCGTTGGTCTTGCTGGTCGAAGGGCGTCTGGAGCGGTCGTCTTCCTCCACTCTTTCCTTACCTTTTCGGAAAAGCTTGTGCCCCTCAAAAAACATCTGATCTACCCATGGAAGCGTCACCGTAGGCCTCCTTAATCATGCTGTGAGTCTCTTTGCCCGTTTTACCAAGATTTACTCAAAATTTGTTCGCGTATCGCTGATCCAGTAAACGCTCGATGATTCTGCGTGACGAGACGTTTCGACAGGGGTCGACAGTACAAGCGACCTCCTCTCTTCAACGGCCGAGAGCCGACTGCCGATTTTCCCCAGCATTCCCAATATCCCTCTTCAACGATCCTGCACGCGCATACCACCTCTCGTCCGCCCGTTCGCCCAGGAAAAAACCAGTCCTACTACTTTCAGAACAGACCCTGTATTTTGACTGTTATAGTGAAATCTTACATTATATGAAAAAAGTTGTGATCATGAACAGCTTCTCTCTCAAAAATACTTTTGTCCAGAATTGTTGGGCATGATAACGAATAACTAACATACATAGATACAGAAAACAGAAGTGGACCGGCGTGGTGTTACTCGACAAATATGCGTTAGCAGTGTCGGTTTTAGGTTAAACTTTACATTTTCAATTTTACAGTGATCGCCTTCTAATTGTGTCTGTCAATTTGATTTCGTCTTTGCTTTTTCGTTCCGCTGCTACGTGGTCTTGTGCTAGGTGGAGGTGGGGGGTAAGATGGAAGGATGGGGGATATGGGGGGCGCTTTTCGAGGGTGCAGGTGAGTGGAGGCTTCGGACTTACTGACAACGGCGTTTTTGCCACTGATGTTGTGTTGTCTTTAGAGACAAGGTGATACTGCTAGCGCAACAATTCATCTGAGGAAGATAGTGCATTACGTCCCCGCTACTGGTGCCGTCATCATGATCATCATCATCATCAGCCTGACCACGCCCACTGCAGGGCAGAGGCCTCTCCCATGTCTCTCGAATTAAACCTGTCCTGTGTAGGCTGCGGCCATCCTACCCCTGCAAACTTCTTAATCTCATCTGCCCTACTAACTTCCTGCTGCCCCCTGCTACGCTTGCCTTCCCTGGGAATGCACTCCTTTACCCTTAAGGACCAGCGGTTAAAGAGTCTTCACATTACATGCCCTGCCCAAGCCCACTTCTTCCTGTTGATTTCGACTAGGATGTCATTAACCCGCGTTTGTTCCCTCACCCACTCCGCCCGCTTCCGATCTCTTAACATTGCCCCTATCATTTTCCTTTCCATAGCTCGCTGCGTCGTCCTTAAGTTAAATGGTGTTGTGGTACCAGCTGACGTATAATTAAAGAGACTCCTTCTAACTAACATCCCACCCATTCTCATCATTGCTGCGAAAAACCTGCCGACATTTGACCACGGTTGATGGTTTTTAACTCAAGCCCACACTGTATCTTGAATCGCCATAAGTGAAAGGAGGGGATGGGGTGTAACGAGGGCGCACCCGGTGAGTTGGGGGCCTTAAGAGCCTTGGAGACAAACGCTTGGACACTAGACGGAAAAATAAATGAGTGTTTATTTGCACCAGGCCCAGCTTCCTCGGTGCATCGCTTCCTTTACCGAACTGTGAAGCCAACGGCGACCGCAGCGTTTCATATTTCAATCCTCTCTGAGGGGCTGCATCCAGACTGGGTGCATTCAAATCCGTACTGGCAGTCCATGTCCAGTCCGCATGGCTTCTGTTGATGCAGAACGAAAAAAAATGCCAATTGACAGTTAGAGTGACGTGTTTTTACAGAACTGAACACTTCGAGGTAATGGCCAGCTTTTATGGAGATTGAGCAGCTAGCGCTATCCGACACCGAGTAACTCAATGGGGATATTTTAAACTTGTAATTTAGAGAAAAATAGAGAGTTCTAAGAGATTATGCGATGATCATGCCGGAGTCGTCCTCCTCGCTGCGAAATCTGACCTATAAAAAGGTTCCTCTTCTCAGGCCAACTACGTATAACTGGCAGCGATAGAAAACCAAGCCCATGTACCTAACATTCAAAATTCCTACGGTTATTCTGAGTTTTTAGCGCCACGCGGTACGTGGCGGCAGCTGTACAAACTACAAAGGCTCGAACATGAGCTAAAAATAAAAAGATTCCCTCGCTCTTTCTCTGTGCGAGCTAGAAGCTTTTGTACAGATTCCCTGGGATAGTGTGCTCAACAATGAAAAAAAATGACAATGTTTGCTTTTCTCGGGCAAATCGCGGATGTCATCACTGTCTAGCGTAAACGTTACTCTTCTTGGGCAAATCGCGGTTGTCATTGCTGTCCAGCGTAAACGTTGTCATTTTTTACAAAAAATGTTTGCCCTTTTTAACTTTCCTTAACTGTTCTTTATTTCCACGGTGTGATACACGTTTCCACCCACTGCAAGACTTCTGCCGCGCCTTTTCGCGGTAAGGGTTTTATGATGTTAGAGAGCGCTTAATGATTGCTGTGACATGTATCCATTCCTATATTTTCGGTAGTGAGGAAGTTTTATTCAGATGTTTCCAGCATAGCGCGTGCCGCTACCACTACCACTTATCGCGTACCACGAGAGTTACTGTGCATGCACAGTTTGCCCTATGGCCGTCAGGTGGCACCACAATCCCGTCAACACTAAAGCCCGTCAACATCGCGCCTGCCTGCCGTGTCGGGTCCAATCAGCGTGTCCGATGTGGCAGGGCGCGGTACGCCATAGAGCTATTATACCAGCTGTTATACCGAGCTATTATACGGTACGCTGTAAGCGGTAGCGGTACGCGCCATGCTAAATTTACTACCCAGCGAAAATTGTGAGCGAATGGGACTGTGTTGACACAAGCCACTCTTTGATCAAAGCCGTGCGTGAATGGAATATCTCGTCGTAGAGTGTTCGAAAGCTGTGCTTCAGACAAATGAAAGGCTAAATAAGATGGAGAGAACTCGACGATTTGGACTTGAGACCAGACGCTCATGTCTTGTATACATTAACGCGGCTACAATGTCGCTCATTGGGGGCCTCCAGAACCCAGATGACTCTTCGTATGGTGCGGAGCACCGTGTACGAAAGTGACACCGGTTATACTACTGTAAGCAAGAGCCAGTGCATGGCACTTCAGTAATACAATCAGTAATACGATCAGTAGTACGATTCAGTAATACGATTCAGTAATACTATCTCTGTTTCCGTGTAGCCGTCCTTGCTAAAGTTTCCTTACAAATGTTGAAATAAAACCAATTTACTTTGCTGGCAAACGGATATCAGAGCTACTACCGCATAAGTTTTGCCTTTAGATACCAGATTTGCACATAGTCACAGTAGCTGAACGCAGTGCATATTCCAGCAAACTGTCTCGGTGAAAAGTTATTTATTAGAAATTCCATCATTTTCTTACTCACCAGTGGTCTTGGCAACGAAGGGGGCATGAAAAATATAAACAGATCATGTGAGAAGAGGATCGTTTGAAACTGTTTCAGTCAGCTTGCAACTAGTGGTAGCAGCTATGCTGGCATTGCACTGCTTGGTCCCGAGCTATCGCTGACATTGTAAAACCAACCAGAAGTATTTTTATTATCGCAGTTATGTACAACGAGAAATATCTCTTTTTGTTTCGCGAAGGTATCAGTCACATAATGGACTTTGATTAATTTGTTGAATAGTCTCCATCGCACTTTTATGAATTCACCAGTTATGCTCAGCTTTCCGCCTTGACGTTTCTCTCACTTTTGGTCGGGGCCGCATTGTGCTGCGTTTGCCTAATCCTGTTAACTAATCCCTGATGTAGCCTCCAAGGAGAACTTAAGCGGTCAGCTGTTTTCGCACGCGAAATACGGTAATTAACACGTAGGTACAGCATTTGTTATCTGGGTGACTCAATATCTTATCGTTCAGTCGAGTATTTATACACAATCGCCGAATATACACTCTAAACATAAATACGCCTATGTGGGAGTACAAAAAAGTAAGCTGGGCTCTGGCACACTGAATTTTATAAAATGGAAGGCGCTCCCTTTTCATTCTTTCTGTTTAGAATGTACAGGCATCGATCCCATATACGATACACTTCACAGAGAAGAAAGGATGAATTCATGAGCAACGTTTCTTCCACTTACGATCTCTTGTCCACAGGCCACTCTGCGCTGTCGTAGTTACTCGAGGAAGATTGCCAGAAAAAAAGGAGGAATAGAGAAAAGAAATGCACGGGAGTCATTTTATTCGCTTTGTCTAAAATAAAGGATAAACTTAATTGACGTTGCATTACAGAAAACTTTCATAGCTCATTAGTCGGCAGTAGACGTATTCATCACAAACTAACAACTGTACCAGACGTCGCAAGTTGAATGCCCTGCTCTTTAAAAAGTGGTACAGCCACCGCGACAGCTTTGTGGCCTAACAGATAAAAAAAAAGCAGTGCTTTATGAATAGCCGCGTTTACACGAATGCGACAGTAGCGCATCGAATCGACTTTCTGACATATCACGTTCATGTAAACAGGGGAAATGCCCCAGGAGAGCTCGCCGCGCTAATCCGCCAGGCGAGGGTAGATCGAGAAGGGCAAGTCAACTTGAGCGGTGAATGGAAAATGGTTGAAAGCTTTCGACGGTCTCCATGCTGGATGTATCGATGGAAGATAGGATCGTCCCCTTTGAAATGGTGTGGCGGCAGTTGCCACCATGCTTGGATTTTTCCTTTACATTTCTTTGTAATGGTGCAATAAATCGGTTTGTCAATTCGGTATTTTCTTTAAACACATTTTTAATCCTATACACTTCTAACCCGATGTCACCTCCCTCCTTCTGAGCCACCATCCTTCCAATCGATTTTCGTTAACTTCCACCGCAGATTTATTTACATGGCCATTGTTATCTCTGAACTCAATGGCCTCAGGGAGAGTGACTGTGCCTGCATAGACATCCGGATGGATACCATCACATTCGAGTATAAGATGTACAATTGTTTCTGCAGATATACCACACAATGCACATGTGTTATCTTGGTTAAATCTCTTTTTGTAGCTTCACTTTCTAAGACACTCTGATCTAGCTTTAAAGAGTAGAGCACTGCCTCTTGAGCGTTCTTGAGTTATCGTAGAACAATACTTTTCTGATCTGTCTTTTTTCCAATTTCGATATGGTTCTACACTCTACTTCTTTTCCATTGAATTAATCCAGTTTTTACCCTCTGCGCTTTTTACCTGTAATTTAAAGTTCTTAATTTCTCCGTCTTTGTTTCCTGTATATTTACTGGTTCTTTTTTTGCTAGTTCGTTTCCACCATGGTGAGTAACGCTCTTTCTGTATAAGCATTTAAGTATCTTAGCCGCCCACCTGTTATCGTACAATTTCCTCGGACGTTCTTCGTGTAATATTTTACTCTGAGTTCCCGCGGCTTCGATCGAACGATGCCCAGGCCATATACCCCTGTACTGCTTCGTTTGTCCTTTTGCCCTAGGCACCTAGTGCTAATTAATGTTCCTGTATATTCTTCCGCGGGGAGCATAGTTGGGCAGCAATGTGATGTTCTTCCATAAAAGAATAATTTCTCTTGGAGACACATTGTTTTAACAAAATTTAACGAAGCTAACCAGAGCGTTGTGAAAAGTCAAAAACTTTAGTTTTTTACTCACTTCTTAAACACAAAGGCCAACTATATGCGCAAGGTCTCCGCTTTCGTGCGCGTCCAACAAGGTGGGAAGACCCTGGTGATATCTGAGGCCTTGTGTTCATTAAATGTTTGTCCTTCTTAGCCAGGAATTGACTTAAACATCAAAATAAACTTCTTTTCTGAACAGAAAACTAAGTTTGATTACCAGTAAGAAATTTAAAACTGTTGCTTCGGCGTACAGGGGCCTCCTGCCTGAACTCGCCTTGCTAGGCTCTCTGTGAAAAGTTCCACGATCGGCGATAAGGGAGGTTCCTATCCGTTTCTATGCCTTCGCTACTTTTTACTTGTTCTTAGTGCACTTCCTTCTAATTCTTCAGCTCTTCGATATCATTCAAGCGGAGCAACAGCGAGAAATCTCAGTGTGCGTCCTCAGTTACGCTGGGTCCGTGAACAAAGAAGGAATAAAGTTGTTCACTTATCGTACAATTCGCTTTGGTTGACCTTCTCTTCAGATGCCGGCTCCCAGGCGTCTTCGATGTAACTGCGATTATCAAAACACATTTATGATCTCCCTTTCTTTATTGTTTTGTCTCATACGCAACATCGTGTACTTACTCGTCATCTATCAGCAGTGGCTGCGTAACCGTGCCTGCCCGAACGTTGCCCTCCAAAGCTACCAACGCCACCAACATCACCAACGGCCGACAAAGTTCTCCGCTTGATGCCTGCACGCCATAGAAGTTGAGGTATAATAGTAAGGGGACAGGCATGAGACCAGCGACAGGAATGGCATGGTGAAGACTAAAAGAATGTGTGAAATCTTCAGTCAAAACGGCTGCAGTTGACTGTAAAAAAAGTTGAGAAAACGTTGAGAAAAAGTTCGCACAGTTGTTTTTTGTAAAAATTGTTACTCTTGCTTTTTTGTGGGTGTGCTGACATTTGTGCGCCAGCGAGATGCAAATTTAGTGCTCAGAACACAGTCGAAAAAAAAAACGGCAGAACTGTATCAAAATTACGACAAAATTTTTGTTTTTTTAAATAGTATTTGTCTGTACTACTGTAGAACTAACGGCTGTGGCACCGTCAAGAGCAGTCAAGTTAAAAGGGCTCCGCTTAATTCGTTCAGAAGTTAGACCCTGTTCGTGTTCCAAACTGAGAGAGTCAAGTGCACATTAACTATATATGTCCCTGACTTCATTACTTTAATATCTATTTTTCTAAACACCGTTTTTTCCAGTGGTAGAATGCAATATGTGGCTAGAAGTGATAATCAAACGTGGAAATGAAGGACAGCGCTGATGATAAATGGTTGTTAACGAATTACACAAACGTCAATGGACAGATCTCTTCCAATTTGCAGTAAAAGTCACTCCAGTCTGCAAAATGTACATTGCGTTTCGAGTCTAATCAAATCAAATTAAATTAAATTTTTCGTAAGAGTAATTTAATCGCGTAAGATTATCGCGTAAGGTTAAATTAATGCGTAAGAATGGTGGTGCAGACAAAGAACAGAAAACTGTTCTATCAGAACACACTTCAGTAAACATCCCTGCCTTCAATTTTCCTCTTTCTACCGTTTTCTGAAAACAAGTTCGCTTGGCGAGGTCTGCGCCCCTTTAGGTATTTAAGCACACACAGAGCGTTTCTCCTAAGACTTTGCACAAGCTTTTAAAATAGGCTTTTTTAGCGACAAGGGCGCTTTTTTGGCATAGCATTGTCAGCGATGTAGTACATCAGAACACAGCTAAGTGCTAACTAGCAGACTGGTTAACTAGTATTGACTAGTTAACATCTGAACTATAACCGTTACACTCCTCAATTATTCAGAGGCGTGTAGCCCACCGTAATTAATATCCATATCAGTTTGTAGACTTTCTAAAACGTGGTTACCCTCAGCGCTGTCGCCCAACAAATATTTGCTACATAACATCAAAATACATGCGCTTTCGAGAAGCTTGCAGGCAAAGCAACCTCTCCAGTGCGCGTAATTCGTTGAAATCCAAAATTTGTTGGTCCGCAGAGCCAAGGGTAACCGCGTTTTCAAAATTCTAAAAACTCATACGGATGGTAATTACGGTGAGCTACACGTCCCTAAATAATTAAGAAGCTTAAAAGTAATAACTCAAATGTTAATATTCAATATAAGTTAACCAGCCAGCTAGTTAGCACCATCCTAGCTGTATTCTGATGTACTACAGCGTCAACAAGGCTCTGCCGAAAAAAGCGCTCTTCTAACTTAAAAAGCCTGTTTTTAAACATTGTGAAGAGTCTTAAATAAAACAGTCTGTATAAAAGCAAGGTGTTTTGGAAACCGCAACAATAAAAGGCAGTTAAACATAAGTACGCAAAGGCAAAAAAGGCATGTAGAGTTACATACCGCAAAAAGACACTATGAGCAATAAAATACTATAGTAACATTGAGACAAGGAAACATACGCAGGATAATGTTCTGCGTTTTTCGTGCCGACAAAATTTAAGCAACGTATGCCAACAGACTGGATTTTAGTCTATTCAAGTTATCTTCAACATTTGGCTACAAAAACCCAAAAGAAAGTAGTAAATATTAGTCATAAGCAAAGCAAGTTTAAAGGAAATTTGGTTTTAATGGAGGCAGTTGTGTTCTGCAATTAACTCCATCTCATTATGACAGAGTACCGTGGCTATGATTGAATAGCGAGATGTAAAAAAACACGAAATAAGTGAAAACTTCCTTTGCTGCAGTGAAATTGGAGTCTGTATAGCGGAGTCTGTTATTTCATGGATGATGTGCACTAGTAACAATGTGAAGAATAAATAAATCCAGTAACGTCGGACTCTGATATAGGCTCAGAGAGTGAATGAATTGTCCTTGATACAAGCTCTTAGCGGACGATGTATATCCTAATTCTGGCCTCCTATACTTATAATTTCTACATAACTGCTCGCAACAAGTTTTCGAAAATTGAAGGTAGGAGACGCCGCAGTAACTGTTTGATTTCTCGGTGGACACCTCAACCATGCTCTGAGGGTAGGGGGCGAAGGAGGAGTGGCCTGTAATTTGGGTAAGAGTGTTTGGAGGGGAAGTTATATGAGATGCGAAGTTGAGCGGCGTCAGAGAGTCCACAGAAACGCTTAGTGAATTTGTGAGACAAAGTAAAATTGCCGTTTTCTGTAAACTGTCTGCAGCATGAAGCATCATATCCTCTGAATAGACGTCGTCAAAGCAAAACGAACATCAGACACTAGAAGCAAAGCTACCGACCTTCGAAAACAAAAAAAATAAAAGGCAAAAGAAGTAGGAAAAAGAAAGAATCAAAATGTCTCATTACTAAGTCCCAATTGTGGCCAAGCTTTCTGTCGGTTTGAAGAAGAACGTCTGCGAAGCACCGCAACGCATTTAAACAAGCCCTTACCGCAGCGTCCCTCGTTCGAATGGTTACTAAAGGAAACATCAGCTTTTGCGGGAACACTTTAATCCGCCTAAATTACCCAGTTCTCCTCACGCTCACTCAGTTGAGTTTCAACTTCGGCATGACACAGCTGCAGTCGTGCAGGGATCGCATGGTGCCCAGCTGCCTCGCTTGAAAAACACTTGCTCGGGGCAGTTTCGTGGTGTCTGCTTTCGCGAGCGGCTGCGTCAATAAAATGGCAAATTTAACCGCGGCTCGGCCACAGTGGAAAATTAAAGCCCGTGTGCAAGACATAAAGCTGGGTTCCTCCTGGGGATCTCCCAAAGGTGCTATTAAAGTTTGGCGCTTGTAGATGTAGAATTACCGGCCTCTATCCCATAGGTGCACGCCCTTATCAGCTTATTGCATTGTTGGCCTATGCACTTAGGGCAGCGGTCTCGAACTCACCTCGCCACGGGGTCGCACTGATAAACTTCTATATTTTACGAGCAAGTAGATGAAACGGGTCGAGGAAAAAGAAGAGTAGGGGGAGGCGAAGAAGGGAAGTAAAAATAAACAAATTAAGGAAATTTGAAGCAACAAAAAACTAAAACTGATAACTCACAAGCTCCGATAAAGAGGGCCACTCCGGAACTGAACAGTTCTCTTCTCTTTTAGTGCTTTTCCAGTTCTTTTCCTTTTTGTTTTTCTGTCGTATCCAAAGTTTATAGCCCCTTCTTCGAAATGGCAACTATTCTTGCGAGCAGGTAGGCGCGACGGCAAGGAATTGCTATTTGCGGATACACGTTATTGCAATGTAAAAAGGACGAATATGCCCAACAATTCTGGACAAAAACAGTTTTGAACCGGAGAGAAAGTTTATACGAGCTGAATTTCGCTATAACAATCAATATATCTGCATATCTCTCGTCGGCAGGCCTGCATTTTTTTGCTATTAACATTTCTGGTGTCCTCAAAAGCGGTTCCCATTGGTTTTCTATGGTAGTCTTAACCGCTCGGTGCGAGCGACAGAAACGATATAAAAGGAAGGTTTTGCTGCATATCAGAAGAATTGATCGTTACCTTCAACGTATCTATGTTATTACCTTACGGTTTTCCAGTACCCAATAATTTTTGTGGAAAAATGTTGGCCATGCGAATGACGCTTTTCTGCACAAAGCCTAAAATATTTTCAGCTATTGGGAAGCCCAACAATGCTCGGCAAAAAACTGAACGGACTGAACGAAGAACGCGGATTGAAGACCCACACCATCTAAATTGTGGCCCTGGGAGTAGAGAGGCCCGGTTTGTAGCTTGTGCGGCACTGGAAATCTCTCGAGATAAAAAGTGGCAGTGGCTTAGATCGGCTATGCCAGGATATACGTAGCGAAATCTATGGCGTAGCTTGGTTAGCCTTGGTTAATCATGATTGCAAGTCCAGGTTAGTCTTTTCAATCCTCCGACATGTTATCATGTATGCGACACAGCTGACGAAGCGAGCGGAGACGAGCGCAACGACGAGGCAAGCTGTGTGACGTCATACCAAACGGCGGCTGCGGCTCCGCGGCGTGGCGCGCGGTCTGTCGACATGTCAGATGGCGCGGCGTCCGCCAGATGCGGCGGTTGCTAGGCGACGGCTCGAGGTGCCGTCTCCTCGGAGCACCGCCACAGCGAAATCGCCAGTTCGTGGCCAATGTAGCTTTCGCTACAAAACGTCTCTTCAAGGAGCCCTACGTGGTGGGATGCCAGTACACAAGCGCTACCGGCCTTTCTGAAAGACGCAAACACCTATGATTACAAGAACACCAACGCCACACATTTTTCACTGCATCACAACTTCCTAGTATCGAAGGTGAGAATTAAAGACGCTAAACAATGCCTTTCCTCCATTTTCCGCCATATCATTTTTGGAATTCTTTAAACTTCGATATCAAATCAAGCAACACCCTTTCATTATTAAGGCGGAAGCCTTTAATGCCTCATAGTTGTAAGCAGTTGTTGTCGACAGAAATGTCACGCTTTTCAATTGGTCGAAATGGTTATGACGTCACAGTGCGCGAATTTCAAACGGGGCCAATTGTACCTTGGCTAGTAACCATGCAACCAATTAAAGGGATCGTATAGTGATGCTTCAAGTAAGTGGGAATGAGTTTAGTTAATTGGTAATAATAAGTTAATAATACTAATAAGGTAATATACAAAACCGAGTACGAAATTGGTCGAGTTCGGGTTTCGAACCCCGGTCTCCGGAGTGCGAGACGAGCACGCTAGCCACTCCGCCATGCCAGCTCGATGGTTTGGGATGAACAAAGGCGCGTCTAGTGAATACGGTGTCTTCGTTCACTCCCATCTTCCTCCCTTCCCGTTACGGCGAGGTTCAGGTGTCCACCGAGGTATGCGAGACAGATACATTTCCTTTCCTCAAAAACCAATTTACCGAAGAGCAAGGCTTAGAACCGAACGGGCGATGCCGTTCTGTGGACTCCCTGGCAGCGTTGCAAGACGCTGTCGCGTTTCGCTCTTAGTGGTGAAGCTTAATATCTTAACAACACATCAGTGAGACAAGCAGCAACACTGCGCTTAAGGCTTTCGCCTCACCGCACTTTAGGTCAACAAAGTGCCCCCCTGAATTTTTTAAAAAGGAGGAGGAGGAGGAGGAAGAACATTTATTTCCGTCGAATATGGCGCGGCAGCCACCTCCGGGTCCGCACGAAAGCGTCCGGGGAGGCAGTCTGTCGCACCGCGGCCGGAGGACATCCGACCCCGTCTAGGAGAAGAGGTCTTCAGCCTCGGCCGTCAGGCGGACGACGAAGCGCTGAGTTAAAGCTGTACTTTCTTAATATAATCCACAGTTGCTGTTTATCTACTGTGCAGTCTGCCATGGCATTCGACACTATGATGTTTTCGCTGCCTTTTGCAATATCGTGTTCGGTAGTCTATTGCTTTTCTATCTGCTTAATGCCAGCGGCATTTCATTCTTTACACTTATGTCATTTGTGTGTTGCTTTGTATTGTATTTTGAGCTGTTTTTTCTTGCTCTTTACATCGTTCATCTTGTTTGTCTTTGTTTCCTATATTAAATCCACTGATCAGTTACTCATAAAAGTTTTCTCATACCAGAATGGGAGGTCCCCGACTTGTACCATGAGATCCATTGCTATGTATTCGTTACGTGTTTTGTTCTAAACTGTCAATATGCATTGGAAAGAAAATAGGATTATGGTGCCGACGCGGTGGTTCAGTGGTTGTGATGCTCGGTTGCTGACTCGAAAGACGTGGGTTCGGTCCCTGCCGCGGTGGTCGCATTTCGATGCAGGTGAGATGCTAGAGGCCCGTGTACAGTGGGCTGGTCGAAATTACCCGGAGCTCTCAATTACAAGGTCCCTTATAGCCTGAGTCGCTTTGGGTCGTTAAACCGTGTAAAATGAAACGAAATAGGTAAATTGGGAAATTGGTTTTTGAGGAAAGGAAATGGAGCAGTATCTGTCTCACATATCTCGGCGGACACCTGAACCACGCCGTAAGGGAAGGGAGGAAGGTGGGAGTGAAAGAAGAAAGAGAGAAAGATGTGCCGTAGTGAAGGTCTCCGGAATAATTTCGACCACCTGGGGATCTTTAACGTGCACTGACATCGCGCAGCACACGGGCGCCTCTTGCGCTTCACATTTGGTTATAAGGGACGCCGTAGTGGAGCGCTACAGATAATTTCGGCCACCTGGGGTTCTTTGACGAGCGCTGACATCGCACAGTACACGAAGGTTGCGGGTTAGATCCCGCCCACTGCGGTCGCATTTCGAATGAAGGCCAATAGCTGGAGACCCGCGTACTGTGAAACGTCAGTGCACGTTAGATAACTCCAGGAAGTCGAAATTATCCGGAGCCCTGCACTGCGATGTGCCTCAAAGCTTTAGTCGCTTTGGAACGTTAAACCTGTAAAAAAAATTGTAGGGCAGATTACACCCTCGTGTAAGACTGATGACACAGCGATGCTATTTGAGTTTGGTTCGACTGAGTTAACCGTGACTATACTTGTCATTTATATCTGTTGTCGTGTATAGTACCTCCCCCCCCCCTCAAGATCAACGAACACACATCAGTATGTACCAGTGTTTATTTCAGTACCACCAACTAGTGTTCCTAACACTACCACCCACGGACGCCTGACGCCCCCAGTCGGAGCGGACAACTAATACAATAGTTGTCGTCCGCTCCGACAGGGGGCGTCACACTCCCGTGGGTGACCTCATTACCACGAACTCAGCCACCACTGCGCACGACTAACGGAACAACCTTCGGCTTAAACAGCATCGCTGTTAAAACTGACATAGTTCTATTTGCTGACCCATTAAAACCTAGACACATTTTTCATTATCAGGTTTTTATTTTTATATTCAGGTCCAGAATAATTTCTACCACCTGGTGTCTTTAACATGTACTATAGTGAACATGTACTGACATCACTCAGCACACGTATGTCTTAGGTCTTTCGCCTTCAGGCTCGAACCTGTACGCAGCGGCCGCGTTTTGATGGAGGCGAAATGCAGAAGGCGCCCGTGTGCTGTGCGATGTGGAGGTAGTGGAAATTATTCCGGAGCCCTCTGCTCTGGCACCTCTTCTTTAACTCCGTCCTTCCTCCCTTCCCTTAGGGCGCGGTTGAAACATAGAGTTAATACAACCAACTTAATACAGCCACGTTGGGCAGCTGCCCAACGTGGCCCACAGGGTGATGTCATTGGCGTACAGGGCGTGCTGCACGCCGGCGACACCATCCAGCTGTGCCGGCAGGTGCATCACGGCCAGATTGAAGAGCAGCGGCGAAAGTACCGCAACTTGGGGGTTTCCCCACGTGCCGAGCAGGTAAGGACCATGTTCTCTATCTTGGATGTGTATGTAGGATTGACGATCCATTAAAAATTGGCATATGTATCGTAATGTGCTGAGGCCACAGTCGGTCTTGCTTAGGTTGGTGAGTATGATCTCGTGTGTTGCATTGTCAAATGCCTCTTTAAGATCCAAGGCGAGTACTACCCGGCCATTATGGGGCCATTCGAGGGGGTAAAGGACTTCCCGATTAAGTTGCGGGAGGACACCCTGTGCAGATCTGTGTGGGCGGAATCCGAACATGGTGCTCGCACAGACTTGTTTGTGTTCAAGATATGCAGATAACCGATCCCGCACCATCGTCTCCATTAGTTTGCCCACACAACAGGTGAGAGAGTGGGAGAGGTGCAACCACGGCGAAAGTGCGACCATGCTGAAGAGGCGAAGCGGCTGGCGTAGCTACAGGAGTGAAGCTATCGCTATAAAACAGCAACCACGTGACAACACTATACCACATAGCAACAGCGGGCGCGTAGCGCCTCAGTTGATACCTATACTTTCCATCCGTTATATATGTGCCAGTGTAGCGGCCATCGATGTGGGACATTCCTCCATCCCCCCCCCCTCCCCCCACCGGGACCACCATTTGAAAAAAATTGGGGGGCCACCCGTTTGATGCACAATGTTCCAAGTGGTGTCCATGTTCCTGAGGGTAAAATTACTAATTTAGATGAAGCCCCAAATATGTGTGGTATTCGCAACGGTGACCTATCTGCCTTCAAATCGTGGATGATGTCAAACGATTCTTCGTATTGTTATGCACACGTTTATAAAATTTATTAACTGCTATAACAACGAGGAAATATACCGGATATACATAAGGTGGCTGTAAATCGCAATAATAGTGCAGAATGTATGGGATAGATGGCGCTGCTTGTGTGTCAGAAGGGATCCGCGGGTATTTGGATTTGGGTTTCGCCACGTTTGCTGAAAACAGCGATATAAACACTTGAAGCTCCCGTAGTTAACACTCTTAAGTCAACACTGAGACAGTGGTGGCGGAGTATATTTTTTATAACAGCTAAAACAGCATGGTGGTCACATTCATTCACCTCTTGTTCCAGCACAGGTCGAGATGTCTCAAATAGTCGAAAAGCAACACGTTCCGCTGCCACCCTGGAGTTTCGCGGTTCAATTCTTCCAGGACCTCGGATGGTGCCACTCACTAATGTGCAGGTAATGTAGATACATTTATTTCAATGTGACGCCGAACCACCCTTTATTTATTTATTTTATTTATGAATACTGCAATTCCACAAGGGATTTGAGCAGGGTGGGCATATGAATACAAAAAAGGGAAAGTTACAAGTACAAGTGTCAAAGACTCAGGAAAAAAGCTCAGAGATAAAAGTCACAACAATGAGCAACCTCTCATCGGCAATAAACAGAAAATAATACGGAGCCCAGATCTCGAAAGTGCAGGGAAAAAAAAAAGATCAGACAAAGAAGAAACAGTATTATACAACAGCTCATCGGCTGTAAACAAAGAAAATAATACGTAGTGCAACTATTACAACCAGTCTGTAACAAAAATATTTAAACATGATGAGCAAGTACTACAACGAAATGCAACAACAAATCAGAAATTAGGGAAAACTTAGACTTCTAGTAAATGATGCCAGAGATTGATGTACAATTCCGTAGTTGGTAAGCCGATTCCAGTCCGTTACTGTTCTTGGGAAAAAATAATATTTGAAGCAATTGTTACGAGGGCTAAAAGCGGTTATTGTCAGATTGCGGCGCTGCCTAGTGCTGTAACCTGAAGAAAAAAATATTTCGCCAAGGTTAATCTTGAAATGACCGTTTACATGTTGGTACAAAAATTTGAGACGAGAGACGCGATCAATTTCGGTTAATGGCGTCAAGCCAGCCTTCTGCAACAGGTTAGTCACTGATGTACGTCCATAACTGTTGTAAACAAAACGGACGGCTCTTATTTGTATTTTTTCAACTTTATCAATATTTGTTTTCGTGAACGGATGCCAAATTACGACTGCATAATGAAATATCGGGTGGACAATTGATTTGTAGGCTAGAAGCCGAACTTCGCGGGTGGAGAACTCATACCTCGCACAAGGCATAAATGCTACTATCCTTACACTTGTTTTCCTTAAAAAAAAACACCTAAAATCTTGCACTCAACTGACGTATTTTCTTTGAATTAGATTCCTTGCTGTGTGTTTTCTTTGGCTTTGTCCTCCGGATATGTATATTCTTCTATATGCACATGATTTCTGTGTACACCGGAACTTCTTTAATAGTAAGTTCGCACATGTGTGAAATCGAAGCAAACTTTTCAATGGATTTTCTTTACTACAAGGTTTTATTGGCTGATTGATTTACTTATGTTCACTGCTACCTATACATAAGTGTATGTATACATGTGTGCTCTGCCCTGTTGCCATTGTGCTAGCGTTGAGGGCTTTCAAGCAGCTCTATGCAGCTTTTACCACTACTTCCACCATTCTTCTGAATGGAAATAAATACAATACAGTACGTTAAAATACATTCATTTACCAGCAGAAGTTGTCAGAATAGAGCTAGCCACGAGAAACGTTGACATCATGGCAGTCCTAGAATGCAACCACAAACTCCTGAGTTGTGCTTTGCACTTGCATTCACGGACTGCACAATACATTGCAGTGAACTCAATGTCGGTCGTGCCTCGTGCAATTCTTTTTGTGTCTTTCGTGTCCTGAGAACTTTTGCGGGTAGGAATACCTTTCACCTTTGCGCACAATTAAAAGAAGCCTACGTGCAATCACCGTTATGACAATTTGCTCGTTGAAGACTTTTACAGAAAATGAAACGCGAGGTAAAACAAAACCATACTGGTATACAAAATTGTGAGCCGATGCGTCGAAGTTTTGCGCTATAAAAGATTCACACTGCTCTTCTCACTCGGAAATTTTCGTTCTACGCATTTCCCGCTTTAGTTGCGGTGGCGCCATCTATGAAACACTTTCGCAATCATCTTGCGCGCGCGCGCCTTTCGTCGGCGAGTTTCTTTTTTGTGTTTTTAGGCACCGCTCGTGTCGGCTCGGCAGCCGGTTCGCCGGCTATCACGTGGCGTCCGCGTCCCCTTCGCAACACGGCGCGAATTTTTCTCCGGCACCGACAGATGTTCTCCGCTTCGGCGAGCGAGGGTCGTGTGGTGGGAGCCGCGTAGAAGAGGGGCTCCACGCGGGTTTGTGTAGCAGTGTCCGCCACCGCGGCGGAGGCGCGAAGACGGGCATAACGGGCGCGTAAAAAGGAGAAAAAGCTCTTATTGGAGTTCCCGCGCGCACACCGGATACGCATCGCGCGTCTTGATAACGGCTGCTGTGTTCGCGTCGCTAGCGGCTCTCTGTGTCACCTCTGTCGCCGTCCGCAGCTCGCCTTCGCCGGAACTTTTCTGAGACCTCGTCGTCGGCTTCCGCGCAACACACTCTCACGGGACCGGCACACACATCTGAGGAGCGGCGGCTACTCACTCCGAGCTACCTCCTCGGCGCGAGCGGATACCTGTTTCATCTATTTGTTTTCGACGTTTTCTTTTTTTTTTTTTTGAACGCCCGCTCTGCGTTTTCTGTGCGGATTCCCCTTGATTTTAGTTTTTTTCGCCCCCCCCCCCCCCCCCCCCCCCCCCTTCTCCCACTCGTCGAACAACCGTTACGGGGCTGCCATCAACGAGTCCGGCCCAGTGGATGATCTAGAAGGTGAGCGCCACTTCTAATTGTTGCATCAACGATCCATAATCTTTTAAAAGCTAACCGTGTGTCGCGCTGGAGGTGAGTGTTTTTTTTTCCCTTTATTTTTTATCTTGGCGAAGTCTGGGATAACGAATTAGCGCACCTTGTTCAGGGACTACTGTTGTCAACCAGTTCACGCGATGGTGACTTAGATGACAGCATTTAAGTGATTTTGTTCACGTACAGCCGTGGTTTGACTTCACCGCAACAGAAAAACCTGTTACGCGTCTCTTACTACCCGTACCATAAAGCAATAGATCAAAACGAACTAAAAACGAGAGCACACGCTGACATCGCACAGCACACGGAAGTTCTCGCATTTCTCTCCCATTGTAAATGCGTCCTCCGAGGTCGGGGTTCGGTCACATGACTTTCCGCTCTGTAGCCGAGCGCCAAAGCCCCTGATCCACTGCGATGGGCCAAACAACCGTTGAAAATTCACAATGCAGAAGCACAAGGTTTACTGAAAGAAATTTCCGTGGGGTGATGTGCGGAATTCCAAATATGCCTCATACATCTTCAGCGTAACCGCTCGAATTTATCCTTTGTTTAATTCTTTAAAGCATCAAATGATTTTAACTCCCGTCCTCGGCAAACTCATGGCGAACGTCGTCTCGGAGCCGTGACGAATCGAAGGGAGAATATGACTCCAAACCGGAGGCAAAACATCACCTGATTTAGTTCTAAAGTTGATCCATTTTGTTAATCTTTCACCCTTCTGAATTTCGCATTAAAAGTGGGCACAACTTGAATTTCCACCCGGTATGTTAATGCAGGCGGTAAAGATCACTGCTTTAAAAAAAAACACAAAGTACAAAGACAGGCGGAATTATGAGGACAACGCAAAATATTCGCAATCATCTCCTCAGCACACATCTAAATAAAAATAGACAAATTTATGAAGACCAGAAGCATGTAGCAACAGACACAACTTCGCATTGTTATGTCCCTTCATTCTTTCTCTTCTCGTCTCTCCCACATCGCTTTCTGCACTAGCCACATACTACAGAGTGTTTAATTTTATTCAACACACTATAAATGAGAATATAAATTGCAAGTGAGCTAGAGCACGTTAGCTAGCCAGTTAGATTCACACATATGAAGTCATAACCCAGCTTCAAAAGTGGTGACGTATTTGATTTTGCGGAAAAAAGAACAATGTATTAAATACCACCAGACGCTCTGTATATATTGAAACAACGCAGAAGCGACTGCGCGTCGTACACTTTCATTTTTATTTCTTGCTCCGTACTGTTGACGCCTTTGTCGGGAGGCGCCTCTGCTACACACGCACGCTGTTTGAGCTTTCTCTTCTGCCACATTCCTTTCATTTCCTCTTCTTTTTGCGATGCACCAACCCGACCGGTTGGGCGAGCCGCTTGTATTCCCTGGGCGTACTTCTGAGGCAAAGTAAGGAAGCATCCAGACAACGCTGGGCGGAGGGAACGCGGCTTCTCGGCCGACACACTGTGAAGGCATACCCACGCCGCTTAAAAGAAAAACTTGCTGAAATAAAAGAATGGACCGACTTCGCCGGGAAAACGTAGTTTAATTCGTTGCGTGCACCGTTCTGTCAGGAATTGTGATCTTCTACTATGGTATGTAGGCTGTACATCTGCGTACCTACTCGCATACAGACATGTACTGTATGCAGTGGAATATGCAGCAAGTCCACTGTGTCCTTACAAGACACTTAACCACTATTCACAGCGTTTGGAAGCACTAACTAGAGCACCAAAAGGCTGTAGATCTTTTGACATGAGACATTCTAGGGCTCACAGAATTTTTCGAAGTTTAGTTTCGGTGGTTCCCAAACTTAAAGCACCGAGGGATTTAAAATCATGTTCGCATTAGCTATCTTAATAATTAGTGCACTCCTGGGACTTGTAAACAATGAGTTGGCTCAAACAGCGACATTGTTAACCGAACACCACATCGGACATGCCATAGACAGCTGAATATGTTCATATTTTATTTGTGCTCACTGCGTGTGAGAGCGCTTAACAGTTGTCAGGTGCTCAAAACTACAGGGACAACTGCAGGGAACTCTCATACACAAACATAAATTCTTGTTTTTTTTTGCCTTTGCAAATATCTGCACCAAATATTTTAGGGAATCTCAAAAACCTCAAAATTTGAAAGTGGGAACAAATTGACAATCACACTCTGTCTGCGGACGCAGCACGTATTGATGGGCCAAAGATTGCCGCAATATAGTTAGCACTTGACCTGCTCAAGTTCGCCTTTATTGCCGATTTCGTATCATCATGGTCGTGGCAGCCTAATTTTAACAATGAGCAACGCGATATTGGGCTTTTCTATACAGTAATTATTTAACCGAAATACCTCGCAGAAAGCGTTTTTGAAAAGATTACAGGCGTCGTGTCCAAACATCAGCTAAGTTTTAATTTGCTTGCAAAGTACATTTCGTGCCTGTTATTTTGTGGCTCCGATCTTGCACTGCCTATGCTCATTTTTGCAACCACGAAAGGTTTCGGCTGGCTATGAGAACTTGCATTACATTTTGTAAAGGATTTTCCCGTAGCTTATGCATGGCACGTGATGTATAGTATTCGCTTTGTATATTTCCTTGAATGTTGAATGATATGTCAGTAATACACACTGCCCTAGTACACCCATAAACTGCGCCGTTACAATTGCTGAATGCCTCGGCTTTCTGAGGGCACTCCTTTTCATGCGGATACAGTTGTACCCCACTTTCTGTACCATGTATCCTTCCGCTCTCCCTTTAGGTATACACACGTCACGCCACATTTGCCTAAAAGAATGGTTGTGTAACTCTGAACTGGGTCGCATTTATTCATACGTCGTTCATCACACTTAGAACACTACTATCTAGTTATTTCAAAACTGTGTTTTGTACTGTGAGAAGGATGTGATGCAGACCATAAAACAATGCGTGCAGGTTACTCAAACATGTTTCAGCGACCCTTGTTGAATGTTCATGGTTGCCAGGTATCAGTGAAATGTTGGTAAAAAAACCTAGCCGTATACAAATCATGACCCTGCCAATAAGTCAAGGTCGTAGACAACAGATATACAATTGTCACATGTGAGATTCACGGCTTCGCGATTTTTTTTTTATCCTAGCGTGAACTGTGTCACTTCTCTAGTCGGCCCATCGTGGCGCGCGCAGGGGAGACGGCACGAACCGCTCTTATAGGCTTCTTTTATCACCCTCGCTATCTTCGTGCGACGCGAGACAGTGCCACTTGAGCCGGCGAGAGCAGCGGAGATTTTTTGGACGGCAGCGCTGAGCTAAGAACAATGTCTTAACGGGTTCTCGGGGGCCTCCTCGCAGCGAGGAACAATGCGTAGCTAGCTGTCCGACATCGATCCTTTCCGATGGATTTTGGCGAAGAGGATACGCCGATAACGAGCGCCGTTCTTGCTCCGTTCATCGGCGCATTCTTCGCCCAAGGGCAGCGAAGGAAATCATAGGAGGCGCTTCTTGTAAATGACTCCTGACACATGTGCAGTGTGTGGTAGATCTGTGGAAACAATTGAACACCTCATAATCAAATGTGATGGTATCCATCCGGACGCCGATGCAGGCACAGTCACTCTTCCTGAGGCCCTAGGGTTTAAAGATAACAATGGTCATGTAAATAGATCTGCAGTGGAAGTGAGCAAAAAGCGATTGGAGGATTGGTGGCTGAAAAGCAGAGATGTGGCATAAGGTTAGAATTGTAGAAAACCGTAGGCAAAGGTGATGGAGAATCTTAATGAGAATTGCCAACACAGTGAAAAAAAAATAAAATAAATAAAGAAAAGCTGAGCATGGTGGCGGTTGCCACCGCCCCGTTTCAAAGGGGGCGCTCCTATCCATCCATCCATCCATCCATCCATCCATCCTGAGTATATCCGCACGGCACACGGGAACTGACCGGTACACTCCATCTTTTTTTTTTTTTTTGCGAAATCAACACTGCTGGAGCCCAGCTCGGCTCGTCGCGTATGCTCGTGGCGGTGCGGCTACCAAACGACCATCTTGTGCCGTTACCTAGCAACCCGAGTTACTACCCGAGCTTACACGAGTTACTCGGGTAAGCTCGGGTAAGTTCGGACGAGCGGCGTGCCATCTGCGCGACAGGTTGCTGGGGAAGAGCAACATGGGTCGCAAAATCTCGACAGGTGGCTGGAATAGAAACAGCCACCTGCCAGTGCAGTGGTGCATCGCTTAACCGCTGCGCTGGTAGTGGTACATGAAGACTCGCCGCCATCTATGAATCTTAAGTAGGAATCACCAATTCAGCATACATGGGCATTAACCCACTAAAGGTATCATGCCACACCCCTAAGGCGAAGTTTAAGTGCCCCCTCCAATTGAAGAATGAACACCTGCTTTCGCAGGTCTACTAGGTTTAACTACGTTAAGCCCGTATTAATTTTTTTTTCAGCAGCTCCTACTCCGCGCCAGCAGCTCACATTTGATTAGTGGCTTCTTTACACTGAAAAACTCAGTAAATATAACTATGGCATGGTTAGGGAACAGCTCAGGGACGAGACACAAGGAACATTGAAAGACGCACACGGGCGCCTGAATGTTCCTTGTGTCTGGCCCCTGCGCTTTTACCTAACCATGCAAAAGAACCAACTAGCCCGTCAATGCGCTCTTCTAAGCATAACTGTCCAGGCCGGACAAGATGTAAGAAGCATCTCGTCATATCTTTTGCCATTTGATCACCATAATATGGTTTGGTTTACAGGGTTTAACGTCTTAAAGGAACTCGTGCTATTAGGGATGCCGTTGTGGAATGCTCTATAATTTCGGCCACCTGGGACTCTCTAGCTTGCACTGATGTCGCACAGTACACGGGCCTCCAGCATCGACAGCCGCGGCCGGGATCGAACCCGCATATTTCGGATCAGCAGCCGAGCACCATAACCACTGAGCCACCGTGGCGGCATTATATCTGAAAATATAAATTGTTATGCAAGTACACTAAAGATAACCTTAGCAGTTATGTCCGGAGTCCTCACGTCATTGTATTTTCTTCTTTTCGTTAGGGAGTCGGTCTAGCTGAATTTAAAATGGGTTTTTACCCATTCCACCTACGTTTAACTCTTCTTGTGTCATTTAGAATTTGTAGCATTCTTCCTTGATCAGTCCCTCCATTGTAATGCCCGCAAGGGCCATTAGGTTTATTGGTTTATTGGGGTTTGACGTTCTAAAGCGACTCGGGCTATGAGGACGAGCAAAGGCCATTAGGATGCCTGGAATAAATATCGAAAAATAAATTGAGCGCTCAAACCAGTCAGACTAAAATAGACTGGAAGGAAATTCATTACTAACAGTAATCTGATAGATCACACGACCCGAACGGTGCTCAACGTGCCTTAACCACAAGAAAGAAATTATGATGCTCTAAGCACAGCACTCTACCTTTATTATGTACTGCGCCCGCGTTCTTCCTCTGTCTAGGCCACAATGCGGATAGTTAATGCTCCTAATTTGCATGCGTATACCTCACCCGGGCCGTGGGAACGTCTTCCGCATCCATACAAGTGGCTGAGAACGGCAAGGCGGAGTATCTGAGCGTTTAGCCGAGCGGTTCTTTCTATCTGTCAGCCGACGCGTGGTTCCGCGTGTAACTAAACAAGTAAGTGCCCCGCCAAGAGTAGTTAACGACCGGTCGAGGGAGCACAGGTCGTTGACTACGGCTCCGGGAGACCTGACCTGCAAGGTAACATCTGTGCACCGTCAAAAAGCTATTCCTGTTATAGCTTATTATACGCAGGACCCGAGTGACAACAGAATGTATTCCGTTTCTTTAAAATTGTGCCCGTTTTCAAAAGCTTATGAAAATGCCACCGCGAAAAAACTGTACCTTTGTCTTAACGTCGTAAGGCATACGGGTGACTTTTTTCTGAAGAAGACGGTAAGCAGGCAGCGCAAAAGCAAAATTAATAAACGCTTTTTTTTATTTTTGAGCTATCACGCGGAAACCCGAACTTCCTTTGCGTCGTATACAAAAGTGTTTTTTGTTTGTTTTTTTCGTTTTACCAAAACAAGACAGTTTGATTTCCTTAATGTCTGGATTGGCAACAACTATGTCTCACTCGCTTTTGATTTTCCCTTTCTGCACAAAAAGACATCTAGAAGAACAAGAATATCTCAGAGTTCTACGTCAGAAGTCTGATTAACGGACACATTCCTGTGAGGCGTTTAAAGCAAAAAGCTTCATAATCCACATCACATTTAGGCTATTCATCCATTATTATGCTCTTCCATATGCTGCCTTCAATGTTAACTTTATTGTTCAAAAAGTTTTTAACAGTCAGGTAGCGTTATCACGCACTAGTATCTACAGCCTTTGTCAGAAGTTTACAGCCCAGGGGGTGTTGTTTCTGGGCCGCACCGTGTGAATCGTTATGCATCCCCAGTGTTTCAAGTCTAGTCAAGAGAGGAGCTCTAGTCCTTCCCCTTACGGAGGTCAGGACATCCATGATGCTAAAGAGCCACAGTATACCTGTTAGAAGCAAACCCTAATGAGCTCTAAACTTCTGACAAAGGCTGTACCTTTGTCCCTGCTCGAATGTTTTTTTTTTTAATTTTTTAGACCAACAGGTGCATGATAGTACATGACGTTGTCGAAAAGAGTTACGTTTGCTGCATTCGAGTACTATCGAGAATGTTGCTAGCTTGATCACGGGACCCTGATGCAGGTGTAGAGAGCAACCGCTGCCGATTCTGCCCTCTGGAGAGCAAAAGCCCAGGGAATGTTTTATTTTTGTTTCCAGTACCGAAGAACATTAAGACATATTTCGAAACATGAGTAAATGAATAAACATGCACAAGGCCTCTCTTCATAAACGAAGTAAGAAACCGAACGACGACATTATACACTTCAAAACATCCATTCATGTTAGACACGCGTCGCTGTGTGGAGGTGTCCATATGAAAGATCGAATGGATCCATATAAGTGGTGCGCTTGATTCTCATTACACCAGAGAAGCACGCGCCTTTAACGTGTTGTTATCACTACAAATCTAGAAGAACCTGAAGCTTTGAGCACGCGTTTCTGGAGTCCGCTCCATGATTTCAAGATGACACCTCATGATCCAGACTCCCTCAACCGCTGCTCAGCTATAATAAACCGAGAACTTTTAACAAATGTTTACAGTAAACAATAGCTTATACACATAGAGGGCGGAAAATAGAATAGGCCACAAAGCAAAACTGATGATTCGCCCCTAGGCATGTAATCCGGTGTGAGTGAACTATCGAGGGCCTCTCACGTAGAACGACAACGTGTGGCGCTGACGTAACGTTCTGTACAGGAAACCTGCCACCGCCACATACACACCACGTGATATCGACGGACGCCATTTGGAGTAGGTGGCCGTACCGTGCGCACTAAGTGCATCTTCCTGCAGGTGGCGAGGTATTGGAATACCATCTGTTGCACAATGTCAGCTTGCAATACGAGTCACTGAGCGTGCAACCCTCAGGTACGCTTTGTTTTTAGAGGTTTAAATGCGTAGTATTTGTACTACCATATGGATTGCTCTCGTTGCATTCCTTCTATGTAGCTTTTCTAAACTAAGCGGAGTCCTAAGCTCCCCAGAGCTACTCTCACCAGCACGAAGCCTTTGGAAAATTCCAGAAAAAAGAGACGCCTTTCTCTTTGCTTTCCTTTTTTTTAATTCCACGTCCTCTTTTCGCATCTAAATGTCCTTAACGACGTTTCAAAACGAAAACACGGCCAGCTATTTGTAAACGGAACTGTTTTCGTTGTCGTCTTCTCGGAGGAAGGGGAGTACGTAGACTCCGCAAGGCCTCACACTCTTGGGCTCATAGGAGCCTCTTGCGAGCCGCTGCTCCTAGAGCGCTTATCGCCGTCCTGACAGTCCCGGCGGTAAACAGGCCGATAAGAAGCCATCGCGGCCAGACGCCGGGAGCGCGGACTCTCTCCTCTGTGTTTGCACTCCGTCTCACAAAATCCATGCAATGTTACGGACGCCGGATCCGGAATCGACCAATCAGAATACCTGACGCATTCCTGCTCCAGTGCACCATGTATTCCTTCTCGGCGCATGCATCCTAACCCTAAAAGTCGCTCTTAAGGATTAGGAGCAGAAGGCAGTTACTACGTATGCGCGGTACGAACGCACCGTAGTTTGTCACGAAGTTCGTTGAGCTATACAAACGCATTAAAGTACTACAGTCGCCGAATCTACGAACAGCTTTCAGCTGCGCATTTCGTATCGCCTCAGTGCTCCAACTATGCCTAACACAAAGCTGCACGGATTTAGGGACGTGGACTGCAGGAGGGGGCGCTGCATGCGTTTTCCCGCTCGTGCTATGCATTGCACGCGAACGTTGGGCGGTTGGTTGTCGCTGTGACGTCGGCAGCTGCGGGAGTAGGTCGCTCTTTCCGTCGGGCGGGATGACGGATCGTCGGCGCGTGGCCCTCGTATTATCGCTCCCTCCTCCTCCTCCCTCACTTTCCACCCCTCTCTCCCGCCTCGACAGTTGTTGCTAGAGGGAGTCTCCTCCCTCGCCGATATAGTACCTCCACATCCTCTGCCCCGCAGTTGATGCGAGGGATCGCTTCGCGGCTAGCGTTGATATATCTGCTGCCGCCTCAAGATGCGTTCTTCTTTTGGACCGTGTTTGTGTGTTTACGTCCTTGTTTGTTTGCGGGAGCGTGAGAGGCACTTTCGCTGAACGTCCTTCGGCGTTTGATGGCGTCGTCGCAGGCAGGCGACTTCCGGTTGAAAGCACTTAGCACTTTGTCCATCATTTGCCCGGTCAGGGGCAGCTG
The DNA here is from genome assembly GCF_055824585.1 of Amblyomma mixtum. Taxonomy (NCBI): domain Eukaryota; kingdom Metazoa; phylum Arthropoda; class Arachnida; order Ixodida; family Ixodidae; genus Amblyomma; species Amblyomma mixtum. The sequence continues at coordinate 45,267,263 of NC_143018.1, forward strand.
GCGTGGGAAGTCCCCTTTATGCAGTGGAGTGCCCTGCAAATATGACATCTTAGGGCGAGAAAAACAGGAAAAAACAAAAGATAACATTACGGACGGGATCAAAGTACTCGCAGCCAGTCGTACAATCCGTCGGGTTTTGAAAGCTTGTGCAAGAAGAATATGCCTACGTTGTTTTCGCGCAAATGCGGCAGAAATGTTTTTCGTGCGTCGGGACGAATACATAACTGTGACAGCTGCGTGCAGTAAACCGATACACCAAACTGCAAGGTACGGGCGGCTATGAAGGATTCTCAACAAGGTAGCTGTGTGGCAGTACATAACGATACATCATTCAGGTTTAAGTTTCCTGATAATGGCAGGGTCACTGTTCTTTGCATGTTTTTTTTTTGTTGCGTTTTGTAACAAAGAGCTTTGAATCCGCGCTTGAGCGCTTGCCAGAAACGACCAAGTGTCGACGTCGGCTTTTTGTGTACCTTCTTTTTCGAGCACCGTTTTTAACGCACCGACCAATGTCTGGTTATGGTAATGCACTTAAGGGATCTATGTTTGCATGCAGGGCACGAGACATTTACATTTGGGTTGTCCTTTTGATGCCCGTGCCCTTCTTCTTCCTCCTATGAGGCTTGGTTTCATTGCGATTCGGGTCCTTACGAGACTTAGTGGAATGAGTTCATTTTCGCCAAGCCCTAGTTGTGGCTCAAGTGTACCGTAGTTGCTTTTCCTGCTTCTAATCGTCTAGTTCAGAGCCCGTAATGCGTGTCTGTTTATGTGAAGCAAGCGGCTCGTTTATGAGTGCTTCTTCAAAACCGGCAACCTAATACGCGATGGACTTTTCTCTGACTACACTCTAAACTGAAAGAAGGATTACTGCGCGCTTGTAGCTAAACGTATGCCGAGTGCAAAGGGTTTCTTGTGAAATGTGTTTTAATTTATGTCGGGGCTACCCACGTCGTCGCGATTTGCACAAAGTTTTCACTTCATTACATGTATATTTCAAGAGGAAAACATACTACCTCGGTTTCACACGCTAAACTATAGCGTAACAAAACTGTACTGCAGGTTTGGTATTATTTCTACGATCTTATCCAACCTTCGTAGGCATGAAATAGTCACGCAAAAAAGCTTACAAATTTCCCCGCTAAAAGTTAAAACGATTCCCACAACTGTCATACTGGCACCTACGTTCTGAAACTGGTGATATGCGATCAAAGGTTAGAGCTACTGAAGTGACATTTTGTTATGACTGACAACCATTACTGGGCAAGTATAATAATGAAGTTTGGCAAAGCGGTGTCGTTGCACATGCTGCTGTGACTTCTGTGACTTCCTTTTTCTCTGCTGTTTGAAATTAACACGCACAGACGAGCGCTCAAGTGCGCTAGCAGTTTTAATATGCGGTGTCCAATGGTGTGTTAGGATGATTATGAGTGAATGCATGCAAATTTTGTACCTATTCGCTCTTCGCCGAAGTATCGGCTGCAGGAATGGTATCATTGAGGTAAGGGGTGATAGCCCGACTATGTATGCCATTTGCTCTAATTTCTTACTATCTGGCTGAACCCGGATAATTTGGACGCCCTACAGCATGTGGATCAGCGCCTTCAAACTCAAATGAATAGTACTTTCACGTCCAATGCGTAGCTAGTTAAGAAGTCGATTCGCATGATAGGTGTCGATTACGTATGCGCACTAAGAAGTGCGCAGGCAGACCTCATCCAGAGGGGAAAAAAAAATGTTTTCATAGCGGTTGTTAAACTGCGTCGTAGCACGCAAGGGCGCAAAAACACTATAACAAACGAAGACACTAAACGAAACAAAACCAGAGAACTCATTGAAAAAAAAAAAAAGAACCTCGTGTTTTCTTCTTGGCTACGCGTAACGTCTCCCACGAGCTCGCATTTTGCGTGCGACAGTCATGCAAGCAGCCTCGAAAGCGGGCGAGTTTTCTTTCAAGAGCGAATGACGATACTGGATCGTGATTTCTCCTCATTACTCTCCCCTTTTTCCTCTCCTTTCTTCCTCTCCTCCTTGCTTCGTTTTTTTTTTTCTGCCGCAACACTTGAACGGATGCCCAGAACTCACGTTCGCAAACCTTTCGCGCCGCTTCTACGGAGTGTGCGTGCTCTCGCGGTGTGTACGCCTTTTCTCGAGCCAGGCATATATGTATTCCGCGTACGCGTATGCATGCAAGGGCGTTTCGGTTCTCGCTCGCGAACTCCCTTCTCCTTATCAGGCGCATAGGTGTCTGGGGTGGAATTTGTCGTTCGGAGAGAGAGGCAGATATGTACACGTCTTGCATCGTCTGAACATAACCGGAGGACGCCGGTAAGCACCCGTTCCAGAACCTTGAGCTGTCGTGCGTACTTAGCCGTGATACACCACTGGTGCGGGTGAGGTTCTCTTCTATGAGCCTCAAGCTATACTGTCATGTGTAGCTAGTTTCTGTCTTGTTAATATATATATATATATATATATATATATATATATATATATATATATATATATATATATATATATATATATATATATATATATATATATATATATATATATATATATATATATATATTCACGTCGCCTACATAATGATCTTAGCTTCCAACGTCTATTCGGCCGAACACTCGCGTTTAATTCTTCTGCTTTGCCTCGTGCTATCAAGTGTTGGAATGACCTTCCGGATTGCATTGCTGCCATACGTGACCCATTAATGTTCAAAAACGAATTGACCACCTTCATGCATCCATGGTATTGTACATAAATTGTGTTCGTATGTCTTGTCAAATCCATGCAGTGCCGCTATTTGTTTGCTGTTTTTTCCTCTGTGCCAATATATTACGGTTTTCTTCAAGTACGGTGTAATAATTGTTTGCAGTCCAATGTATTTAATATTGTTTACTTTTGTTCTTTCCATTTTGTACCATCTTTTGTCTGCTAAACATTGTAACCCCTCCCCTCACACAATGTTCCAAGTGTGGAACCTGTGAGGTATTTGTATAAATAAATAAATAAATAAATAAATAAATAAATAAATAAATAAATAAATGAATAAATAAATAAATAAATAAATAAATAAATAAATAAATAAATAAATAAATAAATAAATAAATAACCGAGCGAAAAGAGAAATCTTGGCACGGTGGCACAGTATGTAGCAGCATGAACGCAGACCAACGTTTGAAACGCTTGAGACAATTGACGTTTCAACCGTGGAACGCCCTTCGTTAGAATGTCTTTCTGACGAAGGCTGTTCCACGGTCGAAACGTAAATAATTTCAAGCGTTTCAAACGTTGGTCTACGTTCTTGCTATATATATATATAAACTTGTATTTCATTATTTCCCCTGTTTTAGCTCATAAAAGCTCTGCTTCGAGTAGAAGTATAATGCCTGTCCTCAGAAGGCAGTAATAAATCGATACAGGTGACTTAAATTCGTCGTCAGTGTCCCTTTACTAACGCCATAGCTTAGTTCGCGAAGTCTTGAAACCAGGGACCCGGCCGTGTACTGTGCGATGTCAATGCACGTTAAAGAACCCCAGGTGGTCGAAATTATTCCGGAGTCCTCCACTATAGGCGTCCCTCATAGCCTGAGCCGCTTTGGGACGTTAAACCCGCATAAACCAAACCAAATCTAGCCTTGAAGCAACACCCCAAAATCTGTCATTAGGATGTTGAACCGTTGTGGGGGTATTAGAGATCATGGTGCTCACCTGATAAGCGTGAATTCAGTAGAACAAATACCGGCCATGGTGACTGGGGAAAGAAGCCCAGGTGGTCGAAATGGCTTCAAGACATGAATTAAACTCCGAATATTACGACAAGCAAGGCAATAAAGAAATAGAAAACAGAACATGGTCTAGGACTGCGGTTGGAAGAATGCTTGTCTCGGTATCAAGGGGCCAGTGCTTGATCCCCGGTTCGTGAAAGGGTTCATGGTTCCCTTTAATTTGTTATCTGATATCAGGAAACGGGCTGTGTCACGGTGATACTCTGGAATAGCTGGGTCGAAGCCTGTTTGATCCCACCTGTGCTCGTTTAGTGAGGACCACAGAGGAGGCACTGATGAAAGGGCGGGTGGACATAACTTTTATCATTATACTGCCGGTCATAACTCATATCTTATCGCCCTTTACTTCACAATCTTACTTCAGCTACTGCAAAGATCATTGGGTTCTGAGCCAGCCTGTAAAGAAATGAAAGATTTGCGGGTGTTCTCTCAGGTGAAACAATACGTGGGAGCTGGAAAAAAGAGTCGTAGCTGAGAAGACGACGTACACCCTAAACTGTCGCGTTATTATAAAAATAATAACAATAAACAGCAAGGAAACACGGCCTTCTTCGCACGATGCTTTAAATCTCGCATTATTTACTCAGAGGATCTCCTATACCTACCAGGAAAACTGCTTAGCGCGAGCAGAAACATGAAAAATGCTCGCCCAGTCCGAAGGCTATGTTTTGCTGACGTCTGCTAGTCGCAGAAGAGCGGAAAAGTACACGGAGCGCTTGCTTCAACAGGTTTCTTCCGATGGCAGAACTTTTACATTCGCAAGTAAATACAACCTGCCTGAATAACGCTGTTTTGGTTTTTAGGTAGTTGTTCGTGAGGCAGCCAGTATCCGGTGATAAAAACATGCGTGTGTTTCGCCACTGTAGGAAAGGAACCTTATCCACAGTAATACCAGTGATGGATGGATGGAAACAACTTTATTACACACACAAAAAAAAATCTTCTAGGGTGGTCCCCTACTGGCCCAGGAGTCCATGGGCTTGTGCTTCACCTAAAGCCCGATCCACCAGCCATTTCTGGCCGGCGGGCTGAGCGGTCCGTAAACCAGCTTCCCAGGAAGAATGATTGGGGATGGGGGGTACTGCCTTTGGGGAAGGACATTCCCAAAGGTAGCGGAAAAGTGTGGATCTGGGCACGCCACAGGTGGTACAATCAGGAGGAAAGGTGGGCTGGAAGCATGCCAGACTGTGGGGGGAAATAAAACAGCCTGTCTGTAATTGTCGCCATGTGGCGCTGGATGAGGGCGACAAGGTACTGTGGGGTGGTGGCAGTGTCATGCGGCTGAGTTTGTAGAATGTGGTGATTTGGTGATACGTAGAAAGGACCGATGCGGCTTCTTGTGCAGGTGATCTGATATTTTTCTGTCCACATTTGCGTTCGCAGTACCACCTAACGTTTTAGTATTACATTCAAAGCCCGAACTTTCTCACAAAAGAAATTTGAAATTTTACTTCCTCTTTCGGTACATGGTTGCAATATACGCCTTTACTACATGATCGCGATGCTTGCAAGCCGCGACCGAGCGTCGCTCCGCAGAAAAACCGGCTGTTTCCGGATTCGGCCGCATTGTCTTGAAGGCGAACAGCGGGCGGTGTTCGAGCGCCTTTTGTTAGGCCTGCGAGGCTGGCGCGCGCTTCTGCCCTCGTTGCCAGGGGATGCCCGTCAAAACGCTGTGGCCCGTCACGTCCCGTGTATTTACAACGACTCCGTAAGGCTAAGGGTGGCCCTATACGCTACGTCAGAGTGCAATGGGTCTTACAGTCGGGAACAAAGGTCTCTGAACCGCGTGTGCCGCGAACCAATCCGATAGCTCCATTATTAGCCACTGGTTGGAGGCACTGTTACGGATTCCAAAGTACCAGACTCTGTCTTTCACCTCCACAAGTGTGATTTCCAGAAGGCGGTAATAATAAAGCTATCGGCTTCGTTTACGATGTACACGACCAAGGGACTTTTGTCGCCGACTGTAAATAGTAAGCCACTCAGGACAAGAACGGCAAAGCATGATCAATCAGTTAGACATGCAGAGCAGAACGGTGGGGCTGAGAATTAACATGCAGAAAACCAAAGTAATGTTCAACAGCCTAGCAAGGGATCAGCAGTTCGCAATTGGTAGCGAGGTGCTGGAAGTAGTAAGAGAATATGTCTACTTAGGGCAGGTAGTGACCGCACATCCGGATCATGAGAGGGAAATAACTAGAAGAATAAGAATGGGGTGGAGCGCATATGGCAGGTTCTCTCAGATCATGAATGGTAGCTTACCAATATCCCTGAAGAGAAAAGTATACAACAGCTGTATCCTACTGGTACTCACCTATGGGGCAGAAACGTGGAGGCTAACAAAGAGGGTTCAGCTTAAGTTAAGAACAACGCAGCGAGCTATGGAAAGGAAAATGATAGGTGTAAGGTTAAGAGATCGGAAGCGGGCCGAGTGGGTGAGGGAACATACGCGCGTTAATGACATCTTAGTTGAAATCAAGAGGAAGAAATGGGCTTGGGCAGGGCATGTAATGCGAAGGCAAGATAACCGCTGGTCCTTAAGGGTAACGGAGTGGATTCCAAGAGAAAGCAAACGTAGCGGGGGACGGCAGAAAGTTAGGTGGGCGGATGAGATTAAGAAGTTTGCGGGGATACAGTGGCGGCAACTGACAAAGGACAGGGTTAATTGGAGAGACATGGGAGAGGCCTTTGCCCTGCAGTGGGTGTAGTCAGGCTGATGATGATGATGATGAAATGTTAAGGCCGCAAAAGCACCCATATATGCTATGAAATTTCACTTCAACGAACTTCTCGGATTTACGAACTTTCAAAATATTTCCCGCTGGAACGCAATGTGTCCGGTGCAAATAATACGTTTCGGTTCAGTGAATTTCAGCAAACTGCAAATTTGATCCATTGCGAGATTGCTTCAGTTTACCGAACTTAGCTTACGCCTAAGCGTACACATTCTTAAGGTCGTCTCAAGGTTGTATGCGGTTGAGTTCCGGGTCTTGAGTTTAAGCTCATAGTTCTTCAGCGCAACGGCACACGGCCAAAGAAAAGAAGCAGGAAGACAAAAAGGACCAACACAGCGCTGTGTTCATGTTTCTTTTCTCCCTGCTTCTTTTCTTTGGCCGCGTGCCGTTGAGCTGAAAAACTAGGAGTTTAAATCAAGTATACCAACTAGCCCAGGTACTAACTCTATCGGGTCTTGACTTTTCAGGGAAAAGGTCAGTTTCGCTACGCGCCAAGTTCACGCTATCAGCGGAAGGCGACTTGGAGCCCCTTCATAGAACGAGAGGTCCGTTCAGTGAACTGAGTTTCTCCGTTTTGAGGGCGGCTAATCACCGACGAGGAATATGGTAGAGAGAGGGTGCGGTAGATGGTCCTTGGCGATCACAAAATGAACAAGGGAGGGGAAAACCTCAGTTTGCTAGAGCCAACGTTTCGACAAGGGGACTTGTCTTCGTCTGGGCAAAGCGTTCATCATCGGCAGGGATTATATAGGGCCTTCGCTCCGAGGAGGAAGGCCCCGGGGGTGGGGAAGGAAAGTGGTGTGGGAGGGGATGCGTGTCAGGAAGGGGAGGGAGGTGAATCATCATTCGCTAGGCTACAATAGTGCAACAACCTATATCCGGGTGGTATGCAATGAACAAAAGGCTTTGAAGGGGCTGCGACGGGAGGGGGGGGAAGCGCTGGGTGAACCTGCAAAACTCAGATAAAAGGATTAGTCAGTGTGGTACAGGGACATGATAACAAGGGAAAAAAAAAAAGAAAAAAAAAAAAGGGGGGGGGGCTGGCACTGGAAGGAGAAAGGAAGGGGGGGAATTTCCCAGGAAGGACTAGGCAGGGGGGGGGGGGAATGGCTCGTGTTCAGAGAAAGCCAAAAAGTGGGGGCAGAGGGGGTAACAGGAGTGTCTTGGTTTCCGAGAACTGGTAGTAGGGGATTAGGAGAAAAAAAAAAAAAAAAAAAAAAGGAGAAAAAAAAAAAAAAAAAAAGTGAACAAAGGAAGAGGGTGACAAGGCCGGAAATGGGGTGGAAGATATGACTTGGGAAGGGTGCAAGGAGCGACAATATACTTATGTGAGGTTCTAGGAAATAGTCTGACCACGTGCAAGACATTTGTTAATTTAAAATTATGCTGAACCTGGAATGTACCTGAGAGATTCCAGGTTTCCTCTGGACATGTTGATCCCTGTTGGTTGCAGTGTTTTAAATTTGTGGATTAGGAATGCTTCTCTGTATTTTCTGTCCCTAGTCGATTTGAAGCCTGACTGAAGAATGAACAATTTGAGTTCGTCGAATTTGTGATGGCGTTGATTAAAATGGGTCGACACTGCCTTCTGTTCATTCCGTGTTGTGTCAGCCCGGTGCCCGTTTAATCTGGCACTCATTGTTTGTCCGGTTTCTCCGATATATTGTTTCTGGCAGTAGGAGCACTGGAGCATGTAGATAATATTGGACGATGTGCAGTCAAAACTGGTCTTTATATCGAAACTGAAATCGCTTGCCGTACTTTTAATCGTAGTGTCCCTTTGTAAATGTTTGCATGTCTTGCATCTGGGTCGAGAGCATGAAGTTACTGTCGGTGGTGGTTTCTTACCGAGCCTAGCATGCACCAGGATGTCCCTCAGGTTTGTGTTGCGTCTGTATGTTACCCTTGGTGCGTCGGGAAATATTTTCTTGAGACGGTCGTTACCAGTTAAAATGGGGTGGTATTTCCGCAGGATATTGTTTATGTTTGGAAGCGCGTTTGAGTATTTCGTTATAAGTGCAGGAGGTCGTTGACTGTTAGCTTTTGTTCGTTTTTTAAGAACTACATCTCGTTTCAAAGTGGTTGCTCGTTGGAACGCATTATTAAGGGTTGTCTGTGGATGGTTTCTGGTGATTAGTGTGTTTTTTAGCGAGTGGAGGTGTTTCAGGTAGTCATCGTCGTCGCTACATATTCTTCTTAGTCTCGTTGCCTGTCCTACGAATATACCTTGTTTGCAGTGTCTTGGATGATGGCTAGTGAAATCTAAGTATTGTTGTCGGTCAGTAGGCTTCCTGTAAAGTGTGGTTTTGAGCTTGCTATTTTCTAAATGGACAGTGGTGTCAAGGAAATTGACTTGCGTTTTCGAGGAGTTGAAGGTGAATTTAATGCTGGGGTGGAATGAATTGAAATGTGTGACGAATGCCTTCAGGGTCTCAGCCCCGTGCTCCCATATCATGAAAATATCGTCTATGTACCGCAGGTATATGAGTGGTTTTTTTAGAAATGAATTTAGAAGTTTAGATTCTAGTAGCCCCATAAAAATGTTCGCGTAGGTGGGTGCGAAGGGAGTGCCCATGCTTGTTCCAAATACTTGAAGGTAGTAAGAAGAATTGAATTCAAAGTAGTTGAGTGTTAGTACCAATTCAAGTAGCGTGAGGTACACTTCAGTTTCGTGCGGGTGAGGACTTTGGAATCTCTCAGGTACATTCCAGGTTCAGCATAATTTTAAATTAACAAATGTCTTGCACGTGGTCAGACTATTTCCTAGAACCTCACATAAGTATATTGTCGCTCCTTGCACCCTTCCCAAGTCATATCTTCCACCCCATTTCCGGCCTTGTCACCCTCTTCCTTTGTTCACTTTTTTTTTTTTTTTTTTCTCCTTTTTTTTTTTTTTTTTTCTCCTAATCCCCTACTACCAGTTCTCGGAAACCAAGACACTCCTGTTACCCCCTCTGCCCCCACTTTTTGGCTTTCTCTGAACACGAGCCATTCCCCCCCCCCCTGCCTAGTCCTTCCTGGGAAATTCCCCCCCTTCCTTTCTCCTTCCAGTGCCAGCCCCCCCCCCTTTTTTTTTTTTTCTTTTTTTTTTCCCTTGTTATCATGTCCCTGTACCACACTGACTAATCCTTTTATCTGAGTTTTGCAGGTTCACCCAGCGCTTCCCCCCCCTCCCGTCGCAGCCCCTTCAAAGCCTTTTGTTCATTGCATACCACCCGGATATAGGTTGTTGCACTATTGTAGCCTAGCGAATGATGATTCACCTCCCTCCCCTTCCTGACACGCATCCCCTCCCACACCACTTTCCTTCCCCACCCCCGGGGCCTTCCTCCTCGGAGCGAAGGCCCTATATAATCCCTGCCGATGATGAACGCTTTGCCCAGACGAAGACAAGTCCCCTTGTCGAAACGTTGGCTCTAGCAAACTGAGGTTTTCCCCTCCCTTGTTCATTTTGTGATCACCGACGAGGAAGGTTTCCGGAGAAGATGTAAATATTTGACGCGCACTGTGTGCGGAAAGTTTGTAAGGCTTTGAACGCGTGACGCATAGCAGTCTTTGAGGCGCCTTGGCGCTGTTTGGCCTATAGTTACCTTTGCGTAATTAAAATGAAGTTATCACTGCCATCATCATCATCATCATCGTCGTCGTCGTCGTCTTTGAGGCACGTTGACCTGCCCATATCTCAAAAAGCTCCTGAATGTGAAGCTTGTCCTTCCCATTGATGAAACTTCAATATGGAGCACTCGGGATCGTACACTTTTAACAGAATGAAGTAAAAAGGGAGTGATATGTCTTCTACAGGGGAGTGCGCTTGAGGACAGCTCTCTTTTCACCCCCATATAGGCGTATTTGATTTTACAGTAGAGTGAAAGCCACACTTAGGACAAGTAGAAGTTGACATGTATCGATAGAGTACGGCGTTCTATTCCCGAAGAGCAGTCATCAAAAACATAGCTTTTGTAATATAGAGAAGGTGAAGAAACGGAATATAAGTGGCGCCATCACCGGCCAGTTTCGTAGCTAAATTACGTGCGTCGATGTCGATTTTTGGTCGCTGATCCCAGAGGCTACGCTACACTTCCATTCAATTCAAATCAGTGCCAACCCGCCCCTTACGGCAAATGCTTCACGAGTTTGAATTGACTGGCGGAAGAGTTTTAAACCTTATTTTCTCGGCGTCTTTGAGGCCGGACAAACGGCAGCATAGCCAGGAAGAGTAAGGGAATCATTCTTTTACTAAGAACAATAATTGCACGTTTATCTTTAGGGCCCCTTTAACAACGTGCACTAACATCGCCTAGTCCACGAGCGCCATTTCATCCGTGCGCCGACAAAAGGCCTTAATCGTATAGCGGCTTCGTGGAACTGTCAGGACACATATATGTATCTTTTACAAGTACACTTATGTGTTGCAGGAAGCTCTGGAAAGAGGAGCTGTGGAAAAACAACTGGCCCATATTGGTGAAAATGGTCTGTAGATCAACTCAGCCATGAAACAATAACTTATCCACTACGCAAACATATCCATAGCGCAAAACTGCTCTGCAGACCTGTCCATCGGCTGAGGGAGATGTCGAAGCGCCTCCTTTATGGACTGTTGCAAACCTGTCCTGACCATCGTGTTAGCTTCAGGTGCGCACAGAAAAGTCGAGCGAGCAATATATCGACGCCGGAATGGTCTTTAGACCGCCTTCGCGTCATGGAAATAGAGGGAAAGAGTGTTAGAAGTGCTGACAAGAGATGCAGGAATAGTTTACAGCAGAAATGAATCTCGTATTCGTGCAAACGAATTGGTTTCTCCGCATACAAAACTGCACAGCTGCAACATACTTCCCCCTGACACCTGTTCGCCTTGAGTCCACCGTTTACTAAACATCTAGCCCGGCGTCATTGCGAATACGCAGCCAGCGTAGCAGTGCTTGCGGCTCCTTTCTTCCTCTTTTACTCGAACGTATACGCATAGTCTCCCTATCGTCGTATCTCAAGCGCGGGTGCTTCTTGCCAAAAGTCCAGGGGAGACGCACGTGACCCATTCTCGAGCTCACGTTTCTCTACTCACGTGTGGTTCCTGTTTGCACACCGACAGCTACTATACTATGTGGCTGCGGTTCTTTCTGGCTGGTCGATATGCGGTCGCCTTTTTTTTCTCTTGTTTTACCTCCGCGATGTTTGCCCTTGAGTCCGAGTGAACCTACGTGCTGTCTACCCCGAGGTCGCGTCTATCGATAAGGCCGTATCGAGGGTAAAGTGAGCGCTTCTGCTATACGCGTATACGGAGGTGATATAGTGCACTTGAGTCTATGGAAAGCCCCCTCGTACACCTGGCCGGCTACGCCAATGTGCCATACGCTTTTTGCGGCGTCTCTTCGACGGGCGAAGTCGTCGTCGAGATCTCCTTCTTTCAGTTGAAAAGAACTGAATCACTGGACGCGAAGAGCGCGTGCGCAGTATCGAACAGAAGCTGCGGTTAGGCGTTTGAGCATCTGCAACCTGCCGTTTCTTCAATAGTTACAAGCTTCCCTACTCACTGGGGCGCGGTTTCATTGGCCGGGGTGAAACCACGCCCAACAATTCTGGACAGAAACATTTTTTCAACGGGAAAGAGTTTGTGAACGCAATTTTTCAGTGTATTGTAAGATTTCGCTATAACAGTTAATATATATGCACATCTCCTGTCACCGCCGCGGTGGCCCAGTCGTTATGGTGCTCGGCTGCTGACCCGAAAGACGCGGGTTCGATCCCGGCCGCGGCGGCTAGAATTTCTTTGGAGGAGAAATTCTACAGGTCCGTGTACTGTGCGATGTCAGTGCACGTTAAAGAACCCCAGGTGGTCGAAATTTCCGGAGCCCTCCACTACGGCGTCTCTCGTAGCCTTAGTCGCTTTGGGACGTTAAACCCCATAAACCAAACCAAACATCTCCTGTCGGCGGGCTTGCATTTTTTATTTTGCTCCTAACATTCTTGCTATCGTCAACAAAGTTCTCCATTAAAAGAACGATTTTGCTGCGCATCAGAAGATTTGATCATTACCTTGAATATTTTTGTAACAGTAGCCTAAAATATTCCAGTATTCAATATTTTTGTCTAAGAATTCTGGGCATGGTTGGGAAAACAGTGATAGGGTTTTAAAGTAGCTAAACCGTGTAGACGGTACGTGCGAAAGCATGTGTTAACCATGATTGGCTCATGGATTTGCTTTGCTTGGTCGCCGGAATGTCTGACTACGATACTAGACTCAGGCTAAAATCTGATCGAGGTTAAGCTAATATGGTCTCTTACGCCGCAGATGACAGCTAATGAAGGCGGCGATGTCCGATGCACATAGCGAGAGTGTGTTGCAGCTTAACACGAGGCGTGACTGGCTGCGACAATAGCATAGTGCTTTGGTGCCGTGGCCAGCGAAGGTGACCTGTTTGCGCCGCCGCGTATTCAAAGCTCAGTCGCGGGAATATTTGTTTTATTTCTTTGCCCTCAAGTTCAGGGACGCCACAACATTCTTGGTTGTGTTTGACCTCGTGAAGTGGTACTTTCGCTCAAAAATGTCTTTCAACCTACATCGAAAACACCAAATCGCCTAACAAATGCTTTTGTCGAATTTCAACCTACCTCGTGCAGTATGAAAGCGCATTAGCCACGGCGCTTTTTGACAAAGCTGCAAGTGCCCCGTTAAAATCTTTTAATTATCATTATCTCAGGTGTCGAACCCTCTACCTCTATAGCCTAGCCGCTGAACGCCATAGCCACTGCAACGCCACGGCGCCGAATACGAGAAAGCCGGCCGACTTTGAGCAGTGGCGCGTCGTTGCGGAAGGTCGCATGTACGGGCACAGAACGGAAGAGCCCGGGAGTGCATTTTCGGTAGCGCGGAGCGTACTTACTATTCCGCCCCGTTTCCGATAGGAAGCTCTCTCGTATGCGAGTCGACGGGTCTCTTTAGAGAGAGAGCGGGTGCACGGGTGGAAGGGAGCCGGGGGTGCGGGCGAATCGAGGAGGCGACAGCCAGGCAGCATCAGGGTGCACGCATTTATCAGCGACGTGTCCTCGCATGCTGATGACGAGGGAAGAGGAATGGGCGTAGCCCCGGCTTTTTTACGCGTCTCCTGTCCCCCCCCCCCCCCCCATCACGACAGCGCGGTGGACGAGTTCGAAACGCTTTCCTTTCTTTCTTTCTTTCTTTCTCTCTTTCTTTCTTTCTATCTTTCTTTCTTTCTTTCTTTCTTTCTTTCTTTCTTTCTTTCTTTCTGTCTTTCTTTCCTTCGCTCTTTCTTCCTTTCCCTCTTCCTTTCTTTTTTCTTTCTTTCTTTCTTTCTTTCTTTCTTCTTTCCTTCTTTCTTTCTTCCTTTCCTTCTTTCTTTCTTCCTTTCTTTCTTTCTCTCTTTCTTTCTTTCTTTCTTTCTTCATTTGTTCCTTTCTTTTTTCTTTCTTTCTTTCTTTCTTTCTTCCGTTCTTTCTTTCTTTCTTTCTTTCTTTCTTCCTTTCTTTCTTCCTTTCTTTCCTTCTTTCTTCCTTTCCTTCTTTCTTCCTTTCTTTCTTTCTTTCTTTCTTTCTTTCTTTCTTTCTTTCTTTCTCTCTTTCTTTCCTTTGCTCTTTCTTCCTTTCCCTCTTCCTTTCTTTTTTCTCTCTTTCTTTCTTTCTTTCTTTCTTTCTTTCTTTCTTTCTTTCTTCTTTCCTTCTTTCTTTCTTCCTTTCCTTCTTTCTTTCTTTCTTTCTTTCTTTCTTTCTTTCTTTCTTTCTGTCTTTCTTTCCTTCGCTCTTTCTTCCTTTCCCTCTTCCTTTCTTTTTTCTCTTCCTTTCTTTCTTTCTTTCTTCTTTCCTTCTTTCTTTCTTTCTTTCCTTCTTTCTTTCTTTCTTTCTTTCTTTTTGTCTTTCTTTCCTTTGCTCTTTCTTCCTTTCCCTCTTCCTTTCTTTTTTCTCTCTTTCTTTCTTTCTTTCTTTCTTCTTTCCTTCTTTCTTTCTTCCTTTCCTTCTTTCTTTCTTCCTTTCTTTCTTTCTCTCTTTCTTTCTTTCTTTCTTTCTTCATTTGTTCCTTTCTTTTTTCTTTCTTTCTTTCTTCCGTTCTTTCTTTCTTTCTTTCTTTCTTTCTTTCTTTCTTTCTTTCTTTCTTTCTTCCTTTCTTTCTTCCTTCCTTTCTTTCTTTCCTTCTTTCTTCCTTTCTTTCTTTCTTTCTTTCTTTCTTTCTTCGCCTGTCGCGCTGGACATTTAGTCCCCGCCTAAAGAGCCAGGCGGGAGCCCTCGAAAAGCGGGCTCTTACACCCGTTATTATATGGCAGTTCGCTCTCTTCCTGCTTTTGGCGTTGTTTATTCTTTCCCGGAAATTTCGGTCGCTTTGCCCTCCTTCAACTCCACATCCCACTTTGTGCCGCTTTTGCTGTCTTTAGGGGGTTTAGGAAGAAGGACTGTTTAATATCCGATAAAAAAAAGGAGAGAGAAGCAATAGGGTGAAAGTCTGGCGCACTTATTATGCGATAACATGACGGCATCATTGGGGGTGGTGTCATATACGCCACCTACGAGGTACGTACACGAAGAGCCAGCTCAGACCTGCCGCCTTCCATGGTTGGCAGGTGGCGATGTCGTGCACGGCAGCTCACAGCGAGGTTCTTGCGCTATCACATTGTAACAGATGGTAAGTTAGGCGTCATTCAAGATTTTAATGCATTCAGGGTATTGACGTGACTTGATGGTTTGATTTGGTTTATGGGTGTTTAACTACCTAAAGCGACTCGGGCTATGACGGACGCCGTATAAGACGGTTCTGGATAATTTAGACCATCTGGATCATTGGGAGGCTCTATTGCTCAGCCCCGACCCGGAGACACAGATCAAGCTCCTCCAGCTGGATGGATAGCTGCCGTCGTTTAAGCGGGGGGCGGCTTCGGGTCGCTCCTCTGTATCCGCTGGAAATAAAGTCACCACCACCACCACTCGGGGCTCCTTAATGCGCACTAACGTCGCACAGTACACTTGGCCTCTATCATTCGGCTTTCATCGAAATGCGACCGCCGCAGCCGGGATCAAACACGCGTCTTTCGGGTGTGACATGAACTGATGTGACATGAACCGCTTGAACTTTTGAAGCGGCATGTAGCGCGTAAACAACATCAGCCTCAATCGTATCGCCCGCTGCACGCAGTACATGACTAATACCGTCTGGAAGGGGAGCGATCACACTGTCAGATGTTCAGTAGCTCCACAAGTCAGAAGAACCTATGGAGTGCAGCGCAAAATGTACTACTTATCCGGATTTAGCCGGCCGCACCAGTGCAGCAAGTGATGATCTCTGCAGTCTAAATAGACAGGAGTAAAAAGGAGAAAGCCGTCCTCTAACTCCCTTTTATAAAAGGGTGGTCTCTAGAGGACAACTTACTCCTTTTTGACTCCCGTACAGGTGTATTGTTTAGATTGTAGAAACAATAGGGGCGGCGCAAATGATTTTTTTTTTTCACATTTATTCCTTATTTTTGCCTCTAGCCAGCACCGCCTCTGATAGCAGTACCGGAGTCCTCTTCAACATCGTTATAACAAGGTTCAACTGTATCCTATTCACATGCAAATCAAGTGCGATTTTTTTTCGCCTAATGTTACTGGCTCAAGCGATGTCGTATTGTAACGAAGCGTAAGTCGGGACGGAACGGTGGCTCCGCCGCATCGAAGAAGGGAACCAGCAGGCGTCGATTAGATGCATTGGTCAACTTAGTTTATTGAAGATAGATGCGAATCACTGGTTAAACTTGGAAACTGAGACAAAAATATAAGAGATCACATAATAAAACAGTCAGTCATACCCCGGGGCGTGCAGCATCTTTGGAGCGGAGGTCCCGAGCAGCAGGACCGCAGCCGTTCCTCTCCCGAGTCCCCTCTTCGCGCCAAAACTCCGCTCTTAAATACGTTTGCCCAGGATTCTGGGGACACTTTTAGTAGCCAATCGGAAATGCTGTTGTCGGAGCCAATGACAAGGATTTCTTTAAAACAGAGCAGCCAATAGCACGCCGGTGCCCACGAGGCTGTTTACTCGAGAGCACCGCGTAAAATTCCACGAAGACGTGTGCATTTCCACTCGGCACACCGATACAAACACACAAAACGACACCCGAAACACAGGGAACGCAAACCTTGCTGTCGGTGCACCACGCGACAAGCCGTCCGCGCCTTCAGCCCTCGCGGCTCGTCTCCGGCATATCTGGTCCGCCGGGCAGTGTGCCGCCCGAGGCAATCACTTCGCGCGACTCTCCTGCAAACCACAGGGGGTCCGCGCGCCCGCTCTGGTGGCCCGGACGCGGCCTTGGGCGACCTCGTCCCCTCGCAGTTTACTGCGTTTTTCTCTAACTAAACATTCACACAACGCCGGGGAGGAGACGCACAATGCCTGCTTACAAAGAGCCCCAGATAAAACGGCTCTGCCAAATGTCGGAGTGTGAGCCCCTCTAATGGCTCCCCGCACAGCAGGGAGCACACGGACAGCAACAGTCGCACCGCGGGGAGAACACATTCAGCCTGTCAGAGAAACTGGCGCGCGAAACCTGCGAAGCTCGCTACGCGACAATATGTTCCCGCCGTACGCGTCGCAGTGGTAGGCGTCAAACATGGGTGGAATCAAAAGGAAAGTAATAATGGCGGCAAATTAAACGGACCACATCTATAGGCCAAGCACATAAGGCGCTGTTATGCCTTTCACATAGTTTGACTGCGTGCCCACTTTATGCCCTCTTACAGGGAATGAGTTTGAAAGTTGATCGTGGGTGTCCTGAAATTGTTATTTCCTGTCGGTGGGATGTAATAATAATTATAATAATGAAAAATTTTCAGCCGATCATACGATGTGATGCGGCCAATATGCGTTGGCGTCTTTGAATTTAATTTCGCCTTCGCTTCTTCGTTCCGCTGTTGCATGGAGTTCTGGGGGGGTGGAGAAGCACGTTCAATGGAGAAGCATGTTAAATAAATTAGCATCCCCCCCCCCCCCCCCCACTTCCTCTTAAGGGTGCTCCGGTCACCTTCCGGGTGATCCTTCCGATCCGCTGGGGGCGTTTCGAAGCAGAAGGACACACACACAAACATCCCCCCTTCCCCCCCCCCCCCCCCCCCCCCCCCCCCCCCCCACACACACCCTTTTTTTTTCTCCGCAGAGGTATACTGCTAAGGCAGTAAACAATCTTCCCTTAATGGTGCCTTCCGCTTCCGCAGTGTTCCGCCTGGCCGCACGTAGGTTCGTATAGAAAGGACATTATGCAGAAATGAATTCTTACAGAAATTTCTCGCCAGATTTTACAGCCCAACACTTCTGCTGGCACGGGGAATGGCTCATACGGATATCGGTAAAGGTCACCCGTGTCTTTTTAAACGCACAATGCATACACGACCACTTAAAACATACGCTACATGCATGACCATCTCCATGGTAGAAGAATAGCTGATCTTCGTAATACAGGTGATCTTGGAAGAAGATGAAGGAACGAATTACCTCGACATAATGCAAGGGCATTTTAAAGAGGATGATGAAGGAGAAGAATGCAAGGGCTTGTACAGGCAATATGGTTTATGGAGGTTTAACATCCCAAAGCGACTCGGGCTATGACGGACGTCGTAGTGAAGGGCTCCGGAAATTTCGACTACCTGGGGTTCTTTTTAACGTGCACAGACATCGCACAGTAATCGGGCCTCTAGAATTTCGCCTCCATCGAAATTCGACCGCAGCGGCCGGGATCTAACCCACTTCTTTCGGGTCAGCAGCCGAGCGCCATAACCACTGGAAAGGGTACCATAGGAATATATTTCGGTAGCAACAGCGCCTATAGCGATTTGCGCGCAAATCTGAAACACTACTATTCCTGTGATGAGCACCGAGTACTTTTCCCATTGACGGTATTCGACAAAGACGACGACGGCAGCGTCGGCTCCTTCGACACAAGGCCTTGGACGCCTTCGGCGGCAGCACCACCAGCTCCCTCCGCGTAGCATGCATACGCGCAGGAGGAAGCCAGCTCGGCTGCAGCCCGGCCGGCAGCTGCCGGGGCCGCTATCGCGTTACACCAGTCGCACGAGATACGAGCCCGAGTTATGCCGATCGCGCCCTTTCTTTCTCTTAGCTTCCTTTTTCTGTTCCTCTCTTTCTTCCTTTCTTCTTTTCTTCTTCGTCCTTCGTCGTAGACTCGCGCTGCATCCATCCGTCACGACGGGTTTCTGTGGAGACGTCTCTGTCTTTTAGCGAAGGGGGGGGGGGGGGGGGGGGGGGAGCGAGACTAAACTCTTGCGTCGTCGTTCGTGATGTTGTTTACTCTTTTATCCTTGCTGCTCGGTGGGGCAACACGACACTCGTTTGTCTGTTGTTGTGTGGCCCGCATTTGGCGACGCCTCCATCCCCTTTTTTTTTTCTCTTCTGAGGTTGTTTATTTTCTTAACGATAGGCGTTATGTCACCTAACACCGGAGCTGTCCGAAGGAGTCTCGGAACTTTCCCAGCCAGCTGTAGGCCAGTTTTCGCTCGTAACACGAACAAAACAAACCTCAAACGCGCCTTAAGGGAAGGGGTAAACAACCTGGGAAAGCACAGAATTGAAGGTGCATATGCCGTCGGTTCGAATGCCTGTCGCAAGCTAGCCTCCAACATGACTAGCACATGAAAGCCGTATGCAACGAGAAATCGTGCGACACCGGCCCTGAACGCTGTATACGACAAACGGTTGCGTCACAATTTTGTTGCGAATGTTGTCGGGAAAACTGGCGCCATATGGCGGTCGACCAGTGGTGATTATACATAGGCGAACTACATGTATACGATTGTCTGAAGTGGCGGTGCTCCGCTTGATGCGCGGGTCATACGGCCGCTTGATGATGTCATCATATTTTTCTTGCCACCGCTGGGATTTTCTGTGCCATCTTGAATACACACACGTAACCACACGCCGCCGGCTTTTCTCGTAATGGGACTAATAATGATTTCGCATAGGAAAAAAAAAATCGATTCATGGGTTCACACTCGGAGTTGAATACCAGGATCTATCATACAAGTGGACTTCTCTTGACTAGTTCTCTATTCGAAATGTTGTTTAGAGGACTTGCGCTTTTCTCCCACCGCCTTTTAATTTATTCTGGAAGTAATCCACATTCCCTGCTTTTTTTTTTTTGTTGCGAAAGCAACACTACTGGAGCCCAGCTCGGCTCGTCGCGTATGCTCGTGGCGGTGCGGCTACCAAACGACCTTGAGTCGCCGTTGCCTAGCAACCGCATCAGCTGCGCTCCAACACGAGTTACTACCCGAGCTTACCCGGGTAAGCTCGGTTAAGTTCGGTCAAGTTCGGAGCAGCGTCGCGCCAGTTGAGCGAGAGGTTGCTAGGGGAGAGCAACATGAATCGCACGATCCCTACCGGTGGCTGTAATTGAAACAGCCACATGCCATTACAGTGGCGTATCTCTTAACCGCTGCGCCACGAGGGGTATGAGGACTCCCAGGGATCTATGAAAGTTTTAACTTGGATTATCGAGAACGGTTAATCGGTTGCTTGTCCGCAACAGTGACAGCAGTGATGGCCGAGTGGTTTGAGCAGCCTCGCATGCGGGAGGAGGTGGGGGGCTCGATCCCCAGTGCTGGCGGGTACCAACCGGTGGTACAATGGGCACACGCTTTCCCCAGGCCTGTTGTACGGCTTATGAGGAGTGAAATTCTTGGAAAAATTGGTCTCCGACCTCGCCTTGTGTAGGAGAAAATACCTGGTGCCATGACGCTCTTTACCCAAAGCTACCCTTGCGCCACAACGCCACGCACAAAAAAATCACCATCACCATCATCATCATCATGGGCCCGCAGCTGAGCTACGGATGTAAAAACAGCTTCGAAAATTGCGAGTACACTTTGGCAACTGAAGTGTTGAGAGGCAAAAGCCGAGGACACTATGCCGTGACGACTTCCGGTGGACGTGACGTCACAGCGTTCCTGTGGCTATATCGATACCCAAATTATACATGTTTCGGGGATCTTAGATGTTGATTACGCTTAACTGCACATTTTGGCATCTAATTTGACACAAATCTGGCGTTTTCCCGACCATTCTGCGATAGTTTTCACTATGCGTGACGACTTCCGGTGGATGTGACGTCACATCTTTCCCGTGGCTATATCGACGTCTGCGTTATGTCGACGCAATTTTGAGATATTTGACTATAATTAATTAACTAATTGTTCTACAGATATGAAACGTGGCTTCTACGTTTATTTTTTCGCCCTCTATCTAAGGCAACCATTCGTTTTCTCCTATCTTTTCTAGTTCCCTAGTTAACACGAGTTATACGCCGCCAAAGGTGTGACACCGTCAGCTATCGGACGAGAGTATGATCCTTTAAAAAAAAACAGATTTTACCGAATACTGGGGGTTTTTCCAGCTGGTTTAGCCGTTGTGCGTTCGCGCTTTCAAGGGCTCATTCCGAACCCCTTGCCAGCGTGATAGATGAGTCGCGACGTGTACGTAATGTCCCACGCACGACTTCCCAGACACAACACACCCCCCGGCTAGATCCATCCCTTGATTGCATCGCATACCCAGTGCCGTCTCACCGCGTTCACTTCGTCTAGCTCCGTACAAATCGGAGGACCGCGCTCAGCGGGGTGCGGCAAGGTGACGGTCGTAATTAAACGTACACGGGCGGTGTGCACTATATCTATTATGTGAGCGTAGTGTACGTACGACGCGTACGGGAGAGGAGGTGGCGGCGACGCGTGGCTCAATCTCTCCACGACCCTGGAACGCCCACGTGGCCGCACTTTCCCAACCAGCACGCGTCGAGGCCTTTCTCTCGAGACGGGCATAAGAAGCGGCTTCTTGTTTCCGTCTGGAAAACAGGAAAACAGCGAAACGCCGTTGTGTGCTAAAAAGCGTGCGGCTAAGCGCATTTCGGACGCTGTCGACCTGTTCAGTGTGGTTATCCACCGCATAGGCGCGCCAAGGGAAATTTAAGAAAAGCAGTTACCCAACGCTGGTGTATTTGTCGCTTCTTCTTTCTACTAGCATCTAGAAAAGATGGCGTCGTCGCAGGCAGCATATGCTTTAGCACAGTAGTGAAAAATTATGTACAGTCTTTGTCAATAGTTTAGAGCCCAGGGGGTTTGCTTCTAAGCCTCGCAGTGGGACTCCTGTAACATTCGTGGTAGTCCTACCCATTGGAAGAGGCAGGACCAGAAATCTTCTTACCTTCAGCAAATTTGGAGCGCTAGAGATGCATTACTAACCAGACAGTGTGCTTCAGAAGCAAACCCCCTGGGCTCCAAACTTTTGACAAAGGCTGTACCTATACACGCTGCATTTGTGGCGTGAAACGCCGTAAACTTGGGCTGCGGATTATTTTTAGCGAAATGAAGATTTTTTTTTTTCTGCAATAGTGGCGACAAGAGGTTTGAAAAACTTTGAGACCATGCGGCGGCCCTCATTAGAACAATGGGAAAGCAAAAGTCCACATACTATATCGACGTCCGTGGCTGTTGTGACGTCCATTGCTACATTGACGTCCATGGCTATGATGACGTCTAAGTGTGTTTTTTCGCGTCTAATTAATGAACTAATATCTCCTCATCAACCAAATTTTTCCCACGGCAACATTTTATCGCATACTATCCATCACAATCACACTTTCACACAGTTTTCTTCAGAGAACGACGTAATTGTGCGGACAAAATTAGCGGACACGTTCGGCGGACACTTTTCGCTGACGCGACATAGCGTGCATTCGCATTAATAAACATAGCAATCTGCTTCGCCGAACGAGTGTTTTGATACTTTCTTCATTGAAGCCACAGCCTTCACAAGCGCTCTTAATAATAACAATAAAAAAAACGAGAATGCAACGTCGAATTCAAGATTGTGGTCTGAAGCGATGTATTCGCCAGACACATCTCAGACCGACCGTTGTACGTGCAGATCCATGCGTCTCCATCGCTACGCCGTCTCCTCAGCTGCCTGCCTCGACGAAACGCCTAGGAGCTCACATAGAGCGTACACGCCTTCGACCTGAGGGCTTTCTTTTTTCTTTCTGTTTTCTTCTTGCGATCGACTCGCAAAATACCGGTCTAGAAGCGCGCGGTGGGCGTATGCTGGTTCGTACAACGCGCCGAGGCACGTTAAAATCGTTACACTCGGGTGTCTTTTCCGGGTTTCTCCGGAGCGGCCGCTGACGTCTCCAGTGAGATATAGTGACGCTCACACTGCATGCAACGCGGATGAAAGTGGGCGGGAATCATGTTCCGATGCGCACTGAGCAGCTGATGGTTGTACGAGGCATGCATATAGCAAAGACGAGCGCCTAAGTTTGCTCGAGGGGAACTCGATGAATGCAACAGTAGCATCGACTTTCGTGTCTGACAGGGTAATGAGCCGCTCTTTTGCCGAGCACGAGATGTGTAATGGTTACGACGAAACCCCATCCGCCTAGCTTCGTTTGCATTTTCGTGGTCAATCGTCGCGGCGTACATTTTCATATACTTTGCCTCCTTGGCGGTCCTTTTACAAATATAGCTCTTAGTGCCACATCACTGAGTGTTTCTCGTCCTCATCGTCCTCATCGTCGTTTTCGTCGTCGTCGTCGTCGTCGTAGTAGTAGTAGTAGTAGCAGTAGTAGTTGTAGTAGTAGTAGTAGTAGTAGTAGTAGTAGTAGTAGTAGTAGTAGTAGTAGTGGTAGTAGTAGTAGTAGTAGTAGTAGCAGTCGTAGTAGTAGCAGTAGCACTAGTAGCAGTAGCAGTAGTATTAGTAGGAGTAGTAGCAATAGTAGTAGTAGTAGTAGCAGCAGTAGAAGCAGCACTAGTAGCAGTAGCAGTAGTAGTAGTAGTAGTAGTAGTAGTAGTAGTAGTAGTAGTAGTAGTAGTAGCAGTAGGAGTAGTAGCAATAGTAGTAGTAGTAGTGGGAGCAGTAGTAGTAGCAGCAGTAGAAGCTGCACTAGTAGTAGTAGTAGTAGTAGTAGTAGTAGTAGTAGGAGTGGTAGCAGTCGTAGTAGTAGCAGTAGAACTAGTAGCAGTAGCAGTAGTAGGAGTAGTAGCAATAGTAGTAGTAGTAGCAGCAGTAGAAGCAGCACTAGTAGCAGCAGTAGAAGCAGCACTAGTAGCAGTAGCAGTAGTAGTAGTAGCAGTAGTAGTAGTAGTAGTAGTAGTAGTAGTAGTAGTAGTAGCAGTAGTAGCAGTAGTAGCAGTAGCAGTAGTAGTAGCAGTAGTAGCAGTAGTAGTAGTAGTAGTAGTAGTAGTAGTAGTAGTGGTAGTAGTAGTAGTAGTAGTAGTAGTAGTAGTAGTAGTAGTAGTAGTAGTAGTAGTAGTAGTAGTAGTAGTAATAGTAGTAGCAGTAGTAGTAGTAGTAGTAGTAGTAATAGTAGTAGTAGTAGTAGTAGTAGTAGTAGTAGTAGTAGTAGTAGTAGTAGTAGTAGTAGTACTTGAAATGTGTCCACAAAGTGAGCAGAGGAAAGCGCGTTTGGGGAAAGCGTCAGGCGCATCTGGTGCGAGCCTTTCCGTCTTCGCCACTGCGGGGAGTACCCTGTGTGACTCATTCACTTCCTACGGAGGTACAGGGCTCCGTGGACGCAGAGACTTTGCGGCGGGCACCATATCTCTTACGGAAGCGCCGATTCCGCGAAAACCTCGCTCGTCGAGCAGCCAAGACCAGAAGAAATGTGAGTGGAAATGTCAGCTCTACGTGGTGGATGCAACCGATAGCAACCGTCGTGCTCGGTACGCTGCACGTGAGCGGGATTCCAGTGCTACGCAAACACGCTGCACGAAAAAATTCACTTGTAAGTGCCGCTGACATCGAAGCAAAACGACGTGTACAGGTGAATTTTCAGCACTGCTAGGCGTCAAACTGCCGATGAAATTTGCTCTAGAGACGGTAAGCATTGTGTAGATGTGTTCTTTTTGTTCTTTCCGTGGCGGGATGGTTGATCGAAAAGTGAGTGCAGTAACCTTCCCTCACAGGGCTCCTTTGCAGCCATATAATGAGTGTAAGCCAACCTGCTACTCAGAGGACAAGTGAAAGGTGGTTATGGGCGAGGGAATAAACGCGCGTCACATTAAGCGTTCAACGCCTAATTAAGCCCCATTAAATCTTTACTACGGACGCTTCCCAGGCTAACTTTGATGACGCGGACGACGCATGCAGTGCATTAGGCGTAACGATATAAAGCGCTCATTAACCTGACGTCAAGCGATGCGTGAGGGGCGCGTTTCGGGAGCGAGTAGGGGAGGGGGAAGAGCCAATTCTATTGTCTCACCATCGCATGGTTACCCAGGGGGCTGCGTTCATGGTAATGACTCGCGCGTAACACTCGTAGCATTGACGACTGCGGCGCGACTGCTTCATAAGTGAGGCAAGCCTGAGAGAGACATTGTGAAGTCGGGGCGGATGTTGCATGCTTCTGCCACGTGTCGTCTCGGCCGGATTGCTGCCGTGAGCGAACGTACTTCTGTAGGTGCCGCGCTCGCGCTGATTCGTTTGCGGAGGTGTTGTGAAACTTCGGTATAAGGCGTTGCAACGATTCGTTTCAGCCAGCGGGAAGCATTCAAAAGGACTTAGCACTTCGTTTAAAGTAAATCAGTTTTTGTTTTCTAAGTTTGTAAATTTACTCGTTTACTTTTAATGATGCTAACTCCGAAGCTATGGAAGTGGCAACAGAGAGGGGGGGGGGGGGGGGCGCCCAAAGTTCGCGTTTGGTGGTAGTGGAAAGCTGTCTGAAATGGCTTGGTATTCATTCCACTGCCGATACATTTCACACCGCTGAGATAATTTTACGCCAAGTCTCGTAAAAGCACATTGCATAAAGGTATAGGAATAAAAGACCGAACTAAGAGCTTGAAAAAGCTCTGTGCGACGCTGGCGATCTGGGTCAAGACACCAAACACGTATCTCCGAATCTCAGAGCCGCTACTATCGATCGTGTCTATATTTTGCTGGAGTCGGGTCACATCCATATGCACTCTACCCTCGCAGGCAGGACGTGCCTGACCGGATTCGGCGTGGACGGAGTTGTCGCTGTTAGAGTCGGTACTGCTGCACTTTGTGCGACAACGCAGTTCCCTTTAATTTGTACTTGGGGAGCTATAAAGCGTCCAGAGCCGTCTTATACGTACCCCTCTCACACGGGCAGTTTCAATGCCTACAAGCCTAAAAAAATATGGAGAATGGCTCTAGTTTGCACGGTTGCCACCGCGTTTCGCGTGGCGCTGAATGCTAAGAATCACCGCGGGAATTTGAATATCGAATACATCCGATTAATTTTTATGACCACCGGAAATAGTTGGTGCGAGCTGAAGAAGCATTCTAGAGCTGATATTTTTCACAAGTAGAAATAGTCGGCCACGATAATCAGCATATTTGCGCACAATTTCGCGGGACTCTATAGATTTCTCGAAATTACAAGTTTAAAATATCCTCTTCGAGTTAGGCGTGGTTAGCTAATGGCGGACAACCGAAGAAGCTAGTTGTCGACGCTGGGAACGTTGAGAGTGTTGTGTCAATTCTCATCGAGCTCGATGGCGATCGTCCGGTGTCGCACCGTGGTCGTCAATAAACATTGAATTCGATGGGGATCGCCTCAATGGAGGTTCGCGAATGGCCGTTGGAATCGCCAAGGGCCCTTGAGAACGGCCTCACACTCACCAGAAGTTTAAAAAAAAAGTATCAAATTCGAAGGCCAAAGAGAAAAATATTTGTTTTAATGATAACATTTGGAACAAAGTTCACCTGGTTTTATTCAGTACTCAAAATGGCAGCTCCGCATGCTGTAAGCGAGCCAGTTCCGTTCTTTCTTTTTATTACAACAGCATACCTTGTCCCTACGTTGCACTTGCTCCCGCCTCTTGTAAATTCACCGTGTGACAGCGGCGCATCTAAATCAGCATCGAAAATTTCGATGGAGGCACTTAGATATCTCTTAAGTGCAGGAAGGCGGAAGCCGTTTGCGGCTCATTGCACTGATTTGAATTTGCCGCGCTTGAATTCAGTTCACGACAGTGGAGAGGAGCGTGGCGAGAGGAAGCTGTGACGTCACGCCGCGCATGCGCAGCGCGTCGGCAGTTGTTGCTTGGCGGCGGATCACACTGCTTCACCGTCCTTTCGGCTGATGGGATGTCATCACCCACTTTTCCTCATTTTAGAGCTATTTTTACTCAAATTATAGATCTTTCGGTGATCTTAAGTAATAATTTCGCTTCATTACACATTTTTCAAACTAATTTAACACAAATCCGGCGTTTTTCCGCCAATTCTGTGATAATCTTTACTATGCCGTGACGACTTCCGTTGGATGTGACGTCACACCGTTCCCGTCGCTATATCGACGTCCGTGCTATATCGACGCATTTCGTTGTTTTTTTCGCTATAATTGGCTATAATTAATTAACTAATAACTCTATAGTAATTGAACTTGGCGTCGGAGTTACATTTTGTCCCTTGTATCTGATGCTACCATTCGTTTTCTCCTATCCTGATTTGTTGCTGCGTTATTCGTGGAAGACAGCGTTACACCGGACGTGACCTTGCCCGCGAGTATGAGGCATAATTTCGCCTTAAAATTTCGATGGCCATCGCCCGTGTGACAGGGGCAGGGAACTCATTCGCTATTGATGCAAAAAGTGAACAATCTACGTACAGATGTGTGCGCTCAACAACAAACCACAGCCGTATCAGCTGCCTTGTATACAAGTCGACTCGACTTATGACTGGAAAAAGAAAGAGAAAGAGAGAAAGAAAGGAAGAAGTAATAATAGGAAGAGAGAAGGAAAAAAGTCGGAGGTGAAGGGTGCGTCCGGCTGGTAGGTGCCAATTAGAAAACCGGTGCCACGCGATGGCCTCGCTTCGACTAAACCGGATGGCTGAGATGAGTGGTTCTAGGTCAGTGACAGCTAATTCTAAGGCGAATGCGGCAAGCTAACGCGTGCGGTGTTTGACCACACTGCTATCGGCAGATTGACCTTGTGAGGATGTATCTGTAGGGACACTGCGAGCCTTAATTATTGTCAGGGATCATTCTGAACTTCGATTTAATGGGATGTTCGCAGGAAGATGTTAAAATTAATAAACTCGAATAAACGTCGATGTGGACCCCACGGTTTCTATTTTCAGGTGGTTCTGGAAGTCCTGGCTTCCATGCCTTCAGCAGGCGCTTTCAGTTCAAAAGCGACAGAGAAAGTGTTCTGGTGTTCCTTAAAAAAAAAAAAAGAACGAAAGACAGGAAAAAAAGTTGAGTTGCGTATTGCGCACATTGTATTAGTTATTTGGCGACTTTATACTTGCACTCCGTTTGTTCCGACTCGTGTCGACATAAGTTTTCTTCGCACGCAAGCACCCTGCTTTTGACAACGGATACAATATGTAACCTGAACCAGGCGCTCAAAAAGTCTT
Source organism: Amblyomma mixtum (assembly GCF_055824585.1). Taxonomy (NCBI): domain Eukaryota; kingdom Metazoa; phylum Arthropoda; class Arachnida; order Ixodida; family Ixodidae; genus Amblyomma; species Amblyomma mixtum. Next base: position 45,295,144 of record NC_143018.1, read on the forward strand.
ATCTTTCATGTTCACAAGAGTGATAACGTTTTGTCGGGCGCTTGATTTATGTTCCCAGAGACCCCCGTCTCCGCATGCTTTCGGCGGTAGCCGTGCGATGCCTCTAGAATTTGTAATGAGGGGTCGGATGCAGCGTTCTCACCCTCGCACACCCTCGCTCCAACTTGCCCCTCAGCGATGGCGGAGTGTCGTGAACTCAGCGAACAGCGCCGAAGCGCTATACATGTATATTTGCAGATGCCTAACGGTAGTTGCTTGAGCACTGTTATTCTTTGTTCTTCTAGCGATGAGCTGGTGATCTCGCGTAGGGTCGAGTCAATCACCGTTGTTACCGCATTGCTGTTGTGCTGCCCCGCTGTTCTGGTGTATGTGGCTGCGTCCACGTATATCGTCGTTTCTTGGGGTGCTAATGTCTTTTGTAGGTATTCAGCCCTTGCCTCTCTGCGTGCTTTGTGCAGGTTGAGATCCATGTTCCTGGGTATGGGCGTTACTTTTAGTGTTTTGCGATCGATAAGTGTTCCATGTGATCCATGTTCCTGGGTATGGGCGTTACTTTTAGTGTTTTGCCCTGGACTAAGGGCAGCCGACCTTTGTACAAGCAGATGGACGAAGCCATCTGACAGCCGCAGAAAAAAGCAAATCTAGGGCTTAATAAAGTTTTTCACTCACTCACTAACTCTTTGTTCTCTTATTTGTCTACTCGCCCAGTATTGCATCAGCTGCGCTAGAAATCTGTGACTTTATATGAGTTAAACGTAATTTCTTTTTGCTACGAAAAGTGAACTGCGAACGGTTATGAAGAAACCAACATTCACTGAAACCATGGAAAGCCTATAAGGGAATATTTATACCTCTTTTTTTTTTGTAAATTTGGGTGTTGGTAATGGGAAATTAATAGTGCTACTATTTTTTACATGAAACATAATTTATTAGAAAGTAGAAGAAGAAACAACCCCGTTTCGCCGATGGTATTTGAACCTTCTTATGTGGCGTGCGGTGCTCTACAAGCTCAGCTACGAATGAGCATGGTAGGTTACTTAACTGTCTACTGACTGCCCCATCTATTGCTAGTTACATTCACGTCCGAGGTTTTAGTTTTATCCTAGCTGTCACTGCGTTATAATGTGTTTCAGCTCGTGTCTGCGTGGACATGTACGGTCGGGGTCAGAAGTTTGGTGCAGTCGGTCTCGACCCCTGGAGTCCATCATTAGGTGGCGCCTGTATACAGCGCTGCATGGTTCAGAACTTCGAGGGTGGGTCATAGACTTTTGACTCCGTCTGTACGTCATGTCGTCATGTTTTGGCCACCTCACGTTTCAAGACGTTATCTAGCCGTATATTTACTCCCTCTCTACCTTTCCATTTCTCCTGCTTCTTTTCCTGAAAATTCCTGCCGACAGTCTGCAGGCGTTTACGTGAATTGTCTGTTTAAATTATTTTAAAGGAAGCCAGAGACACGGTCTTCTAGCCGACCCCTCCTTTCTTCCTGGTACTAAACATTCCCCCTCTCTCTCAAGCTCTGTTCTCTAGCATTCGAGTCGCAACTTTCGCATTCTAGCTTTTCCGCTCTTCTTCTGTTCAATTGTATTTACAAATCCACTTTATTTCCTACCTATAAGTTGGGGGTCCCCCAGGCATAAAGCTGTCACAGACAGCTTGACTGGGCCCTGGGGGCCTACAGGCAGCATCACGCAGTGTATTTCACGGCACAATCAAAATAGATATCAACCTGAAGCTTATTATGCAAAAAAACAGCGCGAACAAACGGGGACGAGACGAAGAATACACAGGAACAAGCGCTGACTCTCAACTAAATATAATCACAGGAAACACGCTTATAAAAGGAAACAGAAAACAAAAAAACACCAAAAACAGAACGCATGTGTTACTATGTGATGTCCAGATATGCAACCTCACAGTCACGCAGGAGCAGGGATGGTTTGCTAACACACAATCTTGGTTTCTTTGCCATGTTGTAGGCCTCGATAATTTCCCTGGTCAACTGGTCGGGGTGTTTGTACAAAATGTCAGTAAAATGTAAGGACGGAAAACATGATTGACACTCTCGGCAATGATCAACTAGATTAGTGGAGCGATTAGATTCTAATGAATTGAGATGTTCTCCGAGTCGTGTGTTGATACAACGTCCCGTTTGCCCAATGTATATCTGACCACAGGATAGGGGGATTTTATAAACTACCCCTTTGGAGCACTGCACAAAACTTTTAGCGTGCTTAACACCACAGGACACTACAGATTTCTTGGGGTTGCGGGACTTATTTTCTACTGCTGAACAAATTTTACTGAGCTTATTCGGGGCCGAAAAAACCACATCAACTTTATACCTATGGGCCACATTTTTAAGACCATGAGAAAGGCGATGCACATAGGGAAGGACTGCGAACTTTTTCCGTTTCTGTTCTTGCTGTGAAGACGGCAGCAATGTCGGCGCTTTAAGCTTTTTAATTATTTTATTGCAACCCAAAGTGATAAGCTCAGCTGGATATCCTGCTTCCTTAAGTCTCTTAGCCTGATTATCAAAGCTTTCTTGCATAGCATGGTGACACGATTTTGACAACGCAGATGACAAGGATGAAACAACAATCCCACATTTCACTACCTTAGAATGATGTGACTTATAGTTCAGCAGCGGTTTGTTGGCCCGTGGCGCGTAATTCCAACACATGTGTCCCTTCCCTTCAGTCAAACATAAATCTAAAAATTGTATCTGGTTATCGACCGGTACCTCAGTGGTGAACTGTAAACCCCATGCATTAGCTTTGAATACTTCTAACACTGTAGACATGTGCTTAGCATATTCCGTTTTTTCAATGAGAATCAAAAAATCATCGACGTATCTGAAAATTCGGTACGGCATCCCACACAAATCTTTCTGGATAGCTCTATCCACGAATGACAGAAAAATGTCACTAAGCGCAGGCGCTACTCTAGACCCAATACAAACACCCGCTTTCTGGGTATAGAGTGTGCCTTCCCATTCAACAAAGGTAGATTTAACATAAAAAGACAACAGCTCAAGGAACCCAGACACAGAAATACCACAAACACTTATGAATTGTTCTTCATCATTGTCCTGTTCTTCTTGTTCTTCATCATTGTCTTCATCAATGATGAAGAACAATTCATAAGTGTTTGTGGTATTTCTGTGTCTGGGTTCCTTGAGCTGTTGTCTTTTTATGTTAAATCTACCTTTGTTGAATGGGAAGGCACACTCTATACCCATAAAGCGGGTGTTTGTATTGGGTCTAGAGTAGCGCCTGCGCTTAGTGACATTTTTCTGTCATTCGTGGATAGAGCTATCCAGAAAGATTTGTGTGGGATGCCGTACCGAATTTTCAGATACGTCGATGATTTTTTGATTCTCATTGAAAAAACGGACTATGCTAAGCACATGTCTACAGTGTTAGAAGTATTCAAAGCTAATGCATGGGGTTTACAGTTCACCACTGAGGTACCGGTCGATAACCAGATACAATTTTTAGATTTATGTTTGACTGAAGGGAAGGGACACATGTGTTGGAATTACGCGCCACGGGCCAACAAACCGCTGCTGAACTATAAGTCACATCATTCTAAGGTAGTGAAATGTGGGATTGTTGTTTCATCCTTGTCATCTGCGTTGTCAAAATCGTGTCACCATGCTATGCAAGAAAGCTTTGATAATCAGGCTAAGAGACTTAAGGAAGCAGGATATCCAGCTGAGCTTATCACTTTGGGTTGCAATAAAATAATTAAAAAGCTTAAAGCGCCGACATTGCTGCCGTCTTCACAGCAAGAACAGAAACGGAAAATGTTCGCAGTCCTTCCCTATGTGCATCGCCTTTCTCATGGTCTTAAAAATGTGGCCCATAGGTATAAAGTTGATGTGGTTTTTTCGGCCCCGAATAAGCTCAGTAAAATTTGTTCAGCAGTAGAAAATAAGTCCCGCAACCCCAAGAAATCTGTAGTGTCCTGTGGTGTTAAGCACGCTAAAAGTTTTGTGCAGTGCTCCAAAGGGGTAGTTTATAAAATCCCCCTATCCTGTGGTCAGATATACATTGGGCAAACGGGACGTTGTATCAACACACGACTCGGAGAACATCTCAATTCATTAGAATCTAATCGCTCCACTAATCTAGTTGATCATTGCCGAGAGTGTCAATCATGTTTTCCGTCCTTACATTTTACTGACATTTTGTACAAACACCCCGACCAGTTGACCAGGGAAATTATCGAGGCCTACAACATGGCAAAGAAACCAAGATTGTGTGTTAGCAAACCATCCCTGCTCCTGCGTGACTGTGAGGTTGCATATCTGGACATCACATAGTAACACATGCGTTCTGTTTTTGGTGTTTTTTTGTTTTCTGTTTCCTTTTATAAGCGTGTTTCCTGTGATTAAACTTTAGTTGAGAGTCAGCGCTTGTTCCTGTGTATTCTTCGTCTCGTCCCCGTTTGTTCGCGCTGTTTTTTTTGCATAATGTATCACCAACTCGCCCACTTAACTATCCTGCTGAAGCTTATACCTAGAGCAAATGCACTGCTTACACTTACTAAAGATTTATACACAGAGCAGATATCAAAATGAATATGAACATGAAGCTTATACGAATAACAAATGCAGTGTTTACACTTCCTGAAGAGTTATACATTGATATTTCAATATAATATATTTCATTTCAATACATTTAGGAAATCAATATACGTTAGCACATTATGATGCAAACAGAGTAAATCGATTAAAAACCAATCAGTTGTCCGTCGGTCGCGTGATGGTGTCAGTTCTTATTGGTCAGTGCCATTAATTTGGATTGCAGTAATATGCATTGCCTCATCAGAAAATTTGTTAATTCGTGTCTAAACGTGTTAAGCGGGTCAGTAAGTTCAATGTGGCTCGAGAACTGCTTCCTTGCCTGTGCCTATGAAGTGAGCAGTGGCGTCACTTGACGGGCCCGACACGCCGGGATCTAGCGCTCGTTTATACATCCACGCAGCCTCTGGCGACAGCCTAAACGTGGTTCAGTGGGTATCACTCACTTCTCGAGCCACCGCACAGTGTCGGTCGGCGCCACCGACCTTCGTTATTCCCTCCAGCATTTCTCCTGCACGGCGTTCCGTCACGCCGAGATCCGGCCGCCACTGGAAAGACGAAAATGAGGAGGGGGTAGCTTAATTGAGGTGCCGTAAATTTCGCGAGCGCGGGCTGAAGGGCAGCTCTGGCCCCGTCAACCCGTTGCGCCGTCGATTAGCAGCCCTCTCTCTCTTTTTCCTCCTCTCCTAAAGACGTCCTTTCCAAGTCCACTCACACAAGCGCACGCACGCAATGGAGTGCATTGAAGGCAGCGCGAGCACTCTTTCTTCACTTTCTTTTCCTGGAAATCGCCAGACACCGGATTCTGCGTCCCGCAACTTTCTCCCTCCCCCAGTTGCGTGTGCGCGTTCCTTTTAGGGTGCAACGGTCGCATTAAATGAAGCGGCCGCGTCTGCGGCCGCCGGTGGGACACTGGGGCACAATACATAGGCCGTGTGCCGTGCGCATACAGACGCCCGCCGCCCATGAATAGTAGCCCGCCGTGGCCTCCGGCGATTGTGATGTGGCAATCCGTGGCTGCAGCAGCAGAAGCAGCGCAGTTTAAGTCGCCTCTTCTTTCTCAGGCGGTGTCGGAGGCGTATACGAGTTTAGCGCGAAACATGTGTTCCCCGATCCGTGTGGGACGCGTGCCTTTCCCCTTTGATTAGCGTTCTCATTACTATGCCCGCTCTGTCCGTTGCCGCACACTTTCTCTTTCTCGGAACTCTCGGTCGCTAGGGGGAGTATCGTGTTACAGAGCTCTCGCGAGAAGCAGCATTGTACGACATAGCGAATGCGTAACTCTGCTGCGGCATTGGCGCGCATTTGTCTTTCTTTTCATTTTACTGCTTTTGTAGTATAGTCCTCTCTCGTAAAAAAAGTCCGGGCACCCTCTAGGCCTTAGAGGTGCCTCCTCCGGAACACCTCCCGGCACCCAGCAGTAAAAATTCACATCCCCTCCCGCAAGCCGCCACTCACCACCTATACCCACCACCTCCACCATCCAGAAGCGTGCACCCACCTGAAGGTTATGCGCAAAAGCGAGCGACGGTGAAACCAAATTCGACGTGGTCAGTGTATCACATCCTATGATCCTGTGCGCATGTCTTTTATTTCACTGATTGGATATACAGTTATACATGTTACATTACTTCGACCAGTCCTCGCTATCTGACCTATCGCCGTCCGGTTTCCAGTGCCTGTTAATTTTTGTCCGTCCGTCCTCAGAGATCCACGGCTGTACCTGTACATGCGCACCTGTACTGACGTTGTGAAACGGACAAACGTCCCTGAAACAGCTAGCAATTTTATACATGGGCTTCATTGGAAGCCCAACTCACCACTGCCGTTCTAAGCTTACATGAATAACAGCAACAGAGTACTGAGAAACGTAGATGATAGCCTCGAAGAACACATAGGCCTCTTAAGAGAACTCCGTTAAGATAACCCCAACAAAGAGGTACCCACTGCATAAATGAGTAATACAGGCGTTGCACCAATTAATAAATTAAGCTTTTTTTTTTTGTTTAAGCTTCTCGTTGACGTACCTGTAAACTCTTGGCACTTGTTTCCATCAGTCATGTTCTTCCTCGTTCTCGATGTTCTTTGTTTCATGCCTTCATTTCGGTCGTCTTTCGCTATTTAAGGTTCATCGGTCCTGGCATACATTAACGCTAGAAAGGAATTTTCGAACTGTTTTGTGTGTTGAGGCCAACGTAGTCAACATATTTTTTTTTATGTCAGTGGTAGAAGAGTGGCAATATTCGATTAGGACATATTGCACCCAAGGCCGTTTACATGCCACAGTCAGGGAAAAGAAGATCGAGATTAAGATCGTGTTGATAGCCGTTGACTACAGTGTTGGTATTAAAACGATACCTCACTAGAAAGAAGGCGCAATACAACTTCGGGCATAAGACCGAACAATTCTGGCTGAACTCTGCGTGAGGCTCGATCTTGTCACCGATCAAATAATTTACTACCGTAATATTCGACGCTATCGTCGGCATTTACGCTCAGAAACGAATCGCTCAGGTTATTTAAGTGCCCTAGTTGGGTGATCCGTCGCGCATTTATCTTACGATCGCTGCGACCGGAACGGTTAGTCGATTGCGCTGTTCACACGTTGCATGAAGGACACACGATGCGAGTCGATTCTGGAACGCGCGTCTATAAAACGCAGTCTCTGCCAGGAGTCAACCTCGCGGTCGCGAATAAAGGGACGGGAGACCGTTGGCGTGTGCAGGGGACGGGAAAGCGCGGGTCGCCAGAGCAGCTGCCGGCCCGGCCGCATGCTCAGATCGCCGGCTGCGCTCGCATGCACGGTGACGACCGTTTAACGCTTTTCCTTTATTTGCTGGCAGCGTCCCCTCACCCCTCCCCCACCCCTCCCGCCATTTTCGTCACCCTCTCTCTCTCTCTCTCTCGACACGTTCCCAGCCGTGGTTTATACGTTATTTTATTTTATTCTAGCATTTCCTCCTCTCTCGAGGACTCATAAATATCTGCCTTTGGCGGCGGACGAGGAGCAAATCAATGCTTGCGCGTCAGAGGCGCTCTAGGTCCCTAAACGCGCGAACTAAGCTCACTTTGGGTGTCGTGCAAAACCCCACCAGCAAAAAAAAAAGAAAGGAATCTCGATTAGTGCAGTACAGAAACCGCAACGAAAAAAAAAAAGAAAGAATATTCACAGGCATAAACGAAGAGGGGACAGGACTGTTACTGGAGAGGGGATCCCCTCCGTACACACTGTCGCACTATTAACACTCTTTTATGTTTTTTTATTGTTTTCTCTGTCCCCGCTTCGAAACGCTCAGCGCGTTCGGCCGTTCTCGCGCGTTTTCTCTTCTAGCCCCACCTATCGGGCAACCCATCAAACAATCATGTCTACACGCTCCTTCTTGCCTAAGCCGGGAAAGGGGAGGACGCGAGAGGGCAGTACGGTGCGACTTGCGCGCCTTCCTTTTCCCTTACTCTCTCTCTCTCTCTTTTTCATCCTCTCTTTCCGGTGGTCTTCCCCAGGCCAGGTGTTCCGGAGCCACGCTGTCTGAGCCTGAATCACGGTCTGCGGCGAACCCCTCGATTTTCCTCCTCGTGTCGTTCTTCTTTTCTCTCTTTCCTTTTCTGCAGCGTGTTACGCCTTTTCCGCTTTACCCTCTGCCGTGCTGTCTATCTCTCTCCTCTCTCCCCCCCCCCCCCCCCCTCCCTGTTCTCGACTGCGCGCTCTTCCAGTGCCTTTCGGAACGGAGGAGACCAAAGCTGCAGACAGACGTCTCGGGGGACGCGCTTTGGCAGTTGTGCGGGGGACGTTAGGCGCTGGGGTGTTCGTTGTTTTGCGCAAGTCGAGGCTGAGCGCTCGCATGAATGAACGAGCGGCAACGAGGAGAAGATTGAAAAGTTGGGTTCAGTCCAACTGCTCGGCTTCGAGGAAAAAAGCGCGAATATGCATAATGAGAGGGCAACGGCGAAACTTTTCCGCAAGAGGTGCGCGACTCTCAAGCGCCGGTGTAACATCCAGACTAGACTAGGTGACAGAGAAAGCGAAAGACAAAAAAAAAAAAGAGGGATAGATTTTAATAGAAAAAGCACAAATATTTTTATTCCACTTAAAAGCGTGTAATCTGCGATGTACCTTTCGTAGTATTTGCCGTGCATTCCTTGAAAGTCGGACTTGGCTTCAGAAATGTGCCCTCCTTGGTGTTTTAGTTGCCAATGGCACCCGGCCGCTGAGCGCTAGATCGTGGGTTCGATTCGGGCCTCTTTTAGATGTAGGGGAACTGCAGAAATGCTTTCGAAACAAAGATTTCAGATGACTTTAAAGAAACCCAGGAGGTCGGAATAGTGAAACTACGGCTTCCCTCACATTACAAATATGTTGCTTCTCGACGGTTGAATGAAATCTGCGGCGAGGTATTATACGAGTAGCTGCAAGTGATTAGTGCTTACAACTGGAACAGTATGAATGAATGAAACGCACATACATATCAGAATCACAAATATGTTCTGATATGTATGTGCGCTTCATTCAGATCACTGGCCAATGCTGAAGATACCATGCCTCCAGATTAATTTCGAACTCCTGGAATTCTTTAACATGCACTGATATCGAACTGGATTCCAAGAGAAGGCAAGCGTAGCAGGGGTCGGCAGAAAGTTAGGTGGGCGGATCAGATTAAGAAGTTTGCGGTAATACGGTGGCCGCAAATGGCAAAGGACAAGGGTAATTGGAGAGACATGGGAGAGGCTTTTGCCCTGCATTGGGTGTAGTCAGGCTGATGATGATGATGACATCGTACAACAGAAAGGCGTTTTTGCATTTAGCCTTCTTGAAGCTGACGAGAAGCAACCATGCGGAACTGCCAGGTCATCCCTCCGAATATGCGGGGAGCTGGATTCGGGGAAGCGTATACTTCTGACGCCGCGCGGGGTGAAGTGCTCGAATTTAGTTGTTAGACTTGTAGTGCGTGCCGTTTGTGACTTGGCCGCGTGTAACTGACGCAGAGCTCCTGCAGCAATAGTTACTTTTTTATTCAGAAGGAAAGCAATCGTGACACTCCCATTGTGTATATATGCACGGCACAAAGAGCAAATTACCGTCAACCTTCGCTCTCTTCGGGCACTGCATGCACGGATTCGAGGGTGAGGGCGCGGCTGACGCCCGACCGGACCGAGTTTAGCCATCGCCGCGGCCTTGATAACGGACGTGCCCTTCGAGGGAAGCACGCGCAACGCCTCCCCCCTGGCAGCTGCGATCTCCGCCCCACTCCGCCGCGCCACAATCGCCTCGGGGGCCGACGTACGGCTCATGCAGGCTCGCTTGACGTCCGTTCGTTTGACCGACCGCGTTGGTTTATTTATATTCGTATAGTCTACTTTTCTGTATTCCGCGGCTGTTTCGTCTTACGCTGCTGCGCAGATACTATACACTGTGGCCATTTCAGATGGAGTGGTGTTTCTTCTACGCGTGCAATGCCTGAGCCGGTGTGAACTGCATGCAACTCTCCATTGGCTGGGTCGATGTGTCCTTGCATGCGGCACTCCACTAGCTGGGCTCGTGTGAATTTTTTCATGCAGCACTTTACTGGCTGACCCGGGACTTTGCTTGCAGCACCTCACTATGCCGATGCTTGCTTTTATTGGCGGCCAGTCCAGGGTGCAGGTCTCTATACTTACCATACATACTCTTGCTGTTCGCGCATTAAGTGGCGGCAGTGTAATACAGGGTGGGATGTGGCTGTAAAGCAAAAATAAAAATGGAGCAAAGAAAGAGAGAGCAGCGGCTCTTTCTATCTGATGACGCGCTGGAGATGAGCGATGATCTATTATCATCTTCTGGATCGTCTTTATCGAGTTTGGATGCTCGATTCCTTCACATAGCCCGCGGCAATAGCTCATAACTGCACTTTGGTTTCACGTTCCCAACAACTTACGCGTGGAAACATTTGTATAGATGTCTACTACAGGATGACAACTTGATTTCACTACAGACCCTTCACATGGCGCGGCATGAATTAGGATTCAGGCGAGTGATCGGCGCAAGTGAGTGCTTCATGCTCACAAAAAAGAGCCGAAGAAGTTAGTATTTACATGAACTATTAAACCACATGATGCGGGACTTAGTGCATGTCCGATGCATTGGCTTATGGGAAATAGACAAAAGGTAAATTGCTCACTGTCGAGGTCTGTCCGGCAGCTGGCTGTAGGAAACAGTAACGGAGATCAAGTTGCATAGAAAGGTAGGACGACGCCAATCAAAGTTGGACCAGGTATATGCCATCTATGTATGATGATGATGATGATGTAGGCATGTTGCTCTGCCATCGTAGCAAGAGTACCTCTGCGTTGCAATCGTGATCTCTGCGCAGGAATCTATGTGTAAGCTTAAGAAAAAAACGCAAAAAAGAGAGAAATCGTATTGTCAATAAAAAACAATGGTATCGTCACAACCGAAGGTTATCGATCCAGATTCACCCCTTGACAAAATACACGAAAATAAAACAGAAAGCGATCAAAAATGAGAGTTCACTGGTCGAGGTTATTCGTCTTTCACTCCCAACATATTGGTTTCATTTATTGGGGTTTAACGTCCCAAAGCGACTGAGGCTATGAGGGACGCCTTAGTGAAGGGCTCCGGGATAATTTCGACCACCTGGGGTTCTTTAATGTGCACTGACATCGCACAGTACACGGGCCTCTAGAATTTCGCCTCCATCGGCCGGGATCGAACCCGCGTCTTTCGGGTCAGCATCCGAGCGCCATAACCACTGAGCCACCGCGGCGACACTACAAACATATTATATTACCAACATATTCGAACACCTGTCATGGGGAATTATTTTATTTAAGGAAAAGTCATTAATTTTCTGGGAGTAAGTTACGGAATTTTGTGCCATCTATATGACGAAGTACAGTCGGGGACAAAAGTCTCTGGACCGCATGATCCGCAAACGAAACCAGTAACTATATTATTAGTCTACACTTGTTATTATTGTAGTTTTATTATAGTTACTTATTATATTATTATAGTTATTAGCCTACACTTGTGGAGGTGCAAGAAAATAATTAACTATAGAACTATAGAAATAATTAAATAATAGAACTATCGGCTTCGTTTGCGGATCACGCGGTCCAGAGACTTTTATTCCCTACTGTACCTTATTTAAGCGATACATTTTGCGGCTTGCGCCGACCTCTCTGTACATGTTATAATTCAACCACGCCAATCAGCTTTGTTAAGAAATCCGAAACGCCAATTTGACACGCTCTGTCGAGCGTTCTGAAACCGGCTTGTCTTAACTCGCTGTTCGCCTTTGTAATACAAGGAGGCAGGGGCGATGTGTGACCAGCCCGGCGTGACGCATTGCGGACGTCGAACCCCTTCGTCGTCTCCCTCGGCTGGCGGCAACTCGACCGACCGCTGACCATGCGGCAAGCGTCCGAACAGGTGTGCCCTGTCGCCGTCACGCTCGGCCGACTCCACGCTGGCAGCGGCGAGGAACTCCAAGTGGATCACACCGGATGCACGTGCTGTGGCGTGTCGGTGGTCTCTCGCCTTGCTGAGACACGCCTGAATTCGGGACAGTAGCCGTGCCGCCTCTGCGTGCCTGTTAATGCGATATCATTTGTCGTCTTGCAAAAATCACCTGGTTTCTCCGTAACGAAATTCCCTGATTGGTCAAGAGTATGCTGACGTCATCAGCACCGTCAAATTTGAAAATCTGTGGACTCGAATGTTTCGAATACCTTTATTAGATTATCATATGAAATTATACTAACCCGACTCACTCTTGTTCCACCTTTGATAAAAGTAACCGGGCACAGGTGGTTTGTTTCTTAGCCGCGTAGCGAAGCATATATGGCATCCCTTAAGCTACAAATCTGTGTAGAGTAAGGTGAACCACTGTCCTCACGTTCTGCCACTTTTAGATATTTAGGGGAAGGGGGGGGGGGGGGGGGGGCGTCGTAACGGCTCCGTTATACGGTTTAGAAACAAAACCCTGTTGCTCGGTTACTTATGGCAAAGGGTGTACCTTTATCCACCCACTAATCCTCACTAGTCTCCATTAATCCGCCCACTAATTCGCTCTTATTTATTTTCTTGTGTGGGCCTACTTCCAAAATTTGGGGGGTCCTTTGGAATATTTGAACCTCGGCCAACTTCGAAATGCTTTTGCATTTCCTTCTTTAAGAATGTGGTTAAATGTGCCGCAAGTTTTTTTGGCATGAAGTGCGTCTCATTAACTGCATGGAACTCTAATTTGCAGCGAACTCTAGTTTGGAAATAAAGAATAACCCCAGAGTGGGCGTCAAGCGCCAGTGTTTTAAGTTACAAGTCTGAAAGCTGAGCGAGCTTGTATATCCGTTCGCCTTTAGGGAACCACTCTCAAGCTGCTGCTTAGCAGCTTTTCGTCTGGGGTCCCTTTCCCTTCCATTAGAACGAGAATAAAGGTTTTCTTCTTCTTCGTGGGTACGGACTCAAACTAAGAGGGATGCAAGACGAAACTTTGAATACATAGCCACACTTGAGCCTCCGTCTCTGCTATAGATTGTGGGAATCTGGCTTTCCGCCGTCGCCTTTGCGCGGCTGTGCCGGCCTACCGCGTCGTTTCTCCTCTTTCCCTTGCTCCCGCCTCAGGCGGTGGAGAGGCGGCTGGGTGACTAATCACTGTCATTTAGCCACAGCTCCGCCCCGGCTCCCCAAGGGCCTTTGCCATTGGCGCCTTTTGGCGGGAATCCGGGACCCGTTTTGGCGGCCGCGCATCCCGCGACCGTCCGAGCGGGGCCCAGAGAGAGGGAGATCCCTCCGAGACAGCGTAAGGTGCGTACGTTACTGTTTGTCCGTGCCGGCCTTTGCCGTTCGGACCAGTGCTTACTCGAGCTCGCCCGCACGTGTCCTCTGACCTGCAGCGGCTCGAGCCTGTCCAGCGGGGTCCAGCGACCTCTGACAGGCGTACCTTGCGTTGAATGCCCACTCTCTCTCGCAACCGGCCCAACGGTCGACACGAGAGAGAGATCACAGCACTGCCGCGGGGACATTCTCCTGCAGCGGCGTGTTAGCGGCGCGCATTACTCTGGTCGCTTCGTGCGCGCAGCGGAGCCTTGCTCCTCGCGCGCCCCCGGGACGGGGTGACTATTGAGTGTGTGTGTATCTGCTGAAGGACGACGTGAATAAACGTCTCCTTTGTGAACTTGGAGGCCTATTTCTTTGCGGCGAATCGCTCTCCTCCCAGCGGAGGTTGAGTGCGCCGCATCGGTGTCCCAGTGTGTGTGTGGTGACGGCTGATCGGGGCCCTTGGCTCGCGCGAAGCTCGAACCCGCGGTGGGTGGTGGCCTGTGTCCACGTAGAAACCCACAAGATGAACTGCGGACATTCCCTGGGCAGATCTTCGCGGCGAGACCCGTTATTGGGAGCCCAGCCTGGGCCGTCGTGTGAATATAGCCCGCTGTAGGTTTTGGTGCCACTTCATGCCTATCCAAGCCGATGCAAGCGGCCAAGTGGAAATAGCAAAGCAAGAATGATAAGAAGAGAAAAAAAAGAAGAAAGACGATAAAAGGAGAAGAACGGGCAGGGTCATAATTAAATAGCTTTAAGGCGCAAAAAACAGACAAGACACATAGGCAGGTGACAGGACAAAGCGCTTCGTCTTGTCACCTACCTATGTGTCTTGTCTGTTTTTTGCGCCTTAAAGCTATTTAATTATGAACCAAAAGCAACTAGCCCAGCATCAAGTGCTCTTATACGGGCAGGATGTTTACTGCGGATAAGAAGAAGAAGAAGAAGAAATGGAGGGACACCGTCGCGGAATGAGAAGTGCACATGACGACTCTGGCCAAATGTTTCAACTAAGCGGTAGGCTAGTTCAGCCTGAAATGCTTTCCCATTTTCTTTGCGACGATCATTGTTATGGCTCATGCACACGGTGTACTAGCCTTCCGTACCAAGGCAACAATGCGGACGCGGAACTCTGTAATGAATGCTTTCGGTATAATTTCCACCACCTCGGCCGGAAATCTCAGTTCACAGGTGCGTTTCCACACATCTCATCCGTTGGAACGCAGCCGCTACGGCTGGGAAACAAACCCGCAACCTCTTGCTTAGTAGTAGAACGCTATTCTACGCTACGCTATTCCGTCAGGCTCAGAGGACAGGGGCAACAACCGCCAACAATGAGACAACGAAAGGCGCGCACGTGGTGCTTCCGTACGTGAGGGGAACCAGCGAAGCACTTGCACGCATTCTGGGAAAATATGGAATCTATGTTGCTCACAAACCTGCTTCGACAATAAGCCGCTTCTTACCACGACCGAAAGACCGCGTCCCCAGAGAAAAACAACCTGGTGTCATTTACAAAATCACGTGCTCCAAGTGCCCGGCTTCATACGTCGGCGAAACAAAAAACCTTCCCAAAAGAATAAGGCAACACAAGAATGACGTCCGGCTAATGAATTCGGAAGCCAACCCCCTCGCCGAACACTGCGAGCGCGCCGACCACCCAATAGCCTTCGAGGAAGTGAGCGTCTTTGCCGTGGAGCCGAACCTGTTCAAGAGGCGACATGTGGAGTCATGGCACATCCGGCTCACAAAGGCGGCGATGAATAGAACCCCAGGAACGCTCCCCTCTGCGTACGTTAGTGGACTCCGCCACGTGCTAACAAAGCGAGAGCGAAGGCAACACCCCGCTGCTGCTGGCACACTTTAGTCACCCCTGAAGAAGGGACCGAGTTGGTCCCGAAACGTTGGGCAAAACTAAAATATTGGTTGGCGTCAGTTTTTTTTTTTCTCTTAACTATAAAAAAACCCCAACCAGACGGACCTCCGTCGGAGATGTTTTCGTTCAACGCTATTCTAGTACTGACTCCTGGCGTTCTACTACTAGGAAACTAGGAAAAATAGGTTATGTTCACTCTCAGAAAAGCATTAGACCCTTCTGCTTGTTTAGGTGTGTTTGTGTCAAGACATATTTTTCTTGTCTATCGCAGTGAAAACTTGGCTGCAACTAGAAGCCATGAAGGGGCTACATCAACCAAAATTTTCGCCGCTCCAGTTCTACCTTCAACGAGATTGTAAATCTAAACAATGAAAGGATTCGTGTAAATATGTTAAACAGTGCCGTGCACATGATGCGTACTTTGCCGAAGGCTGATTTAGAAGGTCATCGTGCGTGAAGGAAGAAAACAAAACAATCAGGGATTACATTAGCAGGGTGTCTGTGAACATGAAATGTTTCTTGAAACAATTCTAATAAAGCAGTGTCATAATTGCAGGCTTATCTGAACTAACGCAAGGCATTGATGCAGCCGGGGAAGTATATCGGTAAGAAGAAGCGCATGAAACGATGACACCAAGGCAGGCGGAGATTTGCGCGTTTTGGGTTTGTTTGTGCGCGCATCTGTCCAGGCTTCGTTCGAGCCTGATTCCTTGCCAGCGTCCGACACCTCATTTGTTAGTACGGTGTAAGAGGACCCTGACTTACCGCAGCATAGCAGCAACTGTAAGTGTGTCAAGGACGCAGTCTGACGATAAGGTATCTCCTGAGAAGGAAAACAAAAGGTGCACGACCTGAAGAGTTTGGCAAGTGTGGAAACAAAGAACGGAAGGTAGGGGACACTAGAAGTAAAATTCAGAGTAAAAAAAAAATCTGGGAAATGAGTTTAATGGTGGTTACGGGAAAAAATGAAAACGGGAAAGAGACGACAAAGAACGGCGGGAGCAGTAGAGAGGTGATGAGCTTCAAGCCGTCCTGATTTAAACTTCAATGCACTGTCTGATTAGCAGTGCAGTCAAGTTTGCAGGCAAAGATTAGCAAAGAGTCTATCTGTTTGAAAACGTAGCTATGGCGTCATCGTGATTCGACAGTTGTTCAATACACCGTTAGTGCGCCAGTTATTTTTATCTTTCTTGACCATAAGCAAGGCTTCAGGCGACCAAAAGTGCGACCACAAACACGTACACTTTCACGCACGCATTTGCAGAATTGAAAGAACAACAGCGCTAAAAATGATTCACACAAATTAATTCGTGCTGAACTTATTTCATAACGCGTGTTCTCAAAGCCCAAGGCCGTTAGCACAAAGCTTTCATGCAGAGTCAGCATCAAGGTCTATCATAAGTACAGTGGGTCGCATCACTGTAATCTTTCTTGATGTTGTAATAGTTATATATTTGTTTCATTTTGTTTGGTGACCATTTTCTTTTTTTTGCAAAGTTCATTGCAACGTCTCTATTTTCCTTTGTTTTGCCAATGTTAGCTGTCTGCCAGGCGCTGCCACTCAAGCCCTTTGAGGCTTTGGTAGGCCTGATTTATGTTGTCTGGCAATTGACGTGAATAAAAGTTCTATCTATCTATCTATCTATCTATCTATCTATCTATCTATCTATCTATCTATCTATCTATCTATCTGTCTGTCTGTCTGTCTGTCTGTCTGTCTGTCTGTCTGTCTGTCTGTCTGTCTGTCTGTCTGTCTATCTGTCTATCTGTCTATCTATCTATCTATCTATCAATCTATCAATCTATCAATCTATCAATCTATCTATCTATCTATCTATCTATCTATCTATCTATCTATCTATCTATCTATCTATCTATCTATCTATCTATCTATCTATCTATCTATCTATCTATCTATCTATCTATCTATCTATCTATCTATCTATCTATCTATCTATCTATCTATCTATCTATCTATCTATCTATCTATCTATCTATCTATCTATCTATCTATCTATCTATCTATCTATCTATCTATCTATCTATCTATCTATCTATCTATCTATCTATCTATCTATCTATCTATCTATCTATCTATCTATCTATCTATCTATCTATCTATCTATCTATCTATCTATCTATCTATCTATCTATCTATCTATCTATCTATCTATCTATCTATCTATCTATCTATCTATCTATCTATCTATCTATCTATCTATCTATCTATCTATCTATCTATCTATCTATCTATCTATCTATCTATCTATCTATCTATCTATCTATCTATCTATCTATCTATCTATCTATCTATCTATCTATCTATCTATCTATCTATCTATCTATCTATCTATCTATCTATCTATCTATCTATCTATCTATCTATCTATCTATCTATCTATCTATCTATCTATCTATCTATCTATCTATCTATCTATCTATCTATCTATCTATCTATCTATCTATCTATCTATCTATCTATCTATCTATCTATCTATCTATCTATCTATCTATCTATCTATCTATCTATCTATCTATCTATCTATCTATCTATCTATCTATCTATCTATCTATCTATCTATCTATCTATCTATCTATCTATCTATCTATCTATCTATCTATCTATCTATCTATCTATCTATCTATCTATCTATCTATCTATCTATCTATCTATCTATCTATCTATCTATCTATCTATCTATCTATCTATCTATCTATCTATCTATCTATCTATCTATCTATCTATCTATCTATCTATCTATCTATCTATCTATCTATCTATCTATCTATCTATCTATCTATCTATCTATCTATCTATCTATCTATCTATCTATCTATCTATCTATCTATCTATCTATCTATCTATCTATCTATCTATCTATCTATCTATCTATCTATCTATCTATCTATCTATCTATCTATCTATCTATCTATCTATCTATCTATCTATCTATCTATCTATCTATCTATCTATCTATCTATCTATCTATCTATCTATCTATCTATCTATCTATCTATCTATCTATCTATCTATCTATCTATCTATCTATCTATCTATCTATCTATCTATCTATCTATCTATCTATCTATCTATCTATCTATCTATCTATCTATCTATCTATCTATCTATCTATCTATCTATCTATCTATCTATCTATCTATCTATCTATCTATCTATCTATCTATCTATCTATCTATCTATCTATCTATCTATCTATCTATCTATCTATCTATCTATCTATCTATCTATCTATCTATCTATCTATCTATCTATCTATCTATCTATCTATCTATCTATCTATCTATCTATCTATCTATCTATCTATCTATCTATCTATCTATCTATCTATCTATCTATCTATCTATCTATCTATCTATCTATCTATCTATCTATCTATCTATCTATCTATCTATCTATCTATCTATCTATCTATCTATCTATCTATCTATCTATCTATCTATCTATCTATCTATCTATCTATCTATCTATCTATCTATCTATCTATCTATCTATCTATCTATCTATCTATCTATCTATCTATCTATCTATCTATCTATCTATCTATCTATCTATCTATCTATCTATCTATCTATCTATCTATCTATCTATCTATCTATCTATCTATCTATCTATCTATCTATCCAACAGTTTCATCGCGCCAAGCCTATACGAAGGAGAAAAATTGCGAGGATACTTTGGCAACTAAAGTGTTCAGAGGCGGAAACCGAGGACACTATGCCGTGATGACTTCCGGTGGATGTGACGTCACACCGTACCTGTGACTATATCGATACCCAAATTATACGATCTTCAGTATTAATTACGCTTAATTACACATTTTCGCATCTAATTGGACACAAATCTGACGTTTTTCCGACCATTCTGTGACAATTTTCGCTATACCGCGACGACTTCCGGTGGATGTGGCGTCACACCGTTCCCGTGGCTATATCGAAGTCTACGCTATTTCGACGCAGTATGGACATTTTTGCCTATAATTAATTAACTAATTAATCTACAGTCATCAAACTTGGCTTCCAGGTTCATTTTTTCCTCTTCTATCTGAAGCAACCATTGGTTTTCTTCTATCCTCTTTAGTTTCCGAGTTAAACGCGTGTCACACGCTTTGTTACTTGGCGACAGTGTGAGCCATTAAAGGCTTTCGCCTTAAAAGGAGACGAGAAGAACGTGGTTGTAACGGAGGTTTCTTGGCTCTCCCGCTGCAAGCGCGCACAGAGCAGCTGGTGAGCGGTCAACACACTTCGGCGTTAAGGTGTCAAGGGCACGGCGATACGCGCCTTGTCAGTCGGGCAGAGATATCGCTGCGCTAGCTCTCCACGGCTGCGGAATGCTAGGTGCTCACCGCCGCGCCCTTTCGTGTAGCGATCTTCTCCGCTAGACGCCAATTTACGACGGCCACGGAAAGACGCTTCGCTATAGGATGAAAACTTTGTGCGCGCCGGGAAAAAGTTGTCCAGTCAGCTGAGTGTTATCGTCTACTTTCGTGTCTGCGTATGTGTGCAAGGTGTAGATTGGCACTCTTGTAAGTATACTGGCCTTGAGCTCTTTAACCTGTGCTGTTTTCTTTTTTATTACATTGAATTCATTATACAGTCACATATTGGCTTTCCCAAGTCTGATCTCCCTCTGTCCGCGTCCCCAGTGTCCCCTGTTCGCTCACTTTAGTGCGTGCATCCGTCTGAACAGGTGAACTTGAGCAAAGGTCAGCCAACCTCTCCTTAACACCTGTGCGTGTCATGTGAACCGATGCACATGTCAGGCAGATCAACGTCCTGAAACAGGCCAGCGCCTCCCTTTAGCCGTCGCTGTAATAGGTGGTCTACAGCTGGGACCCACCTCACCAATACTAGTTTAAGCTCGCCTTTATTACAAAGGAGCATCCATCTAATGGCCAGCTGTGATGATAGCCTCGAGGAACGTCTGGGCCTCTATGGGAGCTCTATTGAGATAGGCACATCGGGAAGGGGTCTTACTGCAATTTAATGCCTAGCTCTTATGGGCGCCACGAACTACTGCCATCTGTTGGCGGCAAGTAGCGAATACCACGTAACTCAGCGGAAATACCTTCACTTGTTATTGAGAGACAACTACGGAGTGTGGTGAGATGGAGCGCGAGGATGTTGACAGTCATGCCTAACTCACCTACGCGCAGCAAAATATGATTTGTAAATGATTCCTGAGCTCGTAGCGACTAATTCGGACAGCCATAGGATATCAATTGGGAGTACCAAATAAAATTCTAGCGGTAATTTTTTGTGTGTAGCGCTATACACTACGTAATTGTACTTACGGAATCTAGAAGAGCTAGTTCAGATTTTCTGGTTTTGGTTGCATGGAAATCAGTTTAATCGAGGGCTAAATTAGTTTCACGGTGAAAAGTGTCTTGCCGTCTTCAAACGCGGAATACAAGCGAGCGTAGAAAAATGTAAAACAGCCAGAGTCCTACAGTTGGTTTTTGTAACATATGGAAACATAAACAGTGTTTAGTCGGGTTTCGGGACCGGCCCTCTTTCCGGAGCGAGAGTGAGATGCTTGAAAGAGAGAGAGAGAAAGAAAGAGAGAGGTGAGGACGATGTTCGCCCATCCGCGTCGGTCCCTCTGCAGCAGTTCCCGGGAGCTGGGTCTCCGGCAGGGTCATGACGCATGCGCATAAGAGCCCTACTTCTCCATAGTTAGGTGCAGTAAGCAACGTGCTGCAACGGCGACAGCTCCGAGTCGAACGTTTGTGGGAACACCCAGCCATTGCATGGTACTACTATGGCTTGCACTGCTTTTGTTCGGGTCATGTGTGCCTTTCGTTACGCATGAAGACCGCTTGGTGGCGACTGAAAGGGGCTACCAATCGACGTGGTGAAAGGCTGGTGCACGAATTAAACGCTGTTACTCCGCGTTAAGAAATTCACTGATTTTTAGTTTCGCATCTTGTACCTTTCTTATGACGGACATCTTGCTGTAGTGAGTGAAAAAAAGCAGGGGTACCTTGAGGGGGGGGGGGGGGGGGGGGGGGGTCGAGTTTCTCGATTCTTTGGTGCTCCTTATCATGCTTTGAGGTTCAGTGTCTTTTTATTTTCTCATTGAAATGCAGCTGCCGAGGTCGGCAATTGCGCCCGCGACCTCATAAGCTTCCCATAAAAGCACCGTAACCCCTTATTTAGCCCTACACTTCATTAAGGGTTCCTTAATGAAGGGTTACTCAGGCAGCATGTCTAAGACCTGATTTCACGTTGCGTCTTTTCACCCGCTGTTCGTCGGCACCGCTGCACTGAATTTGTGAAACGTCGCTCATTCGAACTTTCGGCACGGGAACCGTAATGCTAGTCCTTTGTGTGCCGCGTGCTGTGCAGTACAGTGTGCGCGGGAAAGTATTCCTTCGGGAGCCTTTGCCGCGATATGCTTTGTTGAACAACAAGAGCAAGAAAAATGTTGGTGGGTCGGGTGAATAGAGGGGCTGGTGGGGATTACAGGAAGAGGGGAGGCGTGGGAAAATTTTTCTCCGCGCCTGCCGAGGGCGTGGTCGTGACGTCACCAAGCGGGTGTGTTCATTTCAGCGGCCACGAAAAGGCAGCAGTCCCATTGTCAGTATTTCCCACGTTTTGTTCAGCTGGTGGCTTTGAACGTTGTGGTTCTTGTTTCCTATCTTCGAAAGTAGGCATAGGTGGCCCCGTGCAGGCGAAGAAATACAAGTACGTGTAACATAAAGGGAAACTATACATAATGCGAAAGCATCGAGTTCTTGGCAATGAGTGATGATCTAGCAAGATTTGTAGGTGAGAAATACGCGACGAAAAGGGGGTACTTCACGAACTCGGGATAAGGAAAGGGGGCTGTTCTAGCCTTCCATGTTGAAAGCTCGAGAAGGACATTTTTGCCAGTGAAGAAAAGTCTTATTCCGGAAAGAGTGGCACTAACGCTTTTCTTCTTATTCTGTCACGAGTGGTGGAGCATCACTATCGCATAACCTGAAGCTAATTTATCTTCTGCGGCCAAAACAAGGCCATGGAAAGGCAAATAAAGATATCGCATACGTTAACGAGCAATGACCAGGTCTCTAGCTATATTAGGTGCTGAGAATAAACAAGCACCCTTTTTTGGCTGAAATAAGATAGCAACAGGAATGAAACGGCAGAGCCACTGTACGGATTACCGAGAGTGCTGGTAGCAAACTAAGCGGCCAGGAACATTCGGGACGCTCTGTAGGTCATCATGACGCACTACGAGCTGTTGAGGCAAATGAACGGCAGAGACACCCCGGGTATTAACCCCCCCCCCCCCCCCTTCCCCCTTGTATACTGTTAAGGGGAATTCCCTATTACCAGTAAGCAATGACCGCAGGGGTAATGAGTCCTTCCGGTGTAGGGATTTCCCCGTGGAGTTCGCTGAGGTGACTGGATCTTTTTTCTCCTTAGAAAGGCCACAAATTACAGTTTTTTTCTCCCTCGGCACAGCTATGTAGGCTTCCTGTGGACGCCTAGGCCGACCGTTACTTGGCGTCTCAGCCAAAGGCGTGTTGCTGCCCTTGCGTTGTTATTAGCGGTCGGTATAAAGAAGCATTTTCCAAGGAGAACCTTTAGTACGCTTGGCTTTCTAGGATGGGACATATGCCGAGTATGACGGATGTCGGTCGCGTACACTCGCAGCTGACGAGGCATCTGACACCAGAGAAATAGAAATCCTATGGGCCGCTTGGAAAGCGATTCCATTTTTAGTGCGGGTCGCTGTACGCGTTTTGTGACCTTAAAGGGAATTGAGGATTATTCTATTCAATTATTTCAGTCAGTAAGGATTTGTTTCTCTGGCTCCTGGCTATTTTGATGCCTGTTCTGCCTGAAAAGACGCATTTATCGTTGAGTAAATTGGATTTAAAAATGTTCTAGCCAGTCAATTAAAATTCATAACGTGATTGCAGGAAAGGACGAGTCGTAGCCCTCCATGTCGTAGGGTTTTGCCTGCCTGTGACATATGGAAGCTTTATGAATGCGGTTCGGCACCTTGCGATCAGTCTGGATAAATGATGCAGTGCTGTGTAACGATAAATTTTAATATATATATATATATACATATATATATATATATATATATATATATATATATATATATATATATATATATATAAGCGTACTTGTAAAATTCGAAATTGAGAAACGCTTCAATTAGGTAAACATTTATTGCTAGTCCACGTTTCGTACAGAGCCTGTCCTTTAAGGACAGGCTCTTTCTGAAACGAACACTAGCAATAATTGTTTACCTAAATTAAGCGTTTTTGAATTTCGCATATATATATATATATATATATATATATATATATATATATATATATATATATATATATATATATATATATATAGCGTCAGCTGATCACCAACACAATTTACTGAGCTGTTCGCGCGCAAGCACGCTTCTTGATATGCCCGAATGTGTCCTCTAGCCAGTAACGGCGTGACAATCAGTGCGGTTGGCAAACCTGGCTACTCGTACTACATTCGACTAGCGTTATGTATTATGCTCCCGATTAAGGGACACGCCATATGTGTGCAGTTTTCACTCGCTCAACTGTCTTTTACCTACGGGTTGCTTTATTACCAGCCAATGCTTTCAGGGTGCAACAACCTTTGTTCGGTTTGGAGGCACCATTTTGTTTCCTAGCGATATTGACGTGGTCTACGAACAGAAAGCCCGTAAATTTCTTCCCGACATATGAATTCTATGGCGGGCAGCTGAATAGGGAGATTTCATTTTTCTACGTAGCCCAAAATGTGGCCTCTTTTTTTTTATTCCAGAAGTGTGCCATGAGGCATAGGTTGAGAAAGTAGGAATGGAATGTTGGAAATAGAAAGTTAAAAGAATGCAAAAATTATTGCGGCGCTGCAAAAAAAAAAAAAAATGAGCGCGGCAAGCAAAATGGCGTCGCTGTCCTCACCCTAGCCAAGAAAGCTGAACATGGAGGTTATATAGCTTTAACAAGACCATTTATTTTAGGTTGTTGCTCATTTTGTTAATGTTTAGTCCATTAATTTATACCTCACAACCTCAAACAAATAAAGCAAAAGAAATAAAAGTCCGAAACAGAAGCGGCAAAGAGCGCCAAGAAAAAGTGCGTAGCACTGAAAAAAAAAAGTTGATTTGTTCAAAGCGCACCTGTTTTCGTCGAACTATAGGAACGCTTACGCGTGTACGGGCGCACTGAATGGAGTTTGCCGTGTGTTGACCGGCGTCGCCCCGTCGCTGGGAAGCCACGCGTCGTGCCGAGCTTCCGCTCCTGGAATGCGAGCCATGGATTGGTGGGGGCCACGCGTGTCCAACTCGTACCGCGTATGCACAGCGCATAGCACTTATCTCATGCGCATACGCGTACATATACCGCATGCGCATACCGCATACCGTATACAGCGTAGTACACATGCGTACAAGTCTGTCGCTAGCTGCAGCTGGTTTCGGAGCTCGGGTTTACTCAATGGTAGTTTTAGACTCTTTTCATGGTCATGCTACTTTGCTATGGGAAACCTGTTCGTGCTTGGAGCTCTTAGCGCCTATCACAACTGCGTAAAGAGTATGCGGCCGAATTTGGATGAAGGCGAAATTCTAGAGGCCAGTGTACTGTGCGATGTCAGTGCATGTTGAAGAACCCCAGGTGGTCGAAATTTCCGGAGCCCTTCACTACGGCGTCTCTCATAGCCCGAGTTGCTTTGGGACGTTAAACCCCAATAAACTAATAAACCAACCAGTATGAAAGAGGCGTTGCGCGCAGCGCTGTTTTCTGAAGAACGACACGACAAAGTTATTATGAAGTCTGTCTTCTGCGGTTTGGTAGCCTTTCTTCCCCACCCAAGGCTTTCACTATGCGATTTCAGCCATAATAATATGCAGTTATTTGTTTTTCTCAAGTGTACGGCTCAGTGATAACATTCTGAGATAATCCTGCGATGAGAAAAGGCGTGGCGAAACGGACCCAAATGCTCGTCATGGCATCGATCTGGGCTCTGCGTTTCACTGAAGGAAAATGACATTGCTCCCATGCCCAACTTAGTGGCAAAAAAAATTTTAATATTGCAATATTGTAAGGCACTGTTATGGAAAAATTGAAGGTAACGATCCACTCTTCCGATGTTTTGCTAAACCTTTCTATTAACGTTTTTCTATCCCTCGCATCGAGCAGTTACGACTGCTATAAAAAAAAAAAAACAATAGTGAACGCTTTCGACGAGAGGAAAAAAATTAATAGCAAAACAAAAATGCAAGCCTGGAGAGGGGAGATCAGCAAGCGAAATCTTGGAATATATAAAAAATTGCGTTCATAAATTATCTCCAGTTCGAAAAGGATTTTGTCCAGAATTGTTGGGTATACTGGACTCTCTTATTTTCCGGAAGCATTTTTTTTTGTTGTTTTATAGTATAGCCCGATGGTATGGTACGTGGTCATGTAAAACGGTCCACTCATTCTGCTCAGTCTTAACTACGCTTTATAACATTGTCGTATTTAGTTTATTAGCGCTTTTTTTATTTGCATTGTTTTTCTTCCATGACTGCGTTCATTGCTGCCATTCATCAGTATATATACTGGTACTTAACGTAATGTAAACAATAGATAAATAAACGCACATGGCGTTAGCGGTCAAAGACTCCAGAAATTGATCTCACTGGGTGCACAACTGCTACTGTCGCAAGAAATCCTAGAACGGTGTTCTAGCATTGCTAGCGTCGGAGGTATCGATTTCTCGATGTTGGCCGTGTTCGATCGCGTTCTGGGCGGCGAGATATTCATCGGGAGTCAAATTGCCTGACCGATTATGCCCTATTACGTGCCCGAGCGACCTCTATTGCGTTATCGGCTGCCGATACACGTGCTAATTGCCGAGAGAAGCGGCAATGGGGGCACGGAGGAAGGCAGCGAGGTGCAGCGTCGCTCCGGGGATAGAGGAACTGTCGCGCAAGTTGCGCAAAAAACGGTGTCGTCATGAATGCCAATCGGCGGCCTTGAACGAACTGCGCAGCAGAGCACTGCACCTGTTGACGCTCGTTTAGGGTCAAAGCGCCGGCAGACGGTATTTTATGCAGAATTTATGCATTCAACAAGCTCAAGAAGGAACGAAACTTTCGTCTGCGGTGCACACAGATGTGAATCTTTAAAGTGACACAGACACAAAGCTCTAAGGTGCCCGTTTTTTGCCTTGAAAGAGGCCTACAGGCCTAGTAATCATGAAAATTAACTCGAAACACCAGTGCGCAGCGTTATTAATTAATTACGATTTTGTGCCGGAAATTCCCGCTACGCTGCAGTGCACCTTGACGTCACAGTCGACCAGACAAGCTAACTATACCACATTGCAGATGACATCGGCTTCGCCGGCAACGCGTTGGTTGTTTCTGAGAACAGACACTGGCTTCGGTGATGTCACAATGACTGGAGCATGCGCATCTTGACGTCACTCCGTTTAAGAACTCTCTGCTGCAGATAATACCGTTAAGAATCTGTGATTGGTTAGATAAATATATAGAAAAAGAAATACCGAGCACAATGGCACCTGCCACCACCAGTTTCAAAGGGGATGCTCCTAACATCTATCCATCCGAAATGAGGAAGGTCGACTAAGAGGGTGGGTGGCGTCGGCCTACGGCGAGGAAGCGTGTCGCGTGGTTCGGGTTCTTGTACGTTAGGCGTAGCTTCCAAAGAGCGTTTTGCCCCACCCGGTATGACAGCTGTAGCGTCGGCCGAACCTGGCTGACGAGGGAGCTAGCATTTCCTTTTAGCCAGCGTTGCGCCGCATTTGCAGTTGTTGCTCAGGCATGTGCAATTCTTTTCCTGATTAAAGCGAAGGATTTTTCTACCCCTACTCCTCGTCACCGGTTCCCAGTGACGGACTACACACTGACCGAGGACCGTATGAACCAAGTTCCAACAGTATATTCCTTGCTCTTAGGTTTCTTTCTAGTGTTCGTCTTGTCATCCCATTTCTTTTATCCCTGTCTTTCTTGTCTACGTCGGCACTGTTGCCAGGTTGTAAGCACAGTGAATGCCGGACCGGCCCTTGCATGTTTGGCTGTTCGTCAAGAATGTTTATCGTCTGGATATCCTTCGGCTAATACTTGGCTATGAAGTATTTCTCGGGATGCCGGGGTGGATATCACACCTAACCGTCTATACTGTTCGCGCTCTCAACGATGTCGTAAAGACGTGCATCGCTTCTGCGCGGTTGCTTCTGGCTAGTAACGGGTTTTTACAGGCCAGCCCCACACTAGACTCTGAGATAGGTCGTCTAGTGCGGGAGTTGGCATTAATTTTTTCTACTTGGGGTTCTTTATAGCGGAGTTGTTTATAACTTTAGCGTTTGCTTACCGTTTGTCTTACCTTGTAAGTTTGCGTATGGCTCATCCAACAAAAGGATACCTTCAGGCACCTCTTTCAACAGGAAGGGACTTTTATGTTGTCATATTGAATGGTGTGTAAGGACAGGTGATTTTCAACTCTGTGTAGTTACTCGGTGCATTAATGTGACGTGTAAAAGTTAGGGGCCTTCTATGTTCGCGATGCCTTTTGTGCTGAACGAACATACGAACAAACTCAAACAAACAAACAAACAAACAAACAAACAAACAAACAAACAAACAAACAAACAAACAAACAAACAAACAAACAAACAAACAAACAAACAAACAAACAAACAAACAAACAAAACAAAAAAAACAAACAAACAAACAAGCAAGCAAGCACGCAACCAAAGAAAGGGAGAAAGAAAAAGAAAGAAAGAGAGAAAGAAAGGAAGAAAGAAGGAAAGAAGGAAAGGAAGAAAGGAAGTAAAGAAAGAAAGAAAGAAAGAAAGAAAGAAAGAAAGAAAGAAAGAAAGAAAGAAAGAAAGAAAGAAAGAAAGATAGATAGAAAGGAAGAAAGGAAGAAAGAAAAAAATAAATAAAGGAATTCAAGCTAACGAACGAGCTAAACAGAAGTCCAACCAGAACTAACGAACAAGCAAGCAAACAAACAGAACAACCAGGCGAAAATGCGAACAATTAGACACAATCAAGGAAAGAAAGGAGCGTTTTAAGTGCCGCTGCATGAAGTTAGAGCATTGGCACGGTATGTATAAGTGCTTATGGGACTTGTTCTGGAATAAATAAGTTTTGCAGCCGGTAGTCAAGGCTAGCATTCTTAAGGCGAGAGTAAATGTTTTTTTTTCCCGTATTTACTTGGGACGTGCTATCTTATTCCGCGTCAGGCCAGATTCGTAAGGTTGTCTAAAGTATCGCTGCGGCTTCGAAGCACGTAAATGCGTTTTTTCCTCTCGCGTTTAATGATGTTTGTCATAGCGTGGTCGCGGACGGTGTCTGCCAGATGCACCTAAATTTATATGGTAATGAGACAGAACAAAAAGCAATACAAAAACAACCCTGGCGCGTCACCTGGGCCATAGCCAATCTGAGTTTTTTTTTTAGTTTTCTTTTGCATTCAGCCGCGGCGTACCACATGCGCGCTCATTGGAGTGCAGTGCATTAGACCAGAGTGTAGAAAGAAATGCAATGACGCATTGACTTGTCTTGTCGAACCTTATCCGTTGCCCGGTCTAGTATATTCTATATTCACAACAAAGACGAAAAACAAAAAGAATAGCAGGACTTGCAGCCGAGGTCCAGCTGTGCTCTAGCGGCTTGCCTGCAAGCAAGTGTATGAGCGCTATTGACTCTATAGTTAGGATTATCATGATTTGCCCCTTTCTAGCGCGCCTTTTTCTTGTTTATCCTGATGTTACCCAGAAGAATTGCACGGTTGTGATAGAGAGGCTGCATACTCAATAAAAATATGCAACCAACCAATGCTTTCCTGAGGCTTCCATAAACGCGCCAAAAGGTCTCGAAAGGCATCGAGGTAACCTTAAAATACATAATTTAAAGCGACTAATCTATGCGTGTTTAAAACCTGAAAACCTGCACAAACGTTGCTCGTAGCCAACAATTCTGGAGAAAAGGATTTTTGAAATAGAAAGAGTTTATGAAGGTAATTTTTTCAAATATTGTAAGGTTTCGCTATATATGGATATATTCGCAGATCTTCCTTCGACAGGTTTGCATTTTGTTTTGCTATTAGCGTTTTTGCTATCGTCAAAAGCGTTGCAAAATGGTTTTCTATGGCAGTCTTAACTGCTTGATACGGGTGATGGAAAAAGTTAAAAAAAAAGGATTTTGCTACACGTCTTAATAATGGACCATTATATTCAATATTTCCAAAAGAGTACTGTAAAATGTTCCCCTTTTCAAAATTTTCATGCAAGAATGTTGGACACGGCGTGCTGTTTGCTAGTCTTCGAACGCGAAAGATTGAAAAAAGCTGAACTGGGAGAAAGGATCTGACCTTCGCCGAGTATGCTATCCTCAAGACTACTACGCAGCTTGCGGATGAGAAAAATCGCATCTATAACAACATTCCCGGTCTTCCTCTTTATCAGCTTGTTATTGCCGTTGTTGCTTCATCGTTTCAAGCCTTTCGCACGTTTTATTTCCCACGAAACATCCCATTTACATTCGAGCCCCGCGTAGCTTCTGGAGTCTTTTCCTGGCCGCTCCGTTGGCGTGTATGCACGCACCATCTAGACAGCGAGCCTTTTTATTGGCGCGAAACTTTGGAGCATCTCTTTCCGGAGACGGAGGAGACGGAGAGAACGGGGCAGATAGCGATATCTGAGAGAAGCTCTCGAGATGGGACGCCGCGGCAAAGCGGGCACCTGTGTATGCGTCCGCGCTTGTGTTGCTGCCGCCGGCTGACGTCCTGCGATAAGGCGGGAGGTCGACGGCGATAAGCGCCGGTTACTACTAGACTCGCCGGAAGGAGCACCCAATGGCTCGAGATTAAGACGCGACTTGGCTCGCTTGCGGTCCGCCTGGCTTCGGGCGCTGTCTCCCCGCGGGGTTTCTGTGTTATACAATACCACGAAAGCGGACGCGATTAAACAAAGCTGGGCCGAGCAGAATGCTAAACGGTTGTGTGACTTGATTGTTCTTGAAAAAGCAACGTTGTTGGTCACGCTAAGCGGCTCGCCTATAGTAAGGGGCTTCTAATTACTGAGATTCATCGCAGTCACTCAAAGCCTGGTAGACTTAGTGCGACCCTCATGTAAACGTTATAGCGGGCCTGGTATCGAACTGGCGACCAAGGTCTCGGCTGAGTAGTGCCATAGCCACGGAGTCAAGGTAGCCGGTCAACGTAGTCAGTAAGTGCGATGAAAGCTCATTATTCAGCTTGAAAGTTAAAGGGTTAGCTCCAAGTCTATTTGTCTGACCGTGCACTATCTGTCATTATTCTGAACCTGCACTGTAGCAGACGTTGCAAGTTTGGCCTCCATCAAAGTAGAACTGGCTGCACTGTCTAAATTAAGAACACTGCCGATTCTAAAGGTTGTTAACTGTCACCGGCGTACTTGTCTGCGATCTCAGCAATAGAGTGTCGTTTCGAGGAGCACGTCTTGTGGAGGTACCGTAGTTACGGCGTTATCTGCTGAAAGGGAATGGGGTAGGTAGCGTTTCTTACCAAGTTTGCGGCGTAACTCCAGTGCTAGGTGGGGTCAACAACAATAACTGCGGCTCATCATCTACTCCACCTTGTTCTGAAGCTGGCTCAAAAAAAAAAAAAAGCTGGTTCAAAAACTACACGCCTGCAGCGTGTGACTCAGGCGTGTAGTATGATACAGTGATAAAAAAGCCAACATTCACACATAGACAGTTGCCTATGTTCCATGTTCCAACAATTTTCCGAGTGGTAGCTTTCGGTTTTGCCGCGTGAACAAGGTTACAAGTTTTCATGGCTCCCGATGGAGCTTAAAGCATGAAACGTATTGTGTTACCACAGGGGTAGGGCAATTTAAAGTCATGCAAACGACGGCACTCGTTTATGTGACTGACACGCGCAAATATCATATCAGGTAATACTTGTTGCTGGGCTAGTCGGGGCATAGTTCTACGTACAAAAGTTAGCGCAAAACACGAGACAATCACAAGAAAGGTGGACAGGACAACGCGCTCCATCACATCAGCTCTCTTTTTTCTTTTCCTTTTCTCTGTCCCCATCTCTTTCCACCAGCGCAGGCTAGCAATCCCGTACTTTTAATTCGATAGCATTGGGAGTGCCTTAAAGGCGGAAACTGCCCGTCATTGCGAGTCTGTTATGTGAAGCCTTCACGTCTGGTGGTGTTCAGGGGAAGTTCCTCTCTCCACCTGCTACCTTCCCTGCCACTGTTGGCAGGTGTGAGAGAAGGGAATGGAGGGAGAGGACAGCCTAGGAATGTCTCAGAGCAAAGCTGAAAATGATGAGTCAGCAAAAATGAATAAATGAACAGGGTACGACTAGACATGCATAAGAATAGAGTCAGAATGGGACTAGAATTAGGATTAGAATGGAATCTTAATTCGAATAGTATCAGAAATGGCTCCCTGACTACAGCGTAACGAACGGGGCATAGAAGAAGGAAACGCTCAGGTACACAACACGGCACTATGCTGTGTTCCTGAGTGTTACCTTTTTCTATGTCCCGTTCGTCACGCTGTAGTCATGGGATATCTCCATCAAATCGGCCGACAACTTACGGCATCAGAAATGGAATAAATGAATACACTGCTGAGTTAAATAGAATGGAATAAGAACTGGAATAGATTGGTGAGTGGCGAGTTAAAGGTCATCACATTTTCTCTGCACCAATCAAATTGACCGCCCCTAAAATTTTCTCCTGGTTAACCTCCTCGCCTTTCCTCCTCACCCTTGTTTTCCTCTGTCTCGCGCTACGCCGGCCGGCTCGTCGAGTTGTAGCGCTCGTTCCACATGCGCAAACACACTTACCTCGGAATGGATTATTCTTGTACCGCGGATAAAACGCCGACGCTTTTATCTCTGTGACCGCCGTGTGTTTCTGGTGTGCGTGCTCCTCGGCTGCTTCAGCTTCGTTTCTCTAGGCGCTGGCGGCCGATTGCATTTTAATTGGCGCGGCGCCGCTCAACTTCATGACACGCTCACTGGAGGGCGCTACGACTGCGCCATGTTTTAGCGCGATAGCGTCGGCGGCTCCGTGATAACTGCTTGGAAGTGAGTGGCATTCTAGCTTAATAATAATAATAATAATAATAGTTTATTTTTCCTCTTTTACAAAGGAAAGGAGCAGCCGCGAAAAAGCTGCTTCAGAGAGCAGCTTGACGGGGCGACTGCCCCCTTAGCCTCAGGGATTCGAGATAAGCTGTTCTGAGGCACCGCAGTTTGCTTGCAACAACGAGTGACAGTGGCGACACATATACTTAATTTTTTGACCTTTTCTAAGTTATGAAACTCCCTTTTAAGTTAATGTAACTGCTTTTTAGCTAGTATCTTAGTTAATCCTAGTTTATCCATTCATGCCACCTTCAGTGCGTTCCTAGTGGTCCTTTAACAGCCAATACTTGGTCTTTACTTCAGTATGAGATTAGGAAGCTTGCGGGGTTAAGGTGACCGCAGCTGCCACAGAATAGAGTTAACTGGATGTAAATTGGAGAGGCCTTTGTTCTAGATTGGACGTAATTAGGTCGATGATGATGATGCTGATTTACTTCAGAAATTACATCTCGTGAAATACATGCCCTGCACTGATATCACTGGCGGCCTTTTCGAAACTTCTTTCCTATGCGTCATGTGCAAACCTCTCTTCGCAAACACCGCCGCAATTCTACTTCAATGCGTCCTGTATTGCGCCATAAACGCGCGCGCAGGCCTCTACGTAGAGGTCTTATAGAACCCTGCTCGCTCATAACATTACGTATATCTACTTCACATTATCTTCCACGCTTGTTTTTCTCTGTTCCTGGCTGTCCTATTTGCTCAGCGCAGTGAACTTTCTCCAGGCACGATTCACAGCTTCACCTTTCACATTTCTGCCGTATTTAAGTTCGTACCTGCGCGTGCAGGGGACGTGCATGCTGCTTATCTGTTTACTTTCCACGCCTAACTACTTCTGGTTAACCGAGATGACTGCGCGGCGTGCATAACTGTCGTTCCTTTCTTTTTCTTCCTCTGGTCCCACCGCCGAAAGAGGCCGCGATTTGTTCCGGGGAATCAAACCCGCGACCTTGGCTCGAAATCAGCGGCGTAACGCGGGAACCGGCATTGCCATGCACGCGCAGAGCTGGGGCGATTGACGGCTTGCGGCACGGCGACATCCATACGCGCTTGAGTTGCTCCGCGCGCTGGGTTTCCGTAGTAGGATGCAGCGACGCGGGAATCGGGTGGAGGTTGCCAGGTCAGCCGGGACAGGCATCTCTGTGGGCACCAGTATGAATAGTTGCTCGCAGAAGAGCAAGGTATCTCGTTCTTAAAAGTTACAGGCATGCTTGAATAAAAGAATGAGTAGGAAGGCAGTCGTGCCGTAATATTTACGCGTTACTATACTATAGTGTCCTATGCTACGCTATACTGTACAATTAGAGGCCTTTCTCCTGCAGTGGATGTAGTCAGGCTGATGATGACTATACTATACTATACTATACTATACTATACTATACTATACTATACTATACTATACTATACTATACTATACTATACTATACTATACTATACTATACTATACTATACTATACTATACTATACTATACTATACTATACTATACTATACTATACTATACTATACTATACTATACTATACTATACATGACGGGAGACGGAAGTCACTCGTCATATATGTCATAACGAGCACCTCTATTCATCCTCTTGTGTACTGCATGCTATACTACACTATACTATACTATACTTACTATACTACAACTATATTATTTTATGCTATACTACTTTGAGAGCAAATAGCTCTCACGGATGCGGTAAAGGCGAAAGAAATCTTTGAAAGAATACTTGACAAAGTACCCCGCTGCTGATAAATCATTGACAAAGAGTCAGGCCACCTCTTGGCGCCGTCTCCAAACTTATACGTTTCCGAACCCGGTTATGTGTAGTCGTTATTATCCGGGACAATATTCAAACGAGTGTAAGCAATGTAAGGCCAAAGCGGATCTCAACCATATTCTCTGGAAATGCCCTTTTGCCCCCCTGGAGGGACAAAAAATAAAGTCACTTGAACAATGGGAGGCTCTCCTACTCAGCTCCGATCCGGAGACTCAAACAAAAGTCGTCCAACTGGCCGAAGACGCCGCCAGGAGCCAAGACCTTCTGGCCGTCGTTTAGGCGGGGGGCCTATATGCCCTTCAGACTGTTGGCAATAAACGTTTTACAATCCAAAAAAATTGTCTTGGTTGCGAGGTTAAGTTATTTAGTGACCGTTATCACAGTTCGTTGCTTTGCTTTATACTGGAGGGTTAAATTCAAAAGGACATACTTAGTTTGGATAACTGAGCTAGTTGCTGCATTCTTGAAAATACTACGGCTGT
Organism: Amblyomma mixtum; assembly: GCF_055824585.1. NCBI lineage: Eukaryota > Metazoa > Arthropoda > Arachnida > Ixodida > Ixodidae > Amblyomma > Amblyomma mixtum. The sequence goes on from NC_143018.1 coordinate 45,329,819, forward strand.
TAAAAAAAAAGACAAATAAGAAATAAAAACAGTCGGAGGTGATGCTGCATTGTAGCTGACCTTTGCACTCCAACAAAATTTCCCAACCGCTCATTCGTTGTTCAGCAATGACAGTGACGTCACTAAGCGCAGAAAGCATGATCTTGTAGGGGGGCGCCTTTTCTCGGGGCTGGTCTATAGAGCACTGTAAGGAGGAACACGTGTCTCAGTGATACTCTGACACGCTGCACCCAACAGTGTAGCTGTGCGCGTACCGTGCGACTTAGCAGGCGCGCTGTACGGTGTGGGCTGAATGCATCGGTGCCGGCAGCCGCGCATCTCGCATTCAGGGGCCCCGTTCCTGCCTGATCCGGTTTCACGCCCCAGCGGACACCGGTGCGATCGAGCTGTGCCTGTCGGACGGAGAAGCGTCGCTGTGGTGGCAAATCTGCTTGTGGCACTATCTCACCTACCCTGTCTCGGTGACGGGACATCGGTTCGCAGGGGTGTTTTTGGCGGATGCAGTACTGCGCCTGTACTAGGACTTATAATGATTTGGGAGCCTCTGACTGTGGCAGGGAAGCTTCGTTCCTTCTTGAAGAGTGGGACATTACTTTACCTCGAACCTTCGAGAACGCATGAAGCTGGATATCAGTGAACTGTTATATGTTTTAGTGCGAAAGCTTTAATCTGGAGGTTCAGAGCTAGCAAAATCGTCCAGCATTTGTCTCCCCGAGAGCAACTTGGATCGCACAGATACGACGGGGAACAGCACCTGTCATCCCAGGGTAGTGGCGCACCGCTTAACCGCTGTAGCATTGCGCCAGAAGCGGTATGAGTACTCCCAGAGATAGACGGATGTCAACTAGAGAAAGACCAATTCTGCATATATGGATACGCCGTGCTATCGGACTGTATACGAATGTTGTAAACATTCTTTCTGATTATTTTTTTTGTAAACGGTTTACTGAGAACCATGTATGGCTCTGTGCTAGGCGTAGGTTGATTGAGAAGGCCTTGAGGCCTGTAGAAGTAAAAAAAAAATGACACCTCATTAATTTATCTTGCGTTTATTCTGTTTTGCCGCTCCATTTTATGGCATACCTGATATATAGGTTCTGAGTGGTTCGAATGTGCGTAGACTAGCCATGCACGCCGTCCAAGGTTTCAGTAACAAGTGCGGTAACTATGAAACGGAAAGGGAACTGTGCCCTTGGGGCAGGTGTTGAGCCTTGCAACTGAAAGCCGGCTGTCTACTGTTTATGTATAAATACATGTATACCTACTGTTCGCGGAATGTCATGATTGGTCGCATCACCATTTTGGGCAGGCGTTAGTATGGCAAAAAAAACTCTTAACAATCCGACATAACTTCACCAGCGAAAGAACGAGACACGAGGACAAGAAGAACACAGGACAACGCTGGAAACAATCCATCTCTTTCGCAAACGCTGTTACTGCTTGATGTAAAGTCACGTGCATTTCTAACCGGTGATTTTCCGCGGTTTCATGCTCTCGTTGATTTTTTCTACCTTTTACTTTTCGCGAAAAGATCATATAAGTGAACAGTGTAGGTGGAGTACGCGCAGCTAATGAAACCTTAATGGAAAGATTATGCGAACGATTCAGCGTACATTTACCTAACGGGCCTACTTACGCCAACGGTAACGGCGTTTACGAACGTCCTATTTATTTATTTATTTACAAAACTGTTAGCCCCAAGGTAGGGGCTGCGGCCGGGTTACACACTACTATCCTAGAAGGTCGAATGCCTCAAGGACATTAATTTTTTTTTTACCTGCCATATACGGGTTAACTATCTGTGCTGAACCGTACCAAACTTCGTATTCCCGTCGGAACAGTGAAGTTTTTGGTTGGCTGCTCGGAATATTTTCTTCAAATCAGCGCAATTTGTTTCTTTGTTTTCCCCAAACATCATGCCAATGATGTTTGGGGAAAAACAACTTAAAAACAACAACTTAAAAACAAACAACTTAAAAACAAACAACTTAAAAACAGTAATTTATAATATCAGGATCAGTCAGGCTTTTAATCATGGAGTGCTAGCTGCGGAGTTCTCTAAAGAAATGTGGCCGCGACTTGTGGCAATTTTGGTGGGGAGGCGGTTCCATTCTTTGGAGCTTCGAGCTTAAAATGAGTGCATGAAAGCATCTGTTCTGTGTTAGGGAACGTCAACTTGGAGAGCATAGCATACTCGCGTTGAAATATATTGGGTAGGTAGAATGCGTTTTTCATGCAATGAGTCATATGGTACAAAAATTTGTGAAACAGACTGAAACGAGACAGATAATGAAGGAATGCAGGAGACTGAAGATTAAGAGGATTTCACGGCAGTTAGACGAGCGGATCTGTTGTATTCAGAGGCTCTAAAACCAACGAAATTGTTTTGGATCCATTCTAAACAGGGTATTTAGGTATTAGACAAGGATGCCAAATTTATTCCGCGTATTATTGTTTCGAGAGTGTCTTGTGAAGCAATATTCTCATAGACGACAGTTCTTTTAAAAAATTACGTCGTAACCATACCATTATTCGGTTAGGATTTTTGATTATGTATAGGATGCGAATGTTCCAGGTAAGATTGCTAGTGGTGCGAACGCAGAAGCATTTGTGAGCGGGTAAAGAGGCTTAGAGAACGTTATTAATGTGGTAAGCAGGTAGGCTGCTGCTATGCTCGTGTAAAACTGGATGGAAAATTGTCAAGGTACTTAAAAGTATCTATTCCTCCCATCTCCTCATCTACACAACAAATTTTTTCTGGCGTATTTTGGGACATCACAAAAAAAATCCTTGTGGTAACAACAGGATTTTCTGTTGTATTGTGCAGCCTTTGTCGTAACTACAGAACCATTTCTGTTGTGGCAACAGACATCTTCGCAAAACTACAGAAATATTTGTCGTAACGACAGAACAACAAAATGTTTTGTTGTGTGTTGGGATCCGCTCTGTTATATTTTGCTACAGGGCGGCGCACTTCAATATATTGAAATTTAAATTTTAGAATAGAAGAAAGATCATGTAAATCCTTCGCCCCCCTCCGTACTACCGCAGTAGACACTGCAATTTTTTGGGACGACCTTTCTATTTCCTTTTAAAGGTCTACAAAAAATAGCAGTCCAAGGTTAGAGCGTCAATGAAGAGAACTTCTCCTTGCGGTCTCTGCTCAGAGCGCCCCAGTTTGAGCTCTTTATTGACTTTGATTCAAAGCGACGAGAGAGAGTGAAAAGAGAACAAGGACTGACGTTCCGCTTTTCGTTTCAGGAGGAACGATGGCGTAGTCTCCGTTTGAGCGCCAAGCATTACGCTTGCTAATCGGTGAGTCTTTCTCTGTGCCTTCTGTTGTGTTTAAAACGTCTCGAATGCGTTTGTTATCCATTTCATTCAGCGAACTGATACTTCCAACGAGCTTCTATGCATTTAGAAGGCGGCACTCTGCTCCTAGCTCTGTTATTCAAGTTTGCACAATTGCATGCCACGTGTCACGTGCAAGTTCTGCGTTGGAAAACTTTTGTTTCTCTTCGCTCTTTATATGTTCTGTTGTAGCTGAAAATACCAACGGCAATTATACATATGTTACGACTGATTAAAAGGGCTATGATTCGGATTTATTACACAGGCGCATTGTGATGTAAGACGCTACAATATTCTGTTCTATTGTTCGTTGGTTTTCGATAAGATTCACTCTTATTTATTTATTTATTTATTTATTTATTTATTTATTTATTTATTTATTTATTACAGATACCTGCAGCGCCCAAGGGCATTATTGCAGGGGGGGGGGGGGGGGAACACAATAACGTCTGCTCATTTGGCCGAAAGATACACGTAATAACAGAAATATAATCACACAACTAATAGATGAGGAAAAACATGCACTGAAGGAAGACAACCACGCTCCAGAAATAAAATAACACTAATGAAATGAAAAAGACACGCGCAAGACAACTGCGCGCCACGTCACACATCAGATAAAAATGCGCGGAATTGACCTTCAGTGCAGCACTCAGTGACGCCGGCTGGTAGCCTGTTCCACTCATTGATCGTCCGTGGAAAGAACGAGGTTTTATAAACATCTGTGCGACACTTAATCTCTCGGATCTTCCACTGATGATCAACTCGTCTAGAAAAAAAATGAGGTTGAAGGAGATACCGGTCTTTGTCAATGCTCAGCTTTCCAAAATAGATGCGATGCATGATTTGTAATCTCAAATGTTTCCTACGGTTAGCTAAAGATCCCCAGCCAAGGTGGTTTTTAAGAGACGTGACACTAGTTGAGAAGCTGTAATTATTGGACACAAATCTAGCAGCATTATTTTGGACGAGCTCGAGCATATCACATAAGTAAGCAAACTGGGGGTCCCATACAGGACAGGCGTATTCAAGAATTGGTCGGATGTAAGTGAAATACAGGAGTTTTTTGACATTAGACGGTGCTTTATTGAAATTTCTTTTTAAGAAATTAAGCATCCTGCAGGCTTTGGATGTAGTGTACTCAACTTGCCTCGTCCATGTTAGGTTAGATGAAAAATAAACGCCGAGGTACTTGTATTCAAGTACTTTTTGCAAGGGAACATTATGTAGTGAGTAATTTGTTTGTAATGGGGAACGCTTTCGAGTGAAAGAGACAAATTGGCATTTTGTGGTATTCAAAGACATTTGCCATTTTAAGCACCAGGACTGGATGGAATCCAAGTTTCGCTGTAGTTTTAACGCATCAGAGGAATTTTCCACAACAGTGTAAACGACACAATCGTCAGCATAGAGCCGAACTTTGCAGGTAAGATCCAAGACAATATCATTGATATAAATCAGAAAAAGGAGGGGTCCAAGAACAGACCCCTGCGGTACACCTGAGGAAACGTTTACATAATCTGAGTGCGAACCATTAATCAAAACACGCTGCATGCGGCCCTGAAGATACGAATGAAGCCAATCGATGACACTGGGGTGCAGACCAAGACAACTTAACTTAGATTGTAGTTGCCTTTGGGAAGTATTCAAGAATAAGCTGGAATGTCTAATTGATCAGTATATCCCATCTAAAAGCCTTTCCGGAAAGCACCGCCGCGACAAACCGTGGATCACACGGCAAACCAGACAGCTTATCAGGAAAAAACATCGCCTTCTAGAATCATACAAAAAAAATCGATGCCCTGCAGTATTGCAGTCGATTCGGGCTCTTGGCGGTACACTAAAAACTGAAATTAAAGCTCTTAAGGATAGATTTTTAAATGACTTGGGATCAAAACTGCGTAATAATCCTAAGGAATTGTGGACGTTTTTGAAACACAATGGACGTGAACAAGTCGGAATACCGAATTTAGACCATGATGGTGAAGTTATTACTAATGATGGTGATAAGGCATGCTGCTTTAATGCTTTTTTGTAGTTTTCTTTTGCGCCAATGTACTGCATTGGAGAACTTCCGTTAACTCGTGAATCTGTCACTGAAACCATGTCTGAATTGGTTTTTACTCACCAAGGTGTGTCAAAATTGCTTAGTGATGTGAATTCATCTTCTGCCGGTGGTCCTGATGGTGTTCCTAACTTTGTTTTAAAGTCTTGCGCGAATGAAATATCTTACTATTTAGTCATCTTGTTCCGATCATCACTTAAGTCGGCGTCTTATTCGTCTTATTCTCTTATTCGTGTAGTTTTGCGGGCAACCTTCACGTGGAAGTCCATTTTTTACTGACGCTTTATAAGCGACACATTCCCAGCTACCCGTAGCAGACATACTGATAGAATAAAAGTACTAGCATCATAAAGTAAGAAGAAAGCAGAACCAAATAATGACAATAGAAAGAAAAGTTGTCAGCTAACGAACGCCCGGAGGCCGTTTTTTCATGTGAATAATTTCCTAAAACGGTGAAGGTTATGAAGATTATACATTTTAGTAACAATTACTGGGTCCTGGAACGCCCAATAATCTTTATCTGTGGGTTCTGAAACGCAAACTAATATTTATCTGTAGTCTGTACTTTGGTTGCGTGCATTGGTCTAAAACTAATATTCGGGAATACAGGCAGTCGAGGACGCTATCGCAAGGACATGAAGGTGGTTTAGCAGTATGTTAGCATTGTCTCAGTGTGGCTCCCGGAATCTCGTTAAAGGGACACTGTGGGCAAATTGAAGTCAGCTTGTATCGATAGATTTCTGCGTTCTAACCACAAAGAGACCATTCTCGCCAAAAACTGAGCTTTTGTAAGCTAGAAAAGTTCAAAAAACGAAATAAAGGTGTCGCCATCAGCGGCCGACGTGGCAACTAAAATGGGTGCGTCGATACGGATTCTTTTAGGTGGATCCCGTAGGCTACGCTTCCCCACCATTCGCTTTAAAACAGTGGCGACCCGTACTTTCATGTAACGACGCGTCGAGTTCGAATCGGGCGGGAAGATGTTTAACCCACTTTTCTCCGCTATAAATTCGTCTGTGCTGCTGGACGAACGTAAACGTGCCAAAAAAAAAGAGCGAACTACTAATTTTTTACTGAGAACACTAAATGCACGGATTGTCTTGAGTGGCCCTTTCGCTTTCTCTGAGACTGGCTGCAAGCCCTGCCAAATAGCCAACATGCTGCCACGTGCAGTCGTGAGCAATATTAAAGGAAACAAACTTTGAGCTTTCATTCATTGATGACTCCATAACTATTTGTAACAGGCGTAGGTTTCCTTCTGTTTTCTAACTAGTTTTCCTCTTGACGTATGATATGCCAAAGTTATTCTCAAAGTTTGTGGAGAAATAAGCAGAAAATTCGCAATTCGCAGCAAACAGTTTGTTGCCTCTCATACACTGAACACTAATACACCTATATGGGAATAAACAGGGTGTAAGTTGTCTCCCTTTTTAAAGGGTGTGCGCTAGAGGACAACTTTACTCCCTTTTTACTCCCTCCTGTTTAGAGTGCATTTTTCACGCCTGTACAGCCGGCGAAATCTTTAACTGGCGTGATTTTCGCATCAGCAATTGCTCCTTATAAAATGCCTCTCTCGGCTAAACCGCTCGCATATTCATGCTGTGATTTGACGCATGTGGTGGCACTTGGTGGTGCATTTTTTTTCATGTTATGCTTAAGTAGACTAATAGCTTGATTAAATCAAAATTATTAGTAATCTTCATAGTCTGCGGCTACGAAGAGCCAAAACAAGGGGGATAAGTAGCAGTCTTTCTGGTGGCGCAGTCGCCCTTACCCTGGGTAAACGACTTGTTTAGCATGGGAGGAAACGTAGCTTACCATGAGGAAGAAGCGAGGTGAACCAAAACCATTACTGCGTGTTTGGTTCTCGGTAGCTGCAGACGATGCGGATTTCTAATAACTTTGATCCCATCAGGCAAGTACTTCGCTCAAGCATAATATGAAAAAAAAAAAAGATATGGACCATCAAATTCCGCGACACACATCAAATTACAGCATGAATTTACTAATGGTTTAGACGCCAGAGGCCTTTTACAAGGTGCAGTTAGGGATAGAAAATCACGTCAGTGAAAGATTTGACCGGGTGTACATCTCAAAGATACTCACCTTTCTCACTTAAAACGGCATATCAAAAAATGAATTCGACCTACTGTAATCGTTTTGTTTTATTTAAACTTACAAATTCCAGTCTGTAATCATCCCATGTCATCGCAGAGAGGCGGTGCATCGAGGTTCACGCACCGTCCGGCCATGTTCCGGCACAAGTGGCCCCGGATCGTGGCGGCCGCCTGCCTCTTCGGCCTGGTGGCGGCCGAGATCGGCGTGGTGTCCCAGGACGCCGGAGGCAACGGCCTCTCTTCGGGCGACGGCGGCAACACGTCCGTCGAGAGCGAAGACGGTTCCTCCCCGGCCGGTGCTTCGGGCGGCGGCAGCAAGCGCAGGCTGCTCCTCTCTAGTCACGTGTTCACTTTCCTCAAGGAGAGCTCGTTCCTCAGGGTGGAGCCCACCCACTGGCCCCTGCAGCAGACCAGGGAGATCACCTTCTCCTTCAAGTGAGTGCCCCCCCACATGTGTCCCCCCCTTGAGGTCCCACTGATCTCTTGGGGTTTAGATTATGGACAGTATTGTCAGGGTATAGACTAAAAAGCATGTTCGGTTCATGATGTAGTGCGATTTTCTGTTCATATAGTTATGTTCCTTTGGTTTGTCTCGAAATGCTTTTTTATTTGGGGATTCCCGCTTCCCGCTTCCTGGTGACCATATACTCAGTGTCTTTGTTGTGTTTTTTATGAGTCCCTTTATGTAACACCTTATCAACTAGTCATATCATCATCATCATCATCAACGCCGTCGTCATCGTCATCATCAGTAGCCTGACTACATGTACTGCAGGGCAAAAGCCTCACCCATGTCTCTCCAATTAATCCTGCCCTTCGTCAGCTGCGTCCACCGTATCCCCGCAAACTTCTTAATCTCATCCGCCCACCTAACTTTCTGCTGCCTCCTGCTACGGTTGCCGTCTCTTGGAATCCACGCCGTTACCCTTAAGGACCAGCAGTTATCCTACCTTCGCATTACACGCCCTGCCCAAGCCCATTTATTCCTCTTAATTTTGACAAGGATGTCATTAACTTGCGTTTGCTCCCTCACCCACACTGCCCGCTTCCGGTCTCTTAACGTTACACCTACGGGGCATATAGGGGTAACATAAATGAATAAATAAATACCTAAGTGGTTGCCATTAATTAGGGGCATAAATTAATAAATAATATACAAAAGTGGCAACCATTGACCTGTTTCAGTGTACGGCCGCCATACTTTGCAACTATTTTGTTTATCGACCTCTAGCTTATTCTTGTTTCCGGCTGTCCTACACTGTGGAGAGCGGCGCTGCGCTGGGTCATTTGTGCCTTGAACTAAAGGCAAAAAAAAAAGAAAAAGAAAACTGTGGGAAACAGAGTACTTCAAAGTTCTTTGAAAAATCGCATGCGCATTTATTAATGGTCGCTCTTTAGACTTTAGCTCCCATGCGTCCGTATAGCGGGCGTGCAATATTCCTACATACGGCGGCAGCATGACTGAGATGCAAGTTAGCGCTGAGTCGGTCGAACCGGTATTGAGAGATGATACCGGTGAAATATCCGGCGCTTGACCCTATTGGAAATGTAGGGGAGAAACAGAAGCGTCTTCCGCGACTACATGCGTATCTGCTTCTACACTGTGGAGTAACATTTACACTCTAGACGCGAATTACCCTATAAGAGAGTAAAAGGGGAGTGAACGGTTCTCTAACGCATTCACCTAATAGGGGCAGGGTATGTTTCCCAAGCTATAGGCTGGATTTCCATTGATAAAAATATGGAATACTTACGGTTGGCAGTGGAAACAGATTCCCTTTTTAAAGTATTCTGAGTTTTTGCAGTTAGAGAGTTTGTAACTGAGGTTTCTCTCTTGTCTAATTGCTAACGTCAGGACCTCCAGTGCCGCGTTTAAAGCTCTCCTGCCATCACTATCTCTGCACCAAGTTACTATGTTTTCAGGTGGTAATATGCCTCTGTAGCCAACTGTAAGTATTCCGTATATTTATTGGTAAAATTACCCCTGGACTTGGGCGACATATCGTGCCCCTAAAAGGGAGCGCCCTCGAGGATGGCATGCTTGTTTTTACTCCCTTTAAGGGTCATTCGTGTTTTAAATACTTTGCTGCCATTCCCACCATGGAGTTGACAGAACCGTGCATCAACTCTAGCATTCGTCGAGGCTGAAAGAGCGAAATTTAGCTATTTAAGCTCAGCGGTAATCTCTCTTTGCGCATTCTGTGGACACGCTGAGGTGCAGTGTGGATGTCAGCTTCTTCAATCCACGCCACTGGAGTAAAGAACCACGAAAAAAAAAAACATTCAGGTCAAAAACGGCTTGCAAGGAACGAAGAACAGAAAAAACGTGTCAACTCAAACTTTATGCGGAAAGGGCTAAAGCGCATTAAAGAGAAAAAGTCTACAAAAAATAGCCCAAGAAAGGAAAGCATGCAGTCTGTGTCTCAGCGGCGCAAGGGAACACACACAGCTCCGCGTTAAACGCCCCTATACTTACGCCACCCAGGAGAATTTACGAGGCTGTCACTTGTCCCGTCTCGGCTAAGAGACAGCGCTATCGCTGCTTCCTCATGTCGGCGGTGCAGCAGTGAGCGCGTGTTCTGCTGTACTGCGTGGGCCGTGTGATAAGGGAGCACTGGCGTTCGTTAAGCCTGCATTCGCTCCTCGGGTCACGCTTGCATTTCCGGCAGTTCCGATGCGAACGCAAAAACCCTGCAGATGGCCTTGTCATGTCGTTCTATGGGGAACATCGTGTGCGGTAAGAAATAAGAAAATAAAGCGCCCTTAAACAGAACAAAGATTTTTTACTGTTTTTAATGAAGAAGCCGTGTAGTTAATATTTTCTTTATAATAAGAATATTGATTTGCATTCCATTCCAATGACGGGTCTACCGGACTTCGCCTATTGGCAACACGATTGATTCACGATGTAAGTAAGGTACAGCAGCGCTGACGGGCTTGTTCATAAAGGCGAACGTACTGCTGAAGACACCAACACAGGGGCAAAAACAGTAAAAGAGACACACGGGCGCTACCAACTGAACCTTATTTCAGAGGCACAAACAATATGTAGTCGAGCCGCCGCGGTGGCTCAGTGGCTATGGTGCTCGGCTGCTGACCCGAAAGACGTGGGTTCGATCCCGGCCGCGGCGGCTAGAATTTCTTTGGAGGAGAAATTCTAGAGGCCCGTGTGCTGTGCGATGTCAGTGCACGCTAAAGAACCCCAGGTGGTCCAAATTTCCGGAGCCCTCCACTACGGCGTCTCTCATAGCCTCAGTCGCTTTGGGACGTTAAACCCCATAAACCAAACCAATATGTAGTCGAAGAAGAGGGCGGTATATCGGGAGAGAGTGCGCGGTCACCAGAATTCAATGTGGTTACGTCAATGTCAGCGCCCGTGTCAGCGCCTGTGTGTTCCTTTCACTGTTTCTGCCAGTGACTTTGTGTCTTGCGCGGTACATTCGCCATGGTAAATGCGATCTACAAAAGTAAGCACCTGTCTTCAATGAGGCGGCGAAAAAGAAATAACCCTTGGTTGTATTTTGGGAAGATTTTTTACTCTTTCTTATTTTGAGTCATATCGAGCGCCGATGACGTCATTAACCAGAGCCAGCAAGCTGGGTCAGTGATTGGCCTGCTCCGATATGAAGGGCGGGGCTGGGTGAAGACAAGGCTGCAGTGCAGTGAATTCAGAAAAGAACATTAAAAACATGGATGACCTTCCCTTTCTAGCGGACGTACTAGTCTGTATGTATCAGCAGCGCGAACACAACACGGGAAGAAGAAGGAGAAGAAGGTAAAGAGCGCTCTTTACCTTCTTCTCCTTCTTCTTCCCGTGTTGTGTTCGCGCTGCTGATACATATGGATCGCAACCAACTAGCCCGACAGATGGTGTTATTCAAGTACTAGTCTGGCTACTAATGTGCGCGCTTGAATGTCTTTTAATTAAATATATTGATAGGTACATTGACATTCTTAGGAGCGTCAGTTCGTCTTTGCGAGAGTAATATAATAAGGACCTCTACAGTAGCACATGTTTGGAGAAAAAAACGCAGTGCTTGTTACATGAGCGTACTGCGCACTACTCCGACACTAAAGGGCAGTGCATGTTCTTACATGTTTCGCTCATTGACCACGGGAACCACCCAACCTCCCGCAAGCAAGGTTAAGCACAAGGAACGTACAATTCACTTACATAAGACACTTTCTGTTCTCATAAAGAAAACACATAACTGCAAGGCCAGTAGAAAATGCCAACACTGCCTTGTTTGTAGTTCACATTGAAAATAGAGTGCAAGCGTCTTGGAGGCGACAGAGGAGGAACACGACAATGGTTGTACACTTCTCGTACGAGGCCATGTTATTTGCTTTGTCTCTGCGCTGTATAAACCGCGCATGTTTCCAGCCCTTTCCCCAAATGTGCTTCAGACACGTGGCGCTGCGCTCACATGCATACCGCTGCGTGCGCAGGACGGAGAAGCCCCACGGGCTGCTGTTCTACCACCTGCTGGAGGAGTCGTCCGAGGTGGACAAGGTGCCAACCTATGAGCTCTACGTCATGCTCGAAAACGGACGGCTCAAGATCATACACATCCTCAACACCGAGGGAAACGAGGTCTTCTACGTCGGAAAAGGTACGCGCCATGAAGGACTTTCGGACGTACGCATATCAACTAGAAGCACCCGCCGCGGTCGCTCAGCTGATGTGGCGTTTTGCTACTGAGTGTGAGGTCGCGGGTTCGGTCCTGACCGCGTAGGCCGCAGTTCGGTGCACCAGAATTTCAGAATTTTCGCGTTTTTCAGTTTCTGATCTGGTCAGGAAACCTCACGCAATCGACATCAGTCGGGATTCCCCCAGTAGACAGTGGCCTGCTTCTCAGCTGCTCACTCGGCTTTAGCATGTAAATATCCAGCTTACTAAGAAACTAAGACGCGAAGAAATAGTTTTGTACAATACACTGTCTAAGCTCACAGTATTGCAGGCGACCTAAGACATGCAGTTAGCAGGGATCAAAACCATTTGGGCACCACCTGAAAGCCATGGGCGTAAGGGTTTTGCGGATTGGCTACTCGTGGAAAAAATATAACTAGAGAGCTGGTATGGTATGGTATAATGTGGTATGGTATGGTATTGTATGGTATGGTGTGGTATGCAGTGTTTAACTTCCCGAAGATGCAAATCGCTTATAAGAGACTACGTTGTAGAGGGCTTGGGGTAAATTTAAGCATCTGGAATTCTTCAACTTGCGCCCACATTGCACAAAAACATAAGCGTTACCGCATTTCACATCGATCGAGGTTCGCCCGTCGCTGTCAGGACTCGATCTCGCGACCCTTGCCATAGTCGCAGAGATATTGTGGAGGGTGTTATCGGCCACAGCTGGAAGGCGATGGCTAAAGGGCGTCCGGGAGCTGGGAGACCGCGGAAATGACCTACACAATGAAAATTACGCCTTAAGGAATCTACATTACACAACAATGTAGTTAATATATACTGACAGTGCCTCTGGCACAACAATCAAGCGTTCAGGAGATTTTTACCAATCCTCTCCCGACACGTGGTATTTGTGCCCTCAACCGCGACATTGGCAAGCCTGAAGTTCGTCTTTGCGTCATGAACCGTGTTCTTCGTAGGCCTGAACCGTGACCGGTGGCACACGGTGACACTACGCGTGACGCCCTCCGAAGGCGAGATGCGGGTACGTGTGGACCACGAGGACCTGCGCATCAACCTGTCGTCGCTGGTGCACCGTGGCGGGTACGACATCGGATCAGAGGCGACTCCCTCCTACCTCTACTTCGGATGTGAGTACCAGTGGGCCCGTAGCTGCCTACGATTTCCTCAGCTCTGCCCGAGGGAAATCCGCGTGCACTTGTTACCTTGAGCACTACTCCTGCGCTCCAGTAACTCTTACAGATTGAACAGGCGTTAATCCAGATGCCCAACCGGCAGAGGTACCTACAAGAGAAGCTTCTAGAATGGCCACATAGTTAGCCACCTCGTACTGACGCTGTGCTTCGGATATGAGCCCTAGGATTAAGGTGCATTTCACTCCCTAGCTCTTTTTCGGTGCGAAGAGGCTTGGCTGATCTCGATTAAACACTTCAGGCTGACAGGAATGTCGGACTATGGTACGGGGCATCGGCGTTCATCTTTTAACAGCAAGCCGGTTGAAATATCGCATAATCAAACATATATGTAACTCTAAGTAATAGGAATATTATGAAAAAGAAAGAATATATAAATCTTAAGTAATAGGAATATTATAGAAAATAAAGAAAATGGTTTTATTCGTATGATGAGTAATATAAAAAAGTACAGGCAGCGAACAGTTTCAAAATATTCGCACATGAAAACATGGACGCTTACCGGACAATGAAAACTAATCGTGCGAACTTAATGCGCGGTACTGAGTACGCTTCTTGGAGGCCTGTGCAGGCTCCGCGCTGCGCGTGTATTTGGTTAAGAAATTACAAAGTAAATAAACATCATACAATTTGGCCGGACGAAGGCGAGTGGGCTGAAAATTTTATACCCTGAATGCAAAGCTGTCCTGTGAGGCAAACCTTTGCAGCAAATCTCTAGGATACAGGCGCCAGATTGTGTAATTTTGCAATATATATATAGGGGAAGTTTTGGGCGTTTGGTGGTGTCTATACTGTCGGCGAGCTGTGCCATGTGGCCATCGATAATTCGCACGTTGACCTGACGGCTTTCGAGGATACCATCTGGGTGAATGTGTGCCATAAATGTCCGGTGAGGTGGAGAGTAGGCTTCCCATCTTTCTACGCCTTGTTACAGTCTGTGAGGGCAAGAATTAAATCTTCCCTTCCCTGCCGTTACTCGAACGATGTCTCATGGACCATTTATTACAGCTCTTAGTGGCTTGCTTGGGGTGTGAATGTTTTCGGCGTTTGACACACATCATGGAACCATCACGTGGTCACACAACCTCACGACGCGTCACCGTGAAACCATCACTGTGTTACCGGTCACGTGACCGGTGACCGCCGCGGTGGCTCAGTGGTTATGGTGCTCGGCTGCTGACCCGAAAGATGCGGGTTCAATCCCGGCCGCGGCGGTTGAATTTCTTTGGAGGAGAAATTCTAGAGGCCCGTGTACTGTGCGATGTCAGTGCACGTTAAAGAACCCCAGGTGGTCGAAATTTCCACTACGGCGTCTCTCATAACCTGAGTCACTTTGGGACGTTAAACCCCATAAAACCAAACCAATCACGTGACCGGTGAAATCTCCGGCAACGAGGAGCCGTCCGAAAGAGTTCCACGCAGGTGTTGGTGGAGTCTCTTCATTCCATCACAGATATCAAAATAGCAAACTTCTGCACTGGTGAAACACATTTGTGAGAAAGCATAATCGTAAGAATAATTTCTCCTCACACTGATGGGAACCGGCTTCGCGAGATCATCCGAAGAATAAAACGGTGGCGCGACTTGAGGCTTCAGCGCTGTCGGTCATCCGCTCGCCCTTTGCTTATCGCCTAGCTCAGTGTGGCGATTATTATCTCAAGAGCAGCGCATCGCAGGCGGTGGCCGAGTCAGCTGCGGTTTCTTTGCAATAGTTGTGCGAGCAGTTGGCTCCTTTCCAGCGGCCACGATACTAGTTCGTCAGTGGTTGAACGGACGGCGTACGCTGCCTATCGGGGCCAGTTACGACTCTCTAAATCATGGCGGCGGTGAGGGCTAAGAACTTCCAAAGTAACAGAACAGACTATGCGAAGGGTTTAGGTCGTCACCAGGCGTTGTCTATCGGATATTTATTTACAAATTCTGAATTACGTACAGAATCATCCGGCCAGCTGCTAAAGCGAGTTCTTTGTTGGCACAGTTATATATGGCCTTCTCTTGGTATCCACTCTGTTACCCTTAAGGACCAGCGGTTATCCTGCCTTCGCATTACATGCCCTGCCCAAGCCCATTTCTTCCTCTTGATTTCGGCTAGGATGTCAATAACCCGCGTTTGTTCCTTCACCCACTCCACCCGCTTCCGATCTCTTAACGTTACACCTATCATTTTTCTTTCCATAGCTCGCTGAGTTGTCCTTAACTTAGGCTGAACCCTCTTTGTTAGCCTTCACGTTTCTGCCCTATAGGTGAGTACCGGTAAGATACAGCTGTTGTACTTTTCACTTGAGAGATATTGGCAAACTGCCGTTCATGATCTGAGAGAACCTGCCATGTGCGCTCCAAACATTTTTGTTCTTCTAATTATTTCCCTCTCGTGATCCGGATCAGCGGTCACTACCTGCCCTAAGTAGACATATTCTCTCACTACTTCCAGCACCTCGCTACTAACTGCGAACTGCTGTTCCCTTGCTAGACTGTTGAACATTACTTTGGTTTGCTGCATGTTAAAGTTAGGTGGGCGGACGATATTAAGAAGTTTGCGGGGATACCGTGACCGCAACTGGCGAAGGACGAGATTAATTGGAGAGACATGGGAGAGGCCTTTGCTCTGCAGTAAGAGTAGTCATGCTGATGATGATGATGACAGTTACGACCTACTGGTATGAGCAGCACTACCTGGAGGCTAACAAATGCCTATACGCGAGGATTCGTGCTAAGAAATAAACCCTGATGTTTTATATTTTGTTTGCCATTCACTTGCTTTGTCTCTTCTTGTACTGTGTATCTTCTTGCACCAGCTCGCATGAGGTGCGCGGGTTGGTAGTTCATATTGGCAAGGTAAGTGCGCAAAATACTAGAGGCAAGACAAAGAAAACAGCAGACGTGCGTTGTCGCTGCCGCACGTTTCAGTGCACGGCTATCGCCTTCTTCATCTTGTCTCCAGCATTCAGTCGATAGCATTACAAGTCTCACCAGTGCAAAAAAAAAAAAAGAAATTTGGCGTCGGAATCTAAATTCGCTGATTGCCTGAAGGGAGTGACGTCACCAGACTGGAGCATTCCAAATGGCTTGAGAAAAGTCACCAGACAAAGTTACGTCACTTCCGTTAAAGACATCATCAGCTTTTAATGCTATCGCATGGCCAACACATGAGGTAATCAGGTGTCCCGTGAATTTTGCCGATGTTACCTTGTTAATGTAGATATATGTTCAGAGTAATGTAATAAAACACGCACAACTCAACAGCACTTTCCCTGTCCGTATTGTGAATGGCTCATGTGCTAGTACACTGACATGCGTATTGCCGACGGCAAAGTTAGTTTCTGTCGAAGCCAAGAACCCTCGAGACATGTTCTGTCTTGGCTGATCAACTGACTAATTTTATTGAGTTACTAAGGTGCATACACCTTACACTAAGCTGGAAAAAATTACCGAAGATACTTTGGAAATTCTGAAGTGTGCTTGGCGAAAGCCTTGCGGTCAACCCACTGCCGCTTCCCCGAACCGCTTGGCGCGGAATCACTGGGCCGCTTCGGAGCCATGCGTCTCACTCGACTGCAACGAGACGTCTGGCGAAGGAGCGGTGGTGCAGCTGCCACCGCCGACGCGCGCGCGCTTGTTCTACCGCTACCGTGTGACGTCACGGTTGCTAAGGAGGGGAGGAGGTTACCCCGCTGCGCGGAGGAGAGGCCACAGTTGGCACGACTCCAGCGCACGGACGGACACCGCGAGCATGAGCCATTAAAGGCTATTTCGCCTTAATTAACCCCACTCAGCGTATCATTTCCGTCATCTACTGTTTGTGCATTTTTTACTCTTCCGGTTGCCGGCGCAGCCATCGACCCGAAGAACTCGTCGGTGGACATGCACTACAACACGGACAGCTTCTTCGGCTGCATGGGGCGCGTCAGCTTCCGGCTGGAGAACGGCACCTCCGTGGACGCCGTGCTGTCCATTGAGGAGGACGTGGTCAGAGACTGCGTCGACCTGTGCGACAAGTACGACTTCTGCCTCAACGGGGGCCGCTGCGTCAACCACTACAGCTACTACGGCTGCGACTGCTACGGAACCCACTACGAGGACCACATGTGCGGATACGACAGTAAGGCGACACGCGCGCCGCATCCCTTTGGCTTAGACCGATGTCGGAGCACCGCCCCCTTTTACATCACTTTTGTCAGTGCGAATTCAGAGTAACTGTACCTCAGCTCGTGCGTACGTTTGCCTCCAAACACAACGAAAACAAAACATGCAGCATATCAGCAGCACAGAAGGGAGAGATGTAAATGATATTACAGTCGCCATCAGACTTAACACAAACCCTGTTTTCCGCAAACTGTTTCTTTAACACGAACACGTGTTTAACAAGAGCATCAGCGCGAATAGCTTCTTGACTTGTACTGCGAACAGAGACTATGTTTTTCAGGCTCTGTTAGGGAGAGGAGCTAGATAAACTGTGGTTCTCACTCAAATCTTTTCGTTTGTACCATTTAAGATGTGCATATGCTGCATAAGGACCGTCGAAGAGCACCATATACTTTCCGGCTGAGTGTAACAGCGTTTTAATGGCGTAAGCAAGTAATAGAGCTTAGGAACATAAGGTGAACAACTACGCAAAGCTGTATGCGATAAGGCTACTGCAGGATAAGAAATGAATAACGGGGAAAACAGAAGCCGTTGGAGACACTTGACAGACATTCGCGCTGGCGTTGATAGTGTTTATGGTTTCAAGGGCGAATAAAAATAGGATGCTTATTTTTTCAATTTTTCGGTGTCTTCTAGACCTGACGACAGTGACGTTGAGAGGGAACTCGTACATCACCTACCGCATATACGACTGGAAAGACCGCGTCCATTCTGACCACAACAGGATAAGCATGATGTTCAGGGTGAGTTAACGTTGTTTTGTTCTTCTGGCATGCTGGATGCTTCTTTCAGTCAGCGAATAAGTGCTGTCGTTTGTTCGAACCTGTAGTTTGGGAGCTTTATTTTTGTACGCTCAAGTGCCTTAGGGTCACATTTTACTTGGTCCTCGCATAGTGTTGTGTTTAACGGGGACGTTTTTGCTTGCTTTGACAGGTGTACGTTCCGGAAGCCGTCCTCTTCTTAGCCACGGGGGAACACGACCCTAAAAACACCGTTGCTGCCAGCATAAAGGGCGGTGCCCTCTTCTTCAGCATAGACTTCGGCCGAGGGCTATTGAACGTCACAATGGGCTCGAATCTCCACGACGAAATGTAAGTGAGGAACAACCACAAGCCTTGTTGCACTTGTGTATCTTGTACGAATTATTTTGTTCCGAAAGCAACACTACGCGAGTCGCCGAGCCATTTCGCGGAGCTGAGGAAAGGCCATACTGCGCATGCGCGAGGAGCAGTGACGTCACAGGGCGCAAAGCTGGCGCGCCGCCGCCGTCGCTGCTCGGGTGACTCAGAAGTGCCGCCGCCGCCCTCGCCAGTTGCGTATGCGCAGTAGCGGCACATAGCTAGCGTGTCAGGGCCGCCGCCGCTGCCGCGCGCTCTCCATCGCCTCTCTCCTCGTTGCTTTCGCAATTCTCCAGGTTTAAGCAGCGCTAAAACACTGCCAGTTTTTTCAAAACAAGCACTGTCATCATTGCTCGGGGGTATTCAGGGATTAATAGTTATTGTTGTTCGTGCAATTACGTCGAACATCAGTGGCATACAGAAAGACGACGCAAATGAATGAACGGAAAGACTCTAATAGTTTCCCGCCTACGTCATGAGCAGCAGAATACTGGGGCTGGCTTGCATATCCAGTCTATAATTTTTAGGCTGTTATGGAGTCTACAGTTAGCTCGTATAGCCCGGGATAGCGCCTTTTGAGAGCCAACAATCGTGACGTGAGAGGTATACTCGAAAAGAAATTGGGATCAAAACAACGGTTGAAGAAACCCTATAGTTTATCAACGGCTGGCTTCAAAAAGACCAAACATCGTGCCGGCAGCTACTGGAACACAACGTTAACAATTCGAGTTGTGCAAATCGGAGATTGCAACAAGCTTCCAATAAACCTCCAGTTCCGGTTAATGGGAGCAGAATATATTTCTTCCAGAGTATGGAAATTAACGTCTGACTTGTTCAGGTGGAGTCCTGATTGCACAATTGTCCTGATTGCACAAAAGAGGTTAATAAATTGATGAACGGTATTTTGCGTCAGCAGGTGATTTCGTTAAAGCTCTGGGTAGGATATAAAGTTTCATTGTTACATGAGATGCGGAATTCACTGCAAAGTGATGTTACGTATTGCATGACTGGACAGTGGTTTCTCCAAAACCCCGGGTATGAAGGATTTGTCATCGCCGGTGTGCTTCAAATCGTTGAGCGCTTATGTGAGAAACGTCGTGGAATCTTGTTTGCACGAGTACCGTTGCTGTCTCTGTAAACCACGTGGCTGGATTCAGTTACCCGTTCCGTAGCCACATGGAGCCACACCGTACGCAACCATACCACACCATAATATACCGTACCATTATCTTACCATGGATAACCGCGCTATGTTGGGGCCCTTCTGTCATCAGCATTAGCCACTTGTCGAGTGTACTTGAATAACAGTACTCGGAGCCATAAAAGTCACATAAGTGAAATGATGTTACTGTTCCTGCTTAAATGTTGTGGTCTGTGAACCTTGGAATTAGAAGGGACAACTGTGTATGAGTAAACAGTTCGCAACATTGCAAATGTGTCTTCACATGCACAACGCATTACCTTTGTCTCATAGTTCCGGAGACGTTACGAGCTCAAGTGAGAATTGTTCGTTTTTCACTATTGCCCTTCGCAGGTGGCACAACTTCACCATGATCCACGACGGGACACAGGTTACTCTGTACTTGGACAAGATAGTGCACTCACTGCGCATCAGCGACGAGAACTACTACCTGCACCTGGACCCGGACATTTACATCGGAGGGGTGCCCCACGAGGCTCAAGGCACGTAACACTTAGCACCTGGTCACGCTTATAGCCACTGGGTGCAGCTCGAAGCTTTAGGCGTTTTAAGGCGAAAGCCTTTAATGGCTCATACTGTCGTCCGTTAACAAAGAGTGTCACACGCGTTTACCTCGGGAACTAAAAAAGATAAAAGAAAACCAATGGTTGCTTCAGATAGAGGAGGAACAAATGAACCTAGAAGGCAGGTTTGATGAATATAGATTAATTAGTTAATTAATAATAAGCAAAAATGTCGAAATCGCGTCGAAATAGCGCGGACGTCGATATAGCCTGGGGAACGGTGCGACGTCACACCCACCGGAAGTCGTCATGGCATAGTGAAAATTGTCACAGAATGGTCGGAAAAACGTCGGATTAGTGTCAAATTAGATGGAGAAATGTGAAATTAAGCGTAATTAACCCTTAAGATCCCCGAATGATGCACAATTTGGATATCGATATAGCCACGGGAACGGTGTGACGTCACATCCACCGGAAGTCGTCACAGCATAGTGTCCTCGGCTTTCGCCTCTCAACACTTTAGTTGCCAAAGTGTCCATGCAATTTTTATAATTTTCTGATAAACAAGCAGGAAGTCTGGGTCGGGGTTAAAGGCAATGTCGCAATAAGGTGCTAGTGGGCTGTTTTTCAATGTCATGACGTGACGCTGAAGTGATGTAGAGTGATCTGTGCCCACATTGTAACACCCCGTATGAACTGCATTATGTTCCAACTGAGAGCCGTTAATGGATTGTTAGTTTTGCTTTTTTTTATGCAGTAAAACTTTTTGCACCATTTGTGTAGCAGTATCTATGACGGTAAATCTGAAATTAAAGTTTAGTTGAGAGGAACAAAAGGACATAAAAAACGAAAAGTGGCGATTATTACCATGGGAAGATTCCGCTTGCGTACCTGCACGGGGGAATATAAAAATAAAAAAAAGCGAAATAAGGAGGGAAAAAAGGTTAAATATCAAAAGTCGCAGACGAAGAGCCTGCCTCTATGTAACCTGTGATTTAAACATGAAGCCCTCAGGAAGTTAAGCAGTGCTGAGCACGCCTTCAGAGCTGGCAATCGCCGGAGCCATCATCTAAGGACAGTATTCGCGGCCAGCTGGAAGAACGAGTTTGTGCTCTTGGCCGCAGCAAAAAGGCCAATGTTAGAAAGCCACAGCCGAAACCGCCGCTGCGTTGTTATCTTTAATGCAATAGCATTAAAAGCTTCATCTGGACAAAAATCGGTCGTAGTTCATAAAAAACAATGGGGCACTTTGGCAGCCTAACGTACGCTAGGCGAGAGCCTTTGTTGCGCTGCTTCGACTGCCAATGACTGCCTATGTTTGTTACGGCTGCACCGCTTGGGAGCCATCCTCCTCCACTAGCTGCCGCACACCGACTGACGACAGAGCAGCGCTCGACGCCGCCGCGCCGACAGCTCCACCTGTCGACGAAGATGACGTCACCGTTTGGCAGCTGCGCTCGTCGATGAGTCACCCTAGGCGCTGGGTGTAACGTCGGACGGACGGACGGGAGAATGAGCCATTAAAGGCTTTCGCCTTAAAATTCGCTCATTGGCTGGAGGGAAGTAACGTAACCAGAGCGGACAATACCCATTGGCTTGAGGGAAGTGACGTCAGAAGACCATTAGTTTTGTCACTGCTAGTAAAAGCATGAAGGGCCTCTAATGTTATCTCATTGCTAACACATAAGGTAATTAGGTCTCCCTTTGTTCTTTTAGTCATAATTACATTAATTTCTCCTGTCCAAAATTATTGCACAAAAATTTTGAATATAGGAAAACTGTAAGGGTCTGGCATAGAAAAATTGAAGATAATGTTTCATTCTTCCGATAAGTAGCAAAATCTTCCTTTTAGAGCGTTTCCATCGCTCGCATCGAGCAGTTAAGACTGCCGTAGAAAAGCAATGAGGAACGCTTTTGACGATGGAGGAGACGTTAATAGCGAAAAAATCCAAGCCTGCCGGCGGAAGATCTCCGGATATATTGATTGTTTTAGTGAAATCCTCCAATATATGGAAAAAATTGCGCTCATAAACTCTCTCTTTCAAAAATGCTTTCGTCCAGAAATGTTTGTTACGTATTGCTTCTCCACTACAGAGTTGGTGACGGACCTGAAGTTCGTGGGCTGCTTTCGCGAGGTGTACTTCAACCGGGACAACTGCCTGCAGTCCCTGCGCAAGAACGAGCCCAAGGCGAGGCACAACGGCATCTTCCCCGTCGAGTACGGCTGCGCGCTGGTGGACACCATCCCGCTCACGTTCCCGTTCGCAGAGTCGAGGTTGACGCTGAATTTGCCCAGCAAGACGCGCCTCGACATCTCCGTCGACTTCAAGACCAACCAGAACGAGACGGTCATCGCCTCGAGCCTCCTGCGTTCCGACAAGGGACAAGGCTTCTGGGAGGCGAGTGAACATTGTCTGGATAACTGTGCGTGCTTGAACTCGTGACTTCGACTTGTGCTTGTGAAAGCTAGCCCTGGAAATCTGGACAAACGCTTCTAGTTTGCGCGGTTGCCACCACGGGCTGCATGGCGCTGAACATCTAAATTTAACCCAGCAATCTTCAATGTTTGGAACAAGACTATACACGGTGCTCCTCTTAAGACTTTACATGATTTATGGTTTATGGGGTTTAACCCCCCCCCCCCCCCAAAGCGACTCAGGCTATGAGGGACTCCGTAGTGAAGGGCACCGGAAATTTCGACGACCTGGGGTTATTTAACGTGCACTGACATCGCACAGTACACAGGCCTCAAGAATTTCGTCTCCATCGAAATTCGACCTCCGCGGCCGGGACCGAACCCGCGTCTTTCGGGTCAGCAGCCAAGCGCCATAACCACTGAGTCACCGCGGCGGCCTTAAGACTTTACCGAATGTTTAAAAATAGGCTTTTTGAGTTAGAAGAACGCTTTTTTCGGCATAGCATTGTCAGCTGTGTAGTAGATGATAAAACCGCTGAAAAGTGCTAAGTAGCATGCTGCTTAACTAATACTGAATAGTTATCTTTTTTAACTATTACTGTTAAGCCTCTTAATTGTTGAGAGGCCTGTGGCCCACCGTAAGTAATACCCATATCGATATTTAGAATTTCAAAAACGTGGTTACTGTCGGCGCCACTGTGTCCCATCAAATTTTAGCTTAATCGCTCCAAAATATATGATTTTTCCAGAAGCTTGCAGGCAAAGCAACCCCTCCAGTGCACGTAACTCACCGAAATAGCCAAAGTTTGTAGGGCCACAGCGCCGAGGGTAACCGCGTTTTCAAAATTCTAAAAACATTGATATGAATATTGCTTAAGGTGGGTTACAATCCTCTCAATAATTAAGGAGACTAAGAGTAATAGTTAAAAAGTCGACTATTCAATACTAGGTAACCAGCCATCCAGTTAGCACGTCTTAGCTGTATTATGATGTACTATAGCGCTAACAACGCTATGCCGAAAAACGCGGTCTTCTAATTCAAAAAGCCTATTTTTAAAAATTATGTAAAGGTTAAGGTGAAACACTCTATATAAAAGCCAGATATCTCGGCAATTATTCGGTGCTGCGGGAAAGGCGTACCTGTCATGCGTGGGAACGTTAAATATGATATACGTTTTGCAAGTTCCGGTCCGAATCTTTGCAGTTCGGTGATTTAGCCACCAAGTAAAAAATAACTTTCCGTTCTTCGCATCTGTACTTTGCTGTCTCGCGCTTAGCTCGCATCTTTTTGTTGGTAGTATCGTACAATATAAGCTTAGTATTTCAGCACAACTATTTTAAGGCGAAAGCCTTTAATGGCTCATTCTCCCGTCCGTCCGTCCGGCGTTACATCCAACGCATGGGGTGACTCATCGACGAGTGCAGCTGCCAAAAGATGACGTCATCTTCGTCGACAGGTGGAGCTGTCGGCGCGGCGGCGTCGAGCGCTGCTCCGTCGTTAGTCGGTGTGCGGCAGCTAGTGGAGGAGGATGGCTCCCAAGCGGTGCAGCCGTAACAAACATAGGCAGTCATTGGCAGTTGAAGTAGCGCGGCAAAGGCTTTAGCCTAACGCACTTTAGGCTGCCAAAGTGCCCCCATAGTTTTTGCATGGCGTCCACTGATCAGTCAAGCACACTCGAGTTGGAGAAGAGATCACCTACACTGCATTAAAAGAGCGCTTTTATTAAGTAAGTTGTTTACGCCATGCATTTGGTACCCAAAGCCAAAGCAGAGGGCCTCCGAAGTGCTTCTTTTACATTGCGGCGCACTGAATTTTCGCTCAGACAGAACATTTAAGAGCTCACACCTTTTATCGTGTAGCCTGCAAGCAGACTGGCAGACGAAACATACACCGGCTTTCTTTGTGTCAACTTGCATAGCTGGTACCCTTGGTTAACGCAAAAGCGACAACACTGAAGACCAATGAGCACTACGAGCGAAATTATATGGGCGTATTTTACTACATACTCTTATGCTGCCGATCTGATGAGTTATCCCTCTTTGATTTAAAATCTTTCCTAAACCAGTTTCTTCATAGTAGAGTGGTAGGTGAGCTGTCTGGCTGGAATCTTCATCTTATCTTCTACAAATCGTGTCTGTCACGCCCTAATCTGCAGATACGTCTCAAGAAGGGTACCGCTATCTTCACCATCGTACCAGACGAGACCAACCCGTCCCACTACTGGTTCCTCAGCAAAGGGAAGCAGCTCACCGACGGCCACTGGCACCAAGTGGGAGTGGTCTTCGAGAACGAGTAAGACCCGCTTGTCTCCTTTGAACGCATCCGCAAATACCTAATTTCAGCTTCAGTTCAGTTGCTTCAGCAGTTCGTCGCTGCGGACCTGGTGATTACTAGCAAGTTGAATAGGTTAAGAGATAAACGGACTCGTAGTTTTTATACAGAGTTTACACTGCCGGCAAGTAACATGAGAAGATTTAGTAGCAGCGCTAAATAACAGGTCTTCTCAATTTAAACACTAACTAGCCCAGCTTTCTGCCTTAAATACTAGCCCAGCTATCTGTCTTAAATATAAGTAACATGAAAACGCTTGTTTTATGATCAGTATCACTACGGAAACTCAGGCTGAAAAAATATCCATGCTGGACCCTCGCAACATGCACTGCAATCGAGGAATGCCATAGACAGCCTATGCTTGTTTTGTTCACTTTAATTTGTGACATTTTTCCTTTTTCCTTGCGGCAACCGTCGGGCTGTAATACCTCTGCACGTATAAATGGATTCGCAATACAACCACTTCCTTGTAACGTCGGCGGATCTGCCCTCTAGCTGTGTACGTTGCGAAGGAAGAATCGATATGTGGCTTTGTTTGGAACAGTAAGAAAAGGGGGGGGGGGGGGGGGGGTTGTGAAACTATGGAGGACTCCATTCAACTGACCCTTGCTCAACCGCAGCTCCCTGCCATAAACATGCAAGCCCATCGTGCGTCTGAAATAGCGCCATGTCCTTCTAATCTTCACATTAATTTCGGTCATGCAGAGGCCAGTAGTCACGCGACAGCGTTGAGAGAATCTGCTTGGCTCTTTTCGCTAACTTTTTAGATACGCCGTGCTGCTGAAGGACTCTGACATTGCTTTCTCCCTTTCTTTGCCCTGACAAGTTGCGTAGGCGGGTCATGTACGATAAAAATTCTTCTGCACACTCCTTTTTTCCATGCCTTTGCTCCTTCGGGCAATGCAAGAAGAAAGGGTGGCTCCTAGCACTTTCACGATTGCGTAACGCTGCCAATCAATGCAGCTTCCTTCCTTCACCTTCTTTTGAATAAAACAGAGTTTTTCGCCGATGCGTTCAAATACTGACGGCGTTTGTCATCTGCTAGCAATTCTCTTTGATAACACTGTCTGTTTGATCAAGCCGCTCGAAGAAATTATGCTCTTTCGCGGGAACAATGTACTGAAGAGTTGTGTTGACGATGGCTTGAAGGTCAACTCTATAGCTAGACGGGCGAGTGGGTGATACTCTCTTAGGAAAGAACGCGAAAGACGGGGTGGAAAGGTAGACATTCGCAGGACGAGCACTGCTCGTGTGTATACTTCCCCCTTTCGCCCTCGTCTTTCGCGCTCTTGACTAACGATGGCTTCAAGCGAAAGGTCCCAGGTTTCTAACGGCATTTCGGCAGCAAGATACGAGAGACGTCTTTAAAAATGAAGGCTAACTTAGAGTGCATGGAGAACAGTCCTGATTATAACGATCGGTGATAACGAAGAGAAGCTTGTCTGTTTCACTTTTTCGCTACTCTCACGATAGTTTGAGATTCCTTTCTCGGAAGTACCTTTGAATAGTATGACACATTGTATCCGGGTATTTAACATTTAACCATTTAACAGGCGGGTATTGGCGTCTGTTATTGGCTGTGCTGCTTACGTGTGCACAGCGTGCTTCGTTATTTGTTTTGGAGCAAAAACAAAGAAGGTTGTTGAGAGGGACGCAAGCCATGCGCCCTGAAATAGCAGGCACTCTCTGGTGCAACACTCACGCTGACGTGCACATACATGAAAGCACAGCTGCTGAAGAAGCCCTACTGTACCTCGATACTGAGGGCTCTATGTGACCTTCACTCTACGGAGGACACAGGATGCGGGAGCAATGCGCGGACTTCCTTCCTTAGAATTCTGTGCAGTGTTTGCACATATCGTGAACATCAACTCCTTCTGTCTTACCTGGGACCCATCCTTTGGAGGAGGGACGGACAGGATCCTGTTGCGGAGACGCAGACTTGATATCTGTCTAGACGAAAAATGAGCTGCCACAATAAATGCCGATAGCGACGGGAAGTAAGCGTCGCTAAGGAGGTCGGGAGTTGAGAAAGGAAGTACTACGCAGCAGCAGAGATGAAAAATTATTTCGGTCTTTATGACATAAACGACAAAATGAGCACTTTTTTGTAGCGAAAGCTACATTGGCCACGAACTTGCGATTTCGCTGTGGCGGTGCTCCGAGGAGGCAAAGAGACCGACCTTGAGCCGTTGCCTAGCAACCGTCGCAGCTGGCGGATGCCGCACGCTCACCGCGCCATCTGTCATGACGTCACACCGCGCGACTCGCCGCGGAGCCGCCGCCACCGTTTGGTATGACGCCACACCGCTTGCCTCGTTGTTGCGCTCGCTTTGGCTACGTATATCCTGGCATAGCGAGCTAAACCACTGCCGATTTTTTTCTACCTACGTGTTTCATTATCTTCGATTTCTTTTCATATTGTTTGGTCTGCTTCGTTTGCGTGATTTGCGAGCTGAAACAAAGTTTGCAGCTCACACCTCGCGACACTCTATTTCTCGCAGAGTTGTGGAGCTGACAATAGACTTCAGCCGCAAGCTCAAGGACAACTACCCCCGACGTGTGGAGCTGGTCGGTCCGCTTGTGATTGGAGGATTTCCCAAGCAGCACGTCATGGGTAAGACACTCCAGTAACCATTAGTTCCTATCCTATAAGGTCTTCACTTGAGCTTTCTGCAAACCTTAAGTTTTAACCACAGCTGGCGAGAACATGCGCATGAGCAGTCACATCCAATATTTCAAATTGGTCAAAATTATCTGAAGAAAAAAAAAAGAGTCTAATGCTGTTTTATGAAGTCTGCACTATTAACGTTACCTGCTGGCTTGAGTCAGCCAGTATGCTACAATTCTTGATCTGCTGAGCGCCACTTTAAATAAGATAATACGGGACATGAAATTTATTACAATATGTAAGAAAACGTGCTTCTTCAAAGAATTTGAGAGCATGGACCGGTGTGTGATTATTACGTCCAGCAAATGCACAAAGTAGAAGAATGAGCCAAAGTTCATTATTTCGAAGTTAATGTAGCTCATTGTGAACATAATCAGTCCCCAATCGCCCTGTGTTCGAAATGGCAATCGTCTATTTTTTCGCACTAAGACATTTATATTTGGGTAGACAATGTTATCTATGTGACAATTATCACTAACACCCTTCTTCAGCATTTTAATTGTGAACAGGAAGTACTATGTCAATTCATGTAGTTCGCACCTGTCAGCGCTATTATTAATGTATTTGGTAGACTGGTATTCGCCGTAGTTGTAATTGTTTACAATATGTTTTTATTCAGCGTGTACCGGTCATTCGTCAATTTTCCAAATTTCTTGTAGCTCGTGTGGCTTTTGTCCCAAATAAAAAAATTCTCTCCTTCGAAGGCTTACGACTTTTTCGGTTCACTTCAGCGCGAAATGCACAACACAGCACCGTAAAATATTTCAGCCTTTTTGTACCGGTGTCTCTTTGGGCTCAGTATACGAGCACCACGCACGAAATTTCAATCTCATCCGTGGCAACAAACAGGCTACTTTTGGTAGCCAAACCAGCTAGGCTGCTGAACTCAACTGTTTGCTCCCATCATCATCATCATCAGCCTGACTACACCCACTGCAGGGCAAAGGCTCCTTTCATGTCTCTCCAATTAACCACGTTCTTTGTCAGGTACTGCCACCGTATCCCCGCAAACTTCTTAATATCATCCGCCCACCTTACTTTCTGCCGCCCCCTGCTACGCGTGCCTTCTCTTGGAATCCACTCCGTTACCGTTAAGGAACAGCAGTTATTCTGCCCTTGCATTATACTCAAGCTCATTTCTTTCTCTTGATCTCGACTAGGATATCATTTACCCGGATTTGTTTCCTCACCCACTCCGCCCGCTTCCGGTCTCTTAACGTCACACCTATCGCTTTTCTTTTCATAGCTCGCTGCGTTGTCCTTAACTTAAGCTGAAGCCTTTTCGTTAGCCTCCACGTTTCTGCCCCATAGGTGAATACCGGTAAGATGCAGCATTCTCAGTATTTGTAAATGCAGAGCGAACAACTAATGGAAGACGTCGTTGAATGATGACTATTTTCCGCAGGCTTCGTTGGCTGCATCCGGGACATCTACGTGGAGAAGGAGTGGGTGGACCCTCGTAAGGTGGTCGGCACGGAGTACGCGCATGGCGAGGTCTCGCTGGATAACTGCCAGCTCATCAACCCCTGCAACAACCCCAACGCCTGCGAGCACGGCGGACAGTGCTACCTGGACGGCAACCGCTTCAAGTGTAATTGCAACGGGACCGGATACACGGGCAAGACGTGCCACTTCTGTGAGTGCCTCCCTTCCGGTTTACATTCGGGAGGCTTTCATTTGCGAACGACGGCAAGTAGAGCAGCGAAACGATACTTAGCTAGGAGGAGAATGGGAGGGCGTAGAGTTAGGAAACAGACGCGTTTTGTCCTTGGGCCTGAAGATTACATTTCATATGCAGGCTTAAAGAGACGGAAGCTAGGGCTACTCTCGTCTTGCCCACGTGGCGATAGTGTACGCGGAGTAACATTTGGTTGCCGTGGGAGTTTTCAGTACAAATAAATAAAAATAAAAATAATGCAATGCCAACTTACTTCATCACAACATGGAGTCCAGTTTCTCGTAAGACAGTCTCGCACACGGCGTATACTACGGCGCTTCCGGGACGATGACGTCATAAGTAGGGCTAATTTCATAGAACCATAAGCTCGACTTTATGTAAACTGAGACGATTATAAGCATCACTCTTTCGGTTTTGCGTATTTGCGGCCAGTAGAAAATAGCTAGAAAAAGCTTCAGGCATGAGAATATATTCAATCTATGCCTTTCCCGCAAAGTAGATTCAGTAGGACCTAACATTAGGTGTTTAGGTAGTAGCTTGTGACATCGAGACGTTTTCAAGTTTAGCAGAATATAGTCGTTTCCAGGTGCATAAAGGTGTAAGGGACTGCTACACTGTCTTTATAAATGTATGTTTGATTTCTATTAATGCCATTTTCATACCAAGCTGTAAGTTGCCTAAAAATCATAAAAGCCAATGTGCTGAACAAATAAAAAAAAAACAGATTAGCGTCTCTTCGATACTTGCGTACAATCCGTCCGTTACAGCCGCTGCTTGACCATAGCGTGATTTAAAACGTGACTTACTTAGAAAGCTGAGCTCACCGTTTTATACGAGCATGATAGAACTGAATCACCTATGTTAATTGCTAGACTGTCGCAGGTATTAAGCATTCTATTCTTTCTTCTCTTTCGCTGCACCCTTTCATTCTTTTATTCAGGCAAGTAGGCCTTACGACCCGTTTGACAGATAAGGGTGCACGAAAATGGAAAAGTTGTGGGCATTTCAAAGTCTTCAGCCATCAGCTAAGGTTCACTTATGAATGAGGGCGTTGCCACCGTCCATTCCTTTTCTTAAGTTGGTGGGCATGTTTAGAGAAAATAAGGGTATGTTCTTAACTAGCTCCTGTACCGACAAACGTGGCCACATCGAAGGACACTGCAGGAGCACAACACGTATCTAACAATAACCATCATCAGTCGAGCGCGTGGAGCATATATATATGCGCAGAAGTAAGACAATTGAAACTCAAGAGCATGAGCAGTGGCCAATTTAACTGCAAATCAAGTTTAGTGCATAAAATGGCACTACGACGTTACGTTCTGACTTTCCTCTGTCCTTCATCTCCCATGGCCGCTTTGTTCTGTCCGCCCGTCCTCACAGCTGCGAACCTGTGGAAAGAAATCTGTCGCTTCTATCCACCTGTGTACCTGTGCGGAAACCGGGCAGCATTTCTTGTACAGCTAGCGCTGAAGTACGGGGGCTTCAGTGGGATTTGACTTCACCAACACAGGTCTGAGCTCACCTAAGTACCACAGAAGCACCCGTGTTTTTACACGCTTATTTGAAAGCCTCGAAGAATACTTGGGCCTCTGAGGTATTTCATTAAGATGGTACTTGTTAAAAGTACTGATAAGACAGTACTCATAAAGGAAGCTACGTAATGAGATAATAAGAGTCGAAAAAATACGACAGAGTCAGTCCCAAAATAAGACAAAACTTTTTGTCGTCCTGTCGTTACGACAGCTTTTTCTGTCGTATTGCGAAATTTTCTGTTCTCGCGACAGAACTGGTTCTGTCGTTAGAACAGGTGGCTGCACGTTACGACAGAAAATCCTGTTGTCACGACAAGAATGTCTGTTGTGAGGTTCTATAACACTACAGGAAAATCTTTTGGGTAAAAAAAAAACGCTTTATTTTGTTTTTTGATTGGAATAATGAATCGTAGGAGTACTGATACGGGAGTAATTGTTCAGAGATGCGCCACGAAAAGGTGTACATGCTGCATAAAGCAGTACATAATTGCATTTCATACTGCACTGTAGTCGAGGCAGAGCATGTATCAGCAATACGCAAAGCAGTGTAAGAAACTGGGACGAGAGAAAAGACTTACAATGCACGCAGTGACACGTTCGTGTTCTTTGTGGTGCTTTGCCTATCTCTAATGAACCAACTGTCAAAAATCACCATTATTCATCAATTTATATAATAGCTTCCTACATTTTTTTTCGTTTTCAATAAGAAAACAGTTGTGCAAGGCGTCAGGCACACACAAAGATCAGCAACCGCAAAGAGAAACACAAGCGAAGACACAAAAAGAATTAGATATTACATCAGATGCGCACACAAGAACGTGGTGCCGATGCCTTTACTTGTTAGGCTTTCTGCGGTTACGAAGATGTGCGCTGTAAACTAACGGTTCCCATGTTTTTCTTCGCTTTTTGTGGATCCTTGCTACCCATCTAGCAACATACAAGCGCACCTGCCAGGAACTTTTCCTGGTGGGCTACCGCAAGTCCGGAACGTACAAGATCGACATCGACCGCAACGGCCCTCTGCCGCCGGCGCACGTCGAGTGCGACATGCAGCGCCCCGACGGATCCATCGCCACCAAAGTCAACCACAACATGCAGCGGGAGATGGTGAGCGTGTGTACTACCCGCATAAACGTCAGGAATTCTTGCTCCTTAACCCTTTAACCAGCAACAACGAGCTGCACTCGTCATGAGAGATTGCACGAAATTCTTCAATGACGAGTCACACTCGTCCGGCCTGATGTTGGGTCGCTTCTACGGCAATTGCGACGGTTACGAGTTTCAACACTAGAGGGCGGTAGTTGTCTATGAAACGCGATTTTCGAATTTAGGCCGTGTTTAAAGCCTGACAATAGTCACTTTCGGCAAAAATCGTCGAAAAAGTTTGGCGATTTCGGTACGGTTTTCGAGAATTAATTAGGAGGTTAAAAGGTTGAAAGGACCATAAATCCATCTGGTAGCTATGAGGCGCCTTGACTGTAGGGAAGCTTATGAGCGATGTCGCCCTTAATTTGTCCAAACACGAGATAGCTTCTAATGAATGAAGTGTACAGTATCCGTATGTTTTACACCTTTCCCAACTGAAACTCTCTTTTCCGCATTTCATCGACTTTCTCTTTTCGGAGCAATGCGGAGCTTGCCAACGCCGCGTCCGTGCTGTCACCCATGGCAACGTGACCACTAATACGACCTCGAGCGGCGGTGGGTGCCAGTGAGGGAGTGGCGTTGAATCCGCATGATATGCTTTCAGCGAGCTATCACGAGACAATAATGAACCGTAGAAGCCAAATCATGCCGAAACAAAGTTGTAAGTGGACTCCAGTCTGCAACGAAGACTTGTAAGCGCCGGTCTCGATACCGCGTCGGACAAAGAACTTTGCGTGCACCAGAAGTAAGCATCGCTAGACAGAATTGGTTACAGTCGGTCTACGGAGAAGGCGGCTGACTGTGCGCTCGCATTTCTTGTGTCATTTTCTGCAGTTGTGGCAATACATTGGACTGATCTGATTGCTGGTATTAGAAAAAGGTTGAAGAGCTGTCTTGTTATTACTAAACCCCTTCCCATCATCACTCTGTGGCTCGCCCTTCCTTTGCGATTGAATTTTAGGCTTCTAAACCGCGTGATCTCATCGCAGGTGGTGAGAAAATACGGCCTCGAAGGCTTCTATATGGACGTCACCTACAGGGAGTTTACGCCCGATATGCTGCAGTCGCTGATTCATGCGTCGAAGCAATGTTACCAGCATATCAGCTACGAGTGCTTCAAAGCTCCCCTGGGGTAAGCTTTACGAGGCATTTGGTTAAAATAGCGCAAAACAAAGGGACAATACACGAGGCAGGTTGGTCTCCGCTAGAAACATCAACGCTACATTTGGTCATGTGTAAATTAGAGCCCCCCCAAAGCACAGCCGGAACAGAACAATCAATGACTGTACAGTACCCAAAGTGGATATCACAATCTAAAATTTGAAATCGGAGAGAATTTCTCTGACCTTAATGCTTTCTCGCAATTACCAATACCCGCCAACGATTTTGGAACCCGAGCAATGCAGTAAATAAGGTTGTAAGAGAAAAAGCAACGAATGATTTACGGAAATTATCGTATTCGAAATAACGCATATTAGCGCCACCCGGATCAACCTACACTGCGCGCGTGTGTTTGCATAATCTCGCCAGATTCTTTTTTCGGCACATAACGTTCGTATTACGACTCACAACGTCTGCTACAAGTAACTTCGGCCGCGTGGATATGACAGTAAAAGCGCTGTAACGCAAGGCCTAACCAGCATGCCTGTCAGACATTTATAGGATATATCTCAGTACCTTCTACTCTACCGTCGAGCCACGCGATTAATATTAGTGGGAGTTCTGTCTCCTCTCTTCCACTTTCTTAGTGTCGACAGTGCCAACACCTTACATGTGTGTTGTAAAAGTTTAAAATATTCGCCTTGCAATGTACACACGTACCCTAAGCATTTGGATGAACATCAATTAACGCTACCGCGCTGTGGGACATCTATTACTCTCAATGCGGTTTTATCCACATCGCTTTATCATATTCGTCATAGTCATCATTTTGAATTTTCAACCTACGTACCTCGCACGTTTGGAGCTGGAGGCCAGGAACTTATTTCTTCGGTCTCGGTTCTGGCGCATGAATGCTTCTCTGTCCCTTCAGAATTAGTTAAGCCCGACATTCGTTAATTTATGCTCGACGTTAATTGTGCCCCTGTAAAGGAAGTGCTTTACACTTTTCTGTCCGTCTTGTCCTCTCTCTCTTTGCGTTCTCTTAACGATTAATCGACGATGCCTGTGTTGATTCTTTTATGCCGATCATCTCCGCATTGCCGCTGTCCACGTATCCAGGCTAGAAAGCTACACGTGGATGGAATCATCGGCGAACCGCCACTACGTGTCGAGCATCGGCAGTGGTCGCCCCGCCTGGTGCCAGTGCGCCGAGACCAGGAGTTGTTCGAACGCGTCGCGGCTTTGCAACTGTGACGTGGCCGACGGCCGGTGGCGGCTGGACGAGGGCATCTACGACCGGCCAGAGGACCTGGGCATCGTGCGAGTCTACATGCTGCAGCCCAAGGGTCTCGCGCACGACGCCGAGGCACGCCTGACCCTGGGACCGCTGGAGTGCACCGACACCAGTGAGAATAAGGCTTTTGCTTCGTCGTCTTGGTCGCCGTCGACCTTTTCATCGTCCCGGCAAGGGAGCACCGGAGACAGGGAGAGACGCAGAGGAAAGCTTTGATGAGTAACATTCGACTTCGTGCTTAAAGTGGGGCCAAATGTGTACTTGAGCCCAGGAAATGTGGACATACGCTTCCAGTTTGCCCGGTTACCACAATGCACCGCGTGGCGCTGAACGCTAAAAATCACCGACGGAATTTCGAATGCTCAATATATCCCATTAGTTTCATTATGCAGTCGGAAATAATTGGTTTGAGCGCAGAAAGAATTTCATTGGTCAAATTTTGCAGCGAGGAGGAAGAGTCAGCATGATAATCACCATGTTGGCGCAGAATATCTCCTGATTCTGTACATTTCCCAGAATTACAAGTCTCAAATATCTTCACTGAGTTACGCGGTCTTCGCTGCTGGAAGCCAACAGATAGCGCTAGTTTACGAATGTCCAAGAAAGCTGAACAAGTAAACGACTTAGCGAAAAATGCAGGGGACGATCACATTATGGGTGCTGCGAATGATAGCGGCAGTAGTTCGCTGATATATGGTGTTGAGAGATGTTTAAAAAAGCGTTTGTGATGTGCTTTTGAGCGATGGCTTGCAGCTGGAGATTTTGAGAGATGACACTGAGACATGCTTGTAAGGGATGCCGTGAGAGGAAATCTTTTCTGAGGGATTGTTGACACATAGTTTCGTATTATTTAGCGATTACAAGAGCGGTCTTATCATTCGTATATTATGCCTAACGTCTAGTTCTTGATGAAAGTGGGAGTGAAAATATTATAGGGACGCTTGACGTCATCGCCCTGTCGATCAATTAGCGACTTTGTGACTAACGCAGAACGCTAAATCGCCTATGTAAAACCTAACGCTGCGGTCTTAAAAGTTTGGGAGAAATAGGCACTCTAATGGAGGACTATGGAATAATTTCGACCTCCTGAGGATCTTCAACTTGCACTCACTTCGCACAGCAGATGGGCGCCTTTTGGCTCTAAAAGACGCTCCCCACAGCGGTAGCAAGACGGCGAGGAGAAGGCCGGGATCTTATTACGTGTCTTCATGCTTCGCAGCCGACTGCCACAGTAGACGCTGCCACGGCTACAAAAGAAAAAGCGAACGTGTTCCCTCGTGCGTGAAGAGGCGTTTTTTTTTTTGTCTTTTCGCACATGCGTCGTTTGTCGCCGTTTACCTTCCGTCTTCTCGCACATGCACAGTTTGCCGGAGTGTGCATATTCGAATGTGGGGAGTTGGACGCCGTGTTTGTTGATGTTGAAGGTGCTTCCATCTAATGTGACGATGAAAACTGAGGTTCAGCATTAGCTGTCTGTGTAAAGCCTGAGCTCCATGTACGCGAAAAAGTAAGCGACGCGACGAGGCGGCGCGGCGACGACGGCTGGGTGTCGCTCCGTCGCCCACCGGCCAAGCTCCATGCGCTGCGACAACGCGAACGCGAAATGGAGACGACGATCAGTGTTGCTGGCATAATACACTACAACGCCCGGCAAGAGGCCCGGTAGTGACGTACGCTGCTGGATTAGCTGCTATTGGCTAATCGCGTTAGCAACTTCCGGGCGACGATCGAAATTTTCTGAGTGCAGATACGAGCGACAGGACAAGCGTCATGGGCATTTCGCTTCGCGCGACGGCATCGCTCGTCGCTTGCCGCTGTCGCGTTCACATGAGTTTTCGCGTACATGGAGTTCAGCCTTAAATGGGAGGCGGAAGAAAGAACGTGACAAGAAATCGTGTTCGGCAATTTAGTCATATGTCCACTGGCTCACATGGTCTATGGGCCATCCGACTTGTCATGTAATGATATCATTTCATGCGACCACGAGAAGATATGCGTGGTTATAACCGCTGATTCCTTGTAGGACTCACACAGCTTACTCAGCGCTGCCAGGACATCACAGCTACTTTAATCCCTTATTTTTCTTTTACCCTTAATTAACAGGCGTTCGTTTTCATCTTGTTTTGTCAATACACTTTTGAAGTAAACCAAACCCGCCCAAAAAGTAAGCATAGAAGCCAATTTGCAAGTGTGCAGCAATGTCGCTTCTGGGTGTCTGTAAAGTCTGTAATTAAATTTAAGGTTTAACTTCACTCAGAGTTCTTTACAGAAAGCTCTATGTCGTTTTCTCGTGTTTTCCTTTGGCAGACACGCAGCAGTACGTGATCACGTTCAAGACGGCGCCGTCGTATCTTGAAGTCCAGACTGGCTGGCGCCGAGGAGATCTGGCCTTTAGCTTTCGTACGTCCAGCAAGCGGGCCGTGGTGTTGTACCAGGCGGCGCTGCATGAA
This sequence comes from Amblyomma mixtum, assembly GCF_055824585.1. Lineage (NCBI taxonomy): Eukaryota > Metazoa > Arthropoda > Arachnida > Ixodida > Ixodidae > Amblyomma > Amblyomma mixtum. Next base: position 45,366,787 of record NC_143018.1, read on the forward strand.
AAACACGGATACCTTCTCGCCATGATCACCAGCGGTGAGTGATCCTCATTGAGCTTCATCTTTTCAGCCTCATTTTAATTCTTTGATCCACGTCGTTGTCGCTGCGTTAACGCAGAGCGACAAACACGTGGAAGGATACGAACACAGCGGTAGGGCCTGTCGCACTACGTTGAAAAATAGAGCACTAAAAATCGGTGGTATACAGGATCCAAAAGTGACACCGCGATGTGTTTGTCCCCGTCTCAAGTTTTTGTTTTTTCGTCATACAGCATCTGATCAGTACGTACAGCCATGAACAAAAGTGTACGGGACACGAATTCGTGGAAAAGAGTTTCTTCTAACGTTGCCTCGCCAGCAAGTCAGTTGGCATGTTCCAACGCACTCATGGCGTCCCAAGCTTCTATGGTCTTCATTGACGCCCCTTTTTGTGACCTGGCAGAAACAATTCTTTAGTTTTTCAGCCAAATCACATACCATATACTTTTGTCCATGCATGTACAAGCAATTAGCTCAAGAATAAACTCTGCCAGTTACTCTTGCTGTTCTTCGGAATTATTGTGGGATCATAGTTGATTAACTCAACAGAAACCATCTCAGCCGCGCTTCGTTTAAGCCACAATAACTTGCTGCCACTTTCACGGTGAGAGCTGTAATTGGGAACCCGCCGACAGCCGTCGTATTACTGAAGCCCATTGTAGCCACAGTAGCTACTCTCACTGAAGCCTAGTTCAGCCAGTAATGTTTTACATCTACGATCTTTTAGCGTAACTTAGGTGGACTAGAATTTGGCGGTCCTCGCCCTTAAGTAACGCGACTGTTGCGTCGCAGACTACGAGCTCTCCTTCGAGTACACGGTGAACGGCGAGCCGCGCATCGTGAAGCTGCTGTCGCGCAGCCGCCTCAACACGGGCGAGTGGCAGCAGGTGTGGCTGGACCACGACACGCACCACATGCGCTTCACTGTCAACCTGGACTCGGTCATGGTGGACCTGGCCAAGGACGAAGGCGTGGGACCCTTCGAAGGGCCACTCTACATCGGCGGGGCTCCCAAGTGAGTTGGCACCCCCCAACCTCTTAACCCCTTTTGTGTGGGGCAGTGGAGAAACATGAACCTTCTAGTTCACATTCCTTTAGCAGAAAAAGATTAAAACCGCCAAAACTTTTGCCCCTTAATTTGCCTTTCCTTGGGGCTAAGTCGTAGCTCCGTCTTACCGCTCTTCTAATTCGCTTTCGTTCGACCTCTCGGCCCTTCGACCTTCGCCCGGGGGAAGTAATGGCGGCTATCGATGTCGTCCCGGTCTTCCGCCTTGCCCAGCCTGTTGAAATTAATCCGAAACCTTGCCTTTACGGCTGTTCTTTCGTTTTTGTTTCCTTCAACCTCCTCCTTCATTGCCTCCCTCAGGCATGGTTCGGATGCTCTTCCCAAACGAGAGTGTTGATGCACTCTTAATTTCCTAGTAACTACTTATTATTTTTGATATTACCTCCCTTCTTAATATGCTTGCACCCGAAAATATTACCCTGGTGCTCTGAGGTGTCGATGATTTTCCCACGTAGCCGTGTGAAACTTGTACCCATGACCGATGTAAGCGATGTGGCCAATGTAATCTTGACCAACGTAGCCGGGCGGTTAATGCATGCAATGCAGGCCAATGTCGGTCAATGTTGGCCAATATAGGCAAGCTGCGAAAGTAAGCAGTCTTAAATTAATGGCGAAATGCTGTCACTGTTACTTCGCCCCTTACCCACGCCTCTTCCTCATATGCCACGGGAGTGCCTTCTCCAGATTCACTGGGGTCAATAAATAAGACGCATGTTTCTACGCCACCCGTGACGAAAGCTTTGAGAGGCATGTTTAATTTTCGAGAAAGAGGTGCACATGCTGTACCGAGTTTCCTCGAGTGCCTATGTATTAGGCGAGGTGCATGCAGAATGCTTGCTTATCATATTTCAGGGATTTGCTCACCCATCCGGATATTACCGAGGGCTTCATTGGATGCTTTAGAGGACTGATAATCAACAACCACGTGGTGAACCTTTACAACCATCTCAGCAGGAGGTAGGTGATTCTTGCTCTCTATTTTGCTGTTAAACTACGATTTGGCATGCTCATTTAGGTGGTTCCAATTAAACTTTCGGAGTAGTGCCGTTGAAAGAATTCTTCCGGTGGCGAAGGGGGTCTGTTTGAATAGTCTCTTCATTGCTATGAACAAGTTTCCACGTGTCAGTAATAATGCTGCATTACTTTATCAGCGCTTAGATGAGACTTTGATTCTGGATATGTCCTTTGTATTGAAAGATATTGTTGAGGCTGTGAAATGACGCGTAAAGACACTCCATGCGTAACGTTTATCATAACTACATACTATTTTATTTGCATATTTTACTAAAAAAAGGTCCCTCACTGTGTGGTGTGCGGATTTAGCACAGATTAAGCAGCTGTACATTTAGAAACCCTACTGAAAGTTCCCATATGACGAGTTCCACAATTCCATACGTTTCCATAAGAAGTTTTATGTAGTCAATATATTGCATATGGAGTTGGTATGAACTATATTGTTTGTTTGCGTGTTTCTTCCCCTGTCTTAGTTTTTCGCGCTGTACATAATGTTGGACTATATAGAAACGCGCATGGAATCTTACGGACACCATATAAGGTCATGTTCACAGTATGGAAATCGTATATAAATTATATGGAATGCTTAGGGACACCGTAAAGACAAGATATGGATTTTCATGTAATTTTCCTTATCTTATGGACTCCATATTCTAATAATTCCAAACGAGAGGCTCATGTGGAACGTTTTAGTAGGGAACCGCTTAACTGCTGCGGTAATTAGTCGATGCTGCGGTTTAAGATTTCTTTCACTTGCTTTTTTTCCTTATAGGACCAGGGAACGGTGAGTGTCGAGACTGCCAAATTTTAGCATGGTCACTAACAGCACTTATGCATCGGCTGTTACTCTCTCTCGCTCTCTCAGGTCTCGACTAATACTCAAACTCTGATGCTCGTCGGACTCCAGCACCTTCTCTATTGCTTGGCTTTAACGGCAAATTTGTGGCACATTCCCCTTTATTGCGGCGTTTCTCCGAGAGCATGATGAAGCGCTGTTGCTTGTGGAAGAGTTTTTCTTGTAAAAAATTCTGTCGATTTTGAAAGAATTTTTCACTGGCTAGCTGCTTTCAATATATATTGAACATCAGTGACTTTAGTCTGCACAATGTCGCCGGGCAGTGACGCAAAGTACCGTTACGCCAGTCTTTCATACAAATATGTAATGCAGTGTTGCGCACAAGCACATCTTGTATGTTTTGTATTACCAGTGCTTCGCATTGTAAGCCTCAGGGTGCGAACAACTTTACGTATTAGGACCTGCAGCAGATGTGGTTGTTTGCTGGTAACTTTGATCATGAACAAGAAAATGCGCGTCTTCATTTGCAGGGCGTTAGTCATAACATATCAGAAGTACACTTTTTCTTCCTTCATGCCAATAATTTCGAAATTGGGCGTAACACCATAGCACATAAGTTCTGAATGCTATAGTCGTGCGCTTTTATGGTATATAAACTCCGTCTAGAATGTTTGGGTGGCACAGCAGCATCTGTGTAGTAGTGATATCGGTTACTTCATCGTTTACATTAGTCTACTTTCTTTTTGGCAATGTATAGTGCTGTCCACTGATATGTTTTCAGTAAACAGAAGCGAGGGTATATTTAGTCCACTTTTATATAACCGAAAGACGCAGTGTTTAAGTTTGTTTGAATACAGCCTTAGAGCGAAGTATAGGTTTGTTAGTATGCATATTTCTACAACCCACTGTAATATACCTCTCTGGAAATCCTTCATTACCAATGCCTTGTTTCGGCCACGAGACGTAGAATGTGGTCAGATTGCCGGGTGTGTAATACTTCCTGGAAACACTAAGTTTCTATCTATTTCCATACAGTCCTTACTGATAATTATGGATTACGAAGAGTAGTGATGAAACACGGCCTGGTTTCCACGGCGTACCCGAGCTACCTTCTGAAGCAGCTACAACTGAAGGCCATAACGCTGCTTTTGAGGGCATATCAGTTAAGCCTGACTCCCGTTATATGCAGCGTGAAATGCGCGGACTTCGTCCATCGAAATAACTCTGCTTTTGAGGGCATACCAGTTAAGCGTGATTTTCGGTCGTCTATGCGCAACGTGAAAAGCGCCCTCGTCACGGAATTGCTTTACATTTGTCTCTTCGTCTCGTTACCTCTCTCATTCACCAACTCACCGACTCACTCTTTCATTTCTCTCACTCTCTTTTTCTCGCTCTATGAATACTTCACTGAAAGCTCACTGATTTTTCTGTTCCCATCGTTCTTGTTCTTTCGGGGAACGCATCGAGTTGTGCTTGGTGTAAGCGGTTCTGTTTTTTTTTTTTTCCTTCTCCGTTTTCCTTTCTTCGCTGCTCGTCGTCGTCTCGGTGACGGTGGTGGCGGTCGCAGGGTTCCCGACATTGTGATGGACTGCCAGCCGTCGTGTTCCTCCAACCCTTGCCAGAACGGAGCAACCTGCCACGAGAACTGGGGCTCGTACAACTGCGAGTGCGAGAACTCGCTGGCGCACAGCGGCTTCAACTGCGAGAACAGTTGAGTGCAGTGCAGCTATTGTTGGTCACATTCCTCTTCCCAACCTCGGGCCTTACTTCCGGGAACGACGACTAGGCCATACCCAACAATTCTGGAGGAAAGCATTCCTTCAACACGAAAGAGTTTATGAACGAAATTTTTTCATGTATTGTAAGATTTTTCTGTAACAATTAAAATATCCCCTGACCTCCCGATGGCAGGCTTACATTTGTTTTGCTGCTGACGCTTTTGCAGTCCTCAAAAATTTCCCCATTGGTTTTCTACGGAAGTCTTAAATGTTTGATGCGAGTGATGGAAACACTTGAAAAGAAAGATTTTGGTGCGCATCGGAAGAATGGACGACTACCTTTAATATTTACATAATAATTTCTTAAAATATTGCATATTCAAAACTTTTATCCAAGAATACTGGACATGATACGGCAGTCTACTCCACCTTGGTGGTTTCCCCTAAACACGACCTTACGGAAGTGCGTGGTCTACGGAGGCAGACCACACACGCGTTCGTCTGGCCGTCGCCTGATTACACGAGAACTTGGACATAGACAATATCTACATCTTGGAACCAAGCTGGCAAGATTCAGCTTGCAAGTAGCTTCGGAAAACGCAGCTTAAGTAGGTGTAGTTGAAGCGTGTGGTTAAAAAAAAAATATTAGGCAAACCGATATGTTCGAAAGCGTGCAGGTGCAGAAGTCTTAGGAGCTCAAGCCGAGACGGCTAGTTATGATGATTTCCGAGTATCTCATTTACTATTTGTGCGAAATAAATTGATTTGATTTTGATTTGGAAGTAAATGACCGCGCTACAGCCTTATACAGCAAAAAAGATGTTTTTCGAATAATGTGCGTCAGTTAACAGTATGTCATGTGAATCTTGTGAATCATGCGCATCTTATGTGAAATTCGCCTCTAGGTTTTGAGAATCACACTTAACTACCAGCATAATTGAGCAGGAAAAGAGTACGGAAATGAAGGGCTCCTTATGACCGTGGTATGTATGTGAATCATGTGGAGCAATATATTTTCAATCAGCTCATCCCTACGCTACAGGCGTTCTTGCGTTCAAAGGCAAAATAAGCTCATGCGCGTAATAGTGGCTATTGCTTCCCGCAACTATTGCTCCTTATCTGCGTGTTAATGGCATGGTTTCTAATTTTCCTCGCACCTCTACCCCACACCCCTTTCTCTTCCTAACCAGACCTGAACGAGAACTCGATGACGTTCATCACATCCAGCTCGTGCTACCACCGTGCCACCCTGGGCAACGTGTCCGACCCTGTGCTTGAAGAGGACATCCTGCTCAGCTTCCGCACCTACCAGTCCGAGGCTCTTCTGCTCTACTCGTTCAACCACCTCAACAACTTCGTCCAGCTGCATTTTGAGAAGCGAAAGCGTGTCGTCTTCACCTACAACTCGCAGCGCTCTATCGTACAGGGGTACGTCGAGGCACCCGGTGAGTGAAAACTACTACGAAGCGACCTCTATAAGCACAGCTTGTCTGAAAAGTTCATAGGTCATTTGGCGCGACTCTAGTACTGTTGCATGCTTCGTGTCACACACTTGTGTCCGTAAATTTTTTAGGGAAATCCCCCAAGGTAGTATAGAATCTACTCCACCTGACCAACCCTGTTCACACTTCGAGTTATTGATCAATTAGCTCTCGCCCTACCATAAGCTCGCCTCCCCGTTTAGCTCAGCTGGCAGAGCGACTGCTCCGGTGGAGCGGTGTAACCAGGTTCGAACCCCGGATCAGGACGAATTTTTCTTTAACTGCGAAGTTTCTGAGAAAGCTGTGAAGTTTTCCTTTATGGCTGCGCTTGGGTAGATGGCAATGAGTAATTACTCCTTCATTACTCTTATGTCTTGCACGATATTAAAGCACTCTGAATACTATTAACACAGCATGGCGGGTGTTCAGCAAAGAATAAAATATATGCCTGTCGTTGAGCCAGTTAGAGAAACAGGAAGAGTCACACATCTTTGTAAGAAAATTCTCTATTACTTATGCTCGTTTGTATCTTAGTTTCAGGCATCCTGTCGTCATAGTTCTAGTCCGCCTTTCTCCTTGGGAAATTTCTTAATGAATAGTGGCCGAACTCTAAAGCAGAATTTTTAGGAGCCACATGGCTATGCTGTCTCCTTCCAGACTTGGCCACGGGACGCATTATACAAGTGTTCGTTGACCGACATCCCGACCGCACAGTTCTCCAAGTGAACGGAAACAATGTGACCATTCCTTACCCCATGACGTTCCTCAGCACCTACTACAAGGACCCGTGGACTCTGGGAGAAGACCTTGGTAAGCGCCTTGGCTTAGCATGGCGGCTTTTGTTGCGAAAGCAACACTACGCAAGTCGCCGAGCCATTTCGCGGAGCTGAGCAAAGGCCATGCTGCGCATGCGCGCCGCCCCCGTCGCTGCGCGGGTGACTGAGGTGCCGCCGCCGCGCTCGCCAGTTGCGCAGGCGCAGTAGCGGCGCATAGCCAGCGTGCCGGGGCCGCCGCCGCTTCCGCGCGCTCTGCATCGCCTCACTCTCTCTCCTCGTTGCTTTCGCAATCCTCCAGGTTTAACCAGAGCTAAACCACTGCCATTTTTTTTTTCAAATAGGTTGCGTTGGTGTATGTGACAGTGAAATGATAGGCTGCGTACGCCACTGCTTCAGCAGGTACTGGTTTCTCCTTGCAGTTTCACCTTTCGAAAGAAAGAAACCGTGGACAGCGTCTTCATTAGGACCTCTATTAAAACCTCTTACCTCTGTTCAGTAAGGTACCGGACATAATGCACGCCAGCACAATGCTGTGCGGACATGGTGCGCATGCTTCTTAATTATTACTAGGTATCGGCCGTAGTATGCAACATACGCAATTGTGCGTGCTTACAAAGCCCTTCACACTTCTCAGACTTTTCCAAGAAGAGGTGGCAGGAACAGCTTTGTCGCACCCGACGTCGCTGTCTTATGAATGTGGCTGTCCTTATGTATCCTTGAACCAACCACGTAATCACAGGTGGCGCATTTTCGGCAACACAAACATCCCGGTTCACATTGTCTATTAACACATGTCTGCATGCTTCACATGTTCCAACGTTCTATTATATTAGCAGCTGATTGCTGGAGGGAATGGTAGCTGCGACGTTTTTGACTTCGATAAAAGTGTCCTTTGCAGCGATCGTTATGAAAAAAACGCAAAGGTTGTGAAAAATTACCCAGTATAGTTAGCCCTGTTGCGTGATCACTTTGGTCATGAATTTCAGCACCAAGATGCACAAAGGCTTTCCTGCACAAAACCATCAAGTGATTAACCGCCGGCACGGCTTTCGTATTACAGGCGATTGTGATTGTTCATTGCTCGGATGCCGGCCAGCCACATTCCTAACAACAGACCGATAGCTTCGAAAATTTGGCTTTAGGCATCCACAGCTGGAATACCAGCTCCCTGGAAAACGGCGGCCTCGAATTTTAAGCGGCCGCATAACTTTCCGGTATGCTTTTCCTCTCTTTATACCCATTTCTGATACAGCACACTTTACAAACAGCACCCGATACCCGGGACGACCTGAAGCGACATTATTAAACGGTCACTCAAGAATAACTTTCTAGTAAAGGCAACAGCTATGCAAATACTGAGAATACTGACACAAATTTCGATGGAAACGGTGATTTCAGCAACTGGATTACTGTAGCGGCACTCATTTCTTTTCGTATTTTTGAAGGCGCTCCTCGTACGCTTGAAAATTTGAACTTAAGTAACCGAATTTTTTTTTTTACTACGATCCAACGAGCTCTCTTACATTTTTGCTGCTTATTTCTTAATTGTTTGGTTATTTCTTAATTGTGGCAGCAGGGGCAGCGGCGAGCGCGCGCGGCGGGGCGCGCCAGCTGTGCGCAATGACGTCACTCTCTCGTCGCGCATGCGCAGTATGGTCGACGGAGGGAGCACGCGAAACGGCGAGACTGTGGCCAATGTAGTTCACGTTACAAAACGATTTCCTTAAGCGCCTCTAAATGTTTGCGTCACCAAAATGGCACCTGCCAAGGCACTTGTTAACATCAAGAACACTTAATGGGGTCAGGTTTGTCACTTTCGTTTCCAAAGGAATCAGCGTCGCGGGGAGGCGATGAAGACTGCAGGCGTCATGGCGCCTACAAAAGTAATAAACATTTCCAGAAAGAGTTAGCCTGTTTCTCGATGCCGTTAGTCTATTCCTTACCATAATGGGATGTACATATTTTTTTGTGTCGTGCGCAGAGCTAGTCAAGCCGGCGCGTGGCACTTTCGAGAGCGTACCCAACAGCCAGATGTACCTGGGAGGCGTCGATTTCGTTGGTGCCACGACCAACCTGCCGGGCTTGGTTGGCTGCCTGCAGGGTCTCCGCATTGGCACCACCCAGATGGACCTCATCAAGGACGTCGAGAACCAGAATGTCACCAAAGGTGAGTCTTTGTGGCACACTGGGATTCCACTGCATGTAACAACGTCGCTTAATGGGGGTTCGCACTGTGGAAGGGTTAACTCATCAACTAATTCGTGAGGTCAATGCAATTTGCTCAACGGCCTGCCCACTGGGGGCATGCGCACGAGGGTGAGAACCGCACACGACATAGTGAACGAACTTGCGGCATTACGAGCGGAGAAAATCTATACAAGAGCTTTTAATTTGGGTGGCTGTCACTACGTGCTAGATGGCGCTGAAGATTAAAAATTAGTGCAGAAATTTGTGTATTTGGTAATCCTCATTGATTTTTTTTTCATGCTTGTGGGAACTGCACTCGGATACAAGCAGAGAAGAAAGCGGCTTTTCCCCGTCAGAGGACCCCCTTCCAGCCAGTGGCGTCGGCCGATTCTCATGAACGTGTTAGCGTGATAATGCAGGGAGTGACACATGAAAGGGTATAGTCCCCTCCATACATTGTCGCGCAACTCCCTGAATTGTCTCACTGGTCACAATTAAGGGAGCGGCGTCACAATGCATGGAGGGAACTATCCCCTTTCATCTGTCACTCCCTGCATTATCACGCTAACACGTTCATGAGAATCGGCCGACGCTATTGGCTGGAAGGGGGTCCTTTGATGGTGAAAAGCCGCTTTTTTCTTGAGTTGTATTCGACTTTAGTCGCTGTGAGCGTGGGAACCAATTTAGAGGCCGGTTTTTGCAGCGGATAGGGAGAGTAGTCCATCACAACTAACATGCTCCCGTGTGATCGCACTGGACTCTGTAATTTTCTCATAAGCGAAAATGTACCCATTGAGTTACGCTGCCGTCCGCCACTGGCGGCCGAGAGATGGCACCACTTAATATCGTAGAAAACTGGGCACCAGTCACCACTAAGGTGAAACAGCACCGTCTTTCATGCGCCGTGCAACTGCTCCTCGCTTGTTCTGAGAGCAACTAACTGAAGTTCTATCGTGTCTGCGAAATTTTTATTACCGTTCGCGTTCACCTGCGTCACTCACAGAAAGAAGACCAGATTGGTTTACGGACGCAGAGCTATCTATTTACCTCATGCATACAATTCTAATGCACTGTTTGTCCGCAAACGGATTCTAAAACTAAATACGCGCCCTCCCTTTTCGTTCCCATCGCCAGTAGGCACGAATCGGTTACCGAAATACGGGGCGTTGCGCAGCTTGATACAAATCCGCAAGCTAAATTTGAGATCACATCCGCGCTGATACACCCTTGCTGTCTATATCTTTTGAAAATCGGCGTTAATTTTCACGTGAGCTTATAACGTAAAGGCGCTCTAACCTCAGGACTAATTTCCCATAAAAAGACACAGGAGAAATTCAAGTTGGCTTCTATCGATTGCTTTGAAAAAATGAAGCTTTTATAAGCGGCAAAAAAATCCAAAACTGAAGTACAGGTGCCGCCATCACTGGCCAATTTCAGAAGTAAACTGCAGCGCATCGGCACAGCTTTTGTGCGGATCCCAGAGTCCAACCCAGACCGCTATTTACTTTAAAGTTGTGCCAACGGAGTATATTTTGGTGTCGTCAAGAGCTTGAATCGATTGGCGGGAAATATTTTAAATGCAATTTTCTCATTAATAAATGTGTCTTCTGCTTCCGGACAAGCATCAACATTGACAGAAAGAGCCGTCTAATAGATTCTTACTGTGTACAAAAATTGGATGCATTTGACCTCAGTCCTTTTAGTGCAGAACCACAGGTCGGTTTGAACTGCTGTTTTTGGTTGGTTTGGTTTGGTTTATGGGGTTTAACGTCCTAAAGCGGCTAAGGCTATGAGGGAGGCCGTAGTGGAGAGCTCCGGAAATTTCGAACACCTGGGATTCTTTAACGTGCACTGACATCGCACAGTGCACGGACCTCTAGAATTTCTCCTCCATCGAAATTCGGCCGCCGCGGCTGGGATCGAACCCGCGTCTTTCGGGTCAGCAGCCGAGCACCATAACCACTGAGCCACCGCGGTGGCGAACTGCTGTTTTTGTAATGCAGATAGTATCTAAAGAAATCATTTGCAGTGGAAATAAACGAATAAATAAAGAAGAAAAGAACTACGGAAAAGAATCTGGAAATAATAAAGAATTAAGGAAAAAAATGGCTTGACTAAATCGCGCCAGGTCCTTTACGTGGGCCTCTCTCTATCAGTTTGTTCTACATCAAGACCAGCATCCGGGTTTATACTTGCACGTCCACCTAGTATCGCTTTAACGTGCACTGACGCCACACCGTTCACGGGCCTCAAACATTTCGCTTCCATTGAAATGCGACCGCCGGGGTGGGGATCGGCTTAGAAAAGAAAACATGATAGCAAGGGGCAATCAGCTTTACTGCGTACGTGTTATTGTTCGAGATATACGTCGAGCGTTAAAGAACATCATGATGCACGCTTGCGAAAAGCACCGTAAGGTAGCTTACTTTGAAAAACTTTTTTTTCAGGCCAAATACGCCCTGGCTGCAAGATGATGTGCGACTCCAAGCCCTGCCATCACAGTGGTCTCTGCATCGAAGACTGGAAAAACAACCTCACCAGTTGCGACTGCTCCATGACTTCGTATCAGGGAGACATCTGCCAGACAGGTGAGGCGTGGAAGAAGCGAAACCGTGTTGGAATGAAACATTTTAACAAAATATGGTGTTCGCTAAATGAATTTTGCTCTATTTGATGCCTTACTGGCCGCTATTTTTCGTGCAGACATTGGAGCGCAGTTTGACGGCAAGGCATGGATCGAATACATGTTCACGCCCGAGTCTACGGGGCAGGACCGCATTTCCGTCGCGTTGGCATTCTCCACGAAGGCGAAGGCCAGCGTGCGGCAAGCCATCCTGCTGGTGCAGTACGCCCAGAGGTCAGTGACTTCTCGTCGAGAGTTGTTGGAGCCGGACGTTTCTTTTAGAACAAGAAAAGGAATGGCACAGAAGCAATCGTTGTTCATTGACTCTCATGGCTGCCCTCTGGATAACGTAAATCCGTAACGGCGAATCCGTAAGAAGAAAAAATGCATTCAGGATAACTTGACTGCTTTTCTTGCAGTAATTTGATTCCATTATTTCACATTTCAACGTTAAACTACAATAAAATTTAACGTTGAGTGAGAATCATAACGCCTTGTTTAAAAAGTCTTGAAAATCTGTAGAATGGGATATTAAGGCAGAATAAAAAGACGTGCTCTAATGTAGTACTAAATAATTTGACAACTTTGAGAAATGACTCTTTAAATTATTCCCTATTCTGTCCAGGCCTAAGAAACATTGTATTTAACATAATTGGTCTACAAGACTCTTGTGTTAAGCCATATGAGAATGTCCAAAGTTGGTGACCATGTTTGGATTTGGCCCTAGAGGACGCTATCTGTTTTTAGTTTTTCTCGTGAATGAAAATAAATTGAGAAGAAATGCCAGCAAGAAAAAACAAATTGGAGGTAGTTTCAGCGACCTCCACTAGTGATATGTGCGAAGCTCGACCTCGTAAGTGGTGGTCCTATTTGGTGAAATGCCGTATTTTCTTTGTAGTTTGGCTTTGGTCTGTACTTTTTCCTCCTTTGTGAGGTTGATCCTCGGGCTCGCCTATCTCGCAGCCAACACTACGTCCTGGTGGCCGTGACGCCCGAGGGAGCCCTGCAGATTCAAGAGAACCACGCGTCGGCGAAAGGTAGTCCTTTTAAATGCATTAAGCCCAATCAGTCATTGACCATGTTCTTTACAAGCTTATGTTACAGTGTTCGGCAAGCAGATGGGAAACTTTGCCGATGGCTTCAGGCACTGGCTGCTCTACCGTCGGGTTGAAAACGACGCTCGTGTTGTGGTGAGTATGATTCCTTGCAAACGCTTCTTAAAAATCCTCGAAGATCGACCATAAGAGCAGAGCATTGGCAATGAGGGATGAGAATGAGCCCGCATGCTTTCTTTTGTATTTCCAAGAAAAACACCATAATCTTTCATCATTAGATGTGTGAGGGCTCTTAATACTTGGCTGCTTAATGTTCTACACAATCGGTGTTGGTCTCCAGAACGTCAACCATATTCTTCGGCGATTTCTAGCCACACAGATGGCTGTACTTCTTTCCGAATTATTTCCGTTTCACCAGACTGCACTGTAGGAAAGCCCGTCTGCGTATACCTGGTGGTATGTCGAGAGAGGGAAGGTAGAACAATCGGAAGAACTTAGCTTAGCGCAAATGATTTACAGTGCTTCAGAATAGAAACATGTGAAGAAAGGAGCGAGCGTAAAGTAGGTGAAGTTGCTACGGCGGGGCAGTCGGTAGCGTATCCCCTGAAATGACGCAAACTTGCTGAGCATGTGGTAGAACGAGCTTTGCCGACTGGTGTTGCCACCTATGGAAAACAGAGGGGATTAACAGATCTATAGGCATAGCTAGCGCAATATTATGCGACTCCGCAAGTTAGCTGATGTTTTAAAATTTTACTTTCGTTCGATCGTTTAAACCAAAGTCGCACGCGATATTTCAGCTTTATTTAGTGCAAAGCACATAAGAGGGAGAATCGCGATGGCTTCAGTGATGGTGGTTAGGGTGTTTACATGTATATAGGCCTCGCGGCAGGTTCGCGCCGCACTCATTCAGCGACTTCAGCGTGCTTAGCTTTTCTTGTACCGCTAGACAACCGTTGCATGTTCCATTCAACGAACTGAACTTTCAACCTCCCTGCCTTTTCGTTCTGTCTCTGTCTCACTCTCCAAACAGAAAGGAAAGCTAGGCACGTTCGAGCGCAGTTTCTCAATGAAAGCGGTTGCGATAATATGGGAGAATCAGCAACCTTTTTATATGTTCGCTTATAGCCTCAGGAGGGATCGCTTTCTTGGACAAAAATTTTGAATATTGGAAAACTGTAAGGTACTGGTATAGTAATACTGAAAGTAATGGTTCATCCTTCCGATATGTAGCAATTCTTTCTTTCATAGTGTTTCCATCACTCTTTTGAGCAATTAAAACTCTCATATAAAACCAATGGGGAACACTTTTGACGATAGCAAAACCATTAATGGCAAAAAAAATATATGCTAGCCTGCTGACCGGAGACTGCTGGTATATCTTGAGTGATACAGTGAAATCTTACAATACGAGGGGGTACCCAAAAGAAACCGGACTAATTTTTTTAATCGGCTCAGCTTCTGTGGTACCGCGTTTTGCCGCTAGGAGTGCATAGAACGAACATTTCAGAGTCAGTAAGCACAGTGCCGTCGCTGAAGGAGGTCAGACTAGTTTAGGCAGATTTTTGGAGTGACGACTGTTTTGTGTGAGTGTCGTTTTTGCAATGGCTGATTTTCGTGAACAGTGTGCGCCGGTGAAATTCTGATTTTTTCTCGGAAAAAGTGGAACGGAAACTTTTGAAATATTCAGAAAGACGTTCAAGGACGATGCTATGGAGACAACTCAAGTGTTCTTGAATTAAATCCTGAATCAAAGCAACAGTCATGCCAATGGAAAACTTCAAATTCACCTCGCCTCAAGAAAGCTCGTCAGGTGAAACCAAACCTCAAAACAATGCTGATTTGTTTTTTCGACGTGAGTCGAGTCGTCCATTCAGAATTTGTTCCGCAGGGTCAGACAGTTAACCAGGCTTTCTGCTTGGATGTTTTGAAAAGATTGGGCAACAGTGTTCGGTGGAAGCGGCCTGATTTGTGGCAGACGGGTGACTCGTTTTTCCACCATGGCAATGCCCCTGCTCACACAGCCTTGTCTCTACGACAAATTCGGACCAAAAATGGCATGACCTCTGTTCCTCAACCCTCATACTCACCCGACCTTGCCACGTGCTACTTTTTTTGTTTCGTAGAATGAAAAGACAGGTGAATGGAAAGCGTTTCGCTGATGTTGCTGAGGTGAAGAAAAAAACGACGGAGGGACTGTCAGGCATCACAAAAGATGAATTTAAACAATGTTTTGAAAAATGGAATGAAAGATTCGACAAACGTATCATTGTAAGTGGAGAGTACTTTGAAGGATATTGAAGGTCTGTGCTGAAAATGTGAACAAATAAGTTCAAACAAAAATAAGTCCGGTTTCTTTTGGGTACCCCCTCGTATATGAAAAAATGGCGTTCATAAGCTCTGTCCCGGCCAAAAATGCTTTTGTCCAGAATTGCTGGGTATGCATGCGTGCTTTCTTGGCTCTCAGGTGGATGGCAAGGAGTACGTCTTGACCAGCACCACACCGGACACGTCTGGCCCCACCGTGGACATCAGCTCGAGTCTTGTCATCGTGGGCGGAACCAAGCGCGACCCCAGGTTCGGCGACTACGGCGACTTCCAGGGCTGCGTGTCAAGTGAGTGCATTTGCTCGAACTTTGTTCACGGTGTGGTTCTTGCGCTACGCTTCCACGTAGAGTGAGCGCGTCAGTCACGGCTAGCTGGTTTGCCGTTGTGGTCATCATGACTGGATGTAGGGCGTAAGTCTTTACCAGCAGTTAGTGCCTTATAAGCTTAATTACGATAACTGCCACCCTCTCGTTAACACTGAATTCCTCCATTTTGCCAGCTATATCTCTATTGATGATGAATTCCAAACCTAACCTAACCTAACCTAACCTAGCCTAACCTAACCTAACCTAACCTAACCTAGCCTAACCTAACTTAACCTAACCTAACCTAACCTAACCTAACCTAACCAGCTCAAGACCTCAAATACTTTAGGTGGTGGTAGTGGTGTTGGTGGAATGTGGGGCTTGACGTCCCAAAGCGACATATGGGCTATGAGTGACCTCGTAGTGGAGAGAGATGAATTGCTTTAATCATCTGAGATTATTTAACGTGATCGCACGACACGTGGGCGTTTTATTTCCCTGCCTTTAGCCTCCATCTAAATGCGGCCGCCGCGGGCAGGATGCGAACCCGCGCCCTTGGGATCGGAAGCCAAACGCCAAAGTCACTGAGTCACTGCGGTGGGTGCTGAATGCATGTGACAATCTGGCCGGCTCCTGAGCATCAATGAAAGGAAGGAGGGTCCGATACAAAAGAAGCGATTCAAGCAGAATAAAACGCAGAGTGCCGCCTGTGGACAAACAACAACAAAGCTATCGAAGTCGCATTTCACTGAACAACCAGCAGTAGAGAATTCACGGATGTATCAAACTCTGCTATTGCTAATCATGATTGAAGTATACTTTACACCACGTGATTAGAGCGCTATTGAGCCGCCGCGGTGGCTCAGTGCAAGGTGCTCGGCTGCTGACCAGAAAGACGCGGGCTCGATCCCGACCACCGCGGTCACATTTCGATGCAGGCGAATTGCTAGAAGCCATGTAGTGCACGTTAAAGAGCCCCATGTGGTCGAAATTATCCGGAGCCCTCCACTACGGCGTTCTTTATAGCCGGCGTTGCTTTGGGTTGTTAAACCTTATAAAACCTAACTAAAATGCTATTTACTTTTAGAGGTTCTGTCCCTTATAAAAATGGTCTATGACAGTCTATAGAATTCCTATGGACTCTATTGCCTTCTTATAGATATTTCTTTTTGTATATTCATAGTCAATTGCATATTCATAGTCAAGGCTGTCAATTGCAAAAAGTCTATTAAAAGTGTATGGCCAAAAAATCTATAAATTGTCTATAGATTGTACATAGCATTTATATTGCCTATAGACTGTTCTCTAGAATTTGTCTATAGAGAGTTCGACTTTATAGACAGATGTCTATGAACAGTCTATAGACTGTGTAAAAAATTCTTAAGGGGTAATACTAAGCTAGAAGCCGTGAAGACAAATAAAGAAAAGACTACGAATAGTAGAGCTCGATTAGACAGTACAAAACGAAGAGGACATTACGTGCCATCTTGATACACCAACTCTCCCAAACAGTTACCCTTATCAAATAAGAAGAGGCGTGTGGTGCTATTTTCTCTACTTAGTCAATATTTTAATAGGGCGGTCTTCGCGGTCATAAGCGTTGTCGCCATCACATCGCTGGAAGTACGTAGTTGTCGTTATTTATTTGGTACGATAAGGTCAACAATAATGAACCGTGGGCTATAAATGGAAGCAAGACAAACAATTAAGTGGGCGGTAATACCGCAGTGTGAAAAGTGTGCTTGAGCTTCTGCTTGCAACCGGGCAAGGCGTGTTTGCAATAATGCACCGATGGGAGGGATAAGCGTTGCGTGCTTTTAGTGCGAAAGCAATACTAGTTGCACTTTCAGCCCGTCGCGTAGCGAGGCCGGTAGCTACCATATTAGCATATTGGATTGGATTGGATTGTATAACCGATGCATCACCACAAGTCTAACCACAAGCACCACCACCAGCTACACTACCAGCTGAATCATGGCGTAGCTACGGATATTGCTTTCGCAATTACCGGGCTTAACCAAGCTAAGCACGGCCATTTTTTATTTTGTCTTTGCATTGTAGAGCGACCAGTCATTGATTTTGTATAGCCTGCTTATTAATGTAAACCTACACTTCGAACCACACGGAGGACATCAGTCTTAGAGCCTTTTCAGTGGGCTGCGAACCACACGGATAACATAAGCCTGTTAAATGGGCGTCTGAACTCCCACCAGAACTATTTATATTTCCGGTCGTGTAAATTGCTCTTATCTGGACACGCAAATGCGGACATACAACCTGAGGCTGAACTCCTTTATTGATGTGATGTATTTCAATGGTCTTCCCTTCGCAGGATGCATTGTGTTTATCTTAGCTGTAGTTTTTGCTCTCGTTCTTTCTAATTTTTTCTTTAATTATGGTATTTTTCAATTTGTTGGTAACCTGTCACTTATGCTGTTATCACAGTTGTTTAACAACTTATGATCGTTTCCTTATTAGTACCATTGTGAACGTAGAAACTACTGTCTTCTTTCTTTTTCCTTTTTTTATTGCAAGAAGCATTTTGCGTAATCATTTCCGAAATGATGCCGTTGCTGTAGCCGTTGTAAAGGGGGCGTGGTACTTCTCAAGCCAGCATCTTTGCTGTCCTTTCCGCCACGCCTCGTGTCCCGGTGATGAATAATGAATTTGAATCTGAAGCAGTCATCACAAAAGTGACCACTGAACAAAGGTCTTATCATGTTTGCATGTTAGTTAAGGATGCTCACTTTTTCATCCTGGGCCGTGTTTACTTTCCGCAATGCAGACGTCGTTGTCGAACTGCGGACTCTCAACATTCGGCCGCTGGAGACCTACTTCGGTTACCAGAAGGGCGCACTGGAGAAAGTCAAAGTCTACGGCACCCTCAGGGAAGGCAGATGCGCGGAGTTTGCAGCGATCATAGGAGACAAAACGGAAGCCATCTTCAAACCGCCAGCTGTCAGTGCTTTCTCTTTTCCTCCCTTCTCCTCCTTGCAGATTTTTTTATGATGCGCTAGCGATCGCCTCTTTATTTCTATTTTTCTTTTTTTTTCGATTTTGAAGCCAACGGAAGCAGCTCTGCTTTTTTGTCAGTAGAGACATTTAGAACAGAAGAACCCTATCGATTAGGGGCACAGGACTATAGCGAGGCGCCAGAGTACATGCGGAGAAGAACCGTTATTATTCTGCGCATTCGCAATGGTGCTTCGCTATGCACCTAATCGATAGGGTCCTTCAGTTCTAAAAGTCTCTAATACGTTTTGTTAGCATACAACGGCTTCCAGGCGACTATTTACAATTACATAATCGATAGATAAGGCAGAAAACCTGTCCTAACTTTATGGTTCTAAACGACAGTCGATAGAAACACATTTTGCACGTGGAGATTGTGCGGCTGTATTTCTGTTTAGCGTCAAAGTTAGCGCAGTCTTATTGGACAGGATGTCATATCCCAGTAGAAAAATACGGCACACTCGGTTCCAAAATACGACACAATTTTTCCGTCGTCCTGTTTTAACGGCGAAACTTTCTGTGTTGTATTGCGCAGTTGCCTGTCGCCGCGACAAAATTGGTTCTGTTCTGACAGCAAGCGACTGCTGATTAGTACAGAAGGCTTTCTTTTTACGACATATATTACGACAAGGTCAGGTCCTAAAATATTACAAGAATATCCACTGTAACGCCAGAAAACTTTTTTCTTGTTTTTCGGTAGGGATGCCTCCTAGTAGCGCCTTATCGTACGCAAGCGCACAATGGACTATTCACACGTTATACATTTGCCTGTGTTAAGGCCTCATATAATGTCGATGCTCGAGATGGCCATCGAGATTTGCGGCATAACTTTGGGTGAATGTGTGATCAGAGTTGGACTATTAATACGGCATCAATGACTACAATATTCTTTCCTAACTGCTGCGAAAGTTTTTCATCAATTTGTTGCTACCACTAAGATAATATTAAAGGAGAGGCCTTTGTTGTGAATGTTTCAGTAGCTCGGCTCCGTTGAAACCAACGGTTGTCGCTTAAATTTTGCGCTTGCGTGGTACCTTGGATGAAAGTTAAAAATGATAGAACAGACGCCCCAGTGGCTGCAGTACTCGTGAACAGCTTCACTATCTATAGAGAGTGACATAAACTTGGTTCATATCCTGTTGGCAATAGCCACAGACGGTACACTTAATTGGCCATTCATTACGGAGCAGATTTTGGCCGTTTTTTGTAATAATGAACGTTGCCCAAGTAACCCGACACGTGGCCAATCGCTCGCAAGTTCATCTTGACAGTTTTACGATTATTAGAAAGGTGTCTGAGAATTGAAAGTCTGCCGCAAGAGGTTATCATGACCGAAATATGTGCACTACCACGGAACGCGTTATACAAGTTAATACTGTTGGAATTTAGTGCTTTTATGATCGGGAGCCAATGCTGAGCATTTGAGCCCCAGCTGCTGTGTCATAATTGTAACGTGACGAAGATTTTTTTCTGCAGGTCAATGTACCAGACTGGCACAAAACAAACCCCGTTCTCGTTCCGTATAAGCACAACTCCTTCCATCCGCAAGCGACCAAGCTTCTCTACGCCAAGGCAACAAGCACGCGTAAGTATGCCTCTATCTCTGTAGAACTCTGCTAGAAGGCTAAAGGAGATTGTCCACGCTGGGAAGATGAGCGTGTTTAGGAGGAGGAGACAACTGAAGCAGTTTTAGAATTCGATGAGTTTAAGGTTGCCGAATGTGCGAAATGTGCAGGTAAAGTCTGCGAAATCGTTTTCCTCTACCATTTGAAATGGTGGCGTAATTGCCGAATGAAGTCGTCGTCGGCGTTCAGGCTTCTCTGAAGAGCACAGCGACAGGCAGAGACCCCGATAATGACGTCACGTATGATGGCACTACGTTTCCCGCGAAGAAACGGTTATTCCATGGAAGAAAACCGACGCCATCGAAGGTGAAGCTCACGATGCATTGTTTGGCGCCATCTGACGACGCACAGCAGCATGCAGGAGTAAGCAGGGGACATCTGAAATTTCGGCAACAATGACGCCACTGCCGAGTTTCATCGCACTCCTCCAACGTAGTGAGGAGAAGGCTAAACATCGTCGCGGTTTTAATCGACGATTATGTCACCATTTTAAATGCTAGTGCAAAAATAGTTTGCATGCTTTATCTATAAGTGTGATAGATTCGATTTATCGAATAACCTCGAATTCTCAAAAAAACCGTTTAAGCTTCCTTTAATGATGACTGTGAAGGTCTGATTATTGATGTAACTAGCAAGCTACTCCAGATGGGCCAATAAGACCTGCGCGCCTACCAGGCTACTCCAGATCAGAATGATATGACATGAAATGATAAGCACATACGAAGAACACACTCTTAAAGTGGACTGCAGATGTGTGCTTGGAAGTGTACCTGGCAAGTTAATCCAGATGAGGGAGATAACACCTGGTTGCCTGCCATACTACATCAGATCAGGATGATATGAAATGAAATGATATGCACTGACACAGAACTATTGTGCAGACAGATAAGACTGTTCAGAAAAAAAAAAAAAAACATGAGTAATTTGTCACCAGAGAGACTAAAAGGCTGCACGCAGAGCTGATGCCCGCTCATCCCAAAGTCCAAAGCTTTAGCCAACTCGTATCCTCCTTATACTTTTCAACTAAGAAAGTGCATCCGGTCTGTCTGTCTTCTGTGCCCCTCAGGTGTGGCGGTCATCATGGGCGTCGTGCTCATTGTGGTGCTCATAGGGGTCTTCCTCTATGCCTGGCGTCTTCAGAAGCGTCACAGGCACCAGAAGCTTCGCGAGGACATCTCCTTCTTCCGGCAGGGATCGACGTACAACCCAGCTCGGCCACCACCAAAGCGCAAGGTCAACTCACCGGTTAAAGGTCAGTGCACTCGGAAGATCCATTGAACCCAGGTTTAGCATTCGGCGTCGCACTGAACGATATATAAGCACAGCACGGAAAGCAAGGACTGGACAGAGAGGAGCAGAAACATGGCGCTCACTTACAACTGATCTGAGTTCTAAGGCCGTTTGTGCTACGGTTGGCTTAGTACTTATTTTCTGTGCTATGTTTACTATGACACTGAACCACCCAGCCACCTGAGCTTCACAGGCCCTGGTTTCTTGAGTAGTTGTGTCGTCCTACTTTTTACCACGAAATTGCGGATTCTATTCGGGGCCGGGACGACTACATCGCGATGGGATTAAGCGAAATGCGAAATAGTTATGTGCTGAGAGTTTCGCGTGTGCCGAGCAATGAAAGATGCCATATTTCTAATTATTCATTACGATTAATTTTCTGATGCATTATTCGCCTCTTTATTCCTGCAATGTACCGCCTATGACGTCAAAGTTGATAACCAGGAAGCGATCTCACTTTCCTGCTCTGGCATAAAAAGCGGGGTTCACCAATGGTGAAGAGGCAACAGTATGGATGGAGTAAAAATTCTTACAGAATACGTTCCCCACCGCGGACAGAGTCATAGGGTCGCTCGTTCTATCGCACAAAAAAATCTATAGGATAAGTCAAGACGATCAAAGCTTCCACATTGGTGCGTTGCAGTAAAAAGAGCAACGATGCCGATGCAAGGTCTGGCGTCAGGCTATCTAGAGCCGAATTCGCGAAGTTCGCACATGTGATTGCTCGTCAGGACTTCGTTCCGCGCCCGTGCCAATGCGATAGCCCATGCGACAACCAATCGTGATTTGTACAAACGAGCAAAGTGCGTCGTTAATTCGACGTTTGAGTTTGTTGTTGCCAGCTTACAGATCATTGCTGAATCATTAATGCAAAAACATTAGGTAGCTCATCGACACAAAAAGCCGGGTTGCCCAAGAAACGGTCGCGTTACAAAACTCGAGATTTTTCGAAGAGTTGTGACGTCAACAAAGGCGGGAAAATTCGAAATGTTAACCAGTAATAATCAGTACTAGTACACAGAACTGCACCAACAACAAAATAATAGAGTAGAATAGAATTGGAATAGAACTGCAATGCTTTCAAGTTACTCGCAGATGAGTTCCCTAAGTCCGCCGACAATTTTGTTCTGCCTTTGCATCGTTTGCAGCCGTGAGCTTCAGCCGTGTGAACAACGACTACCAGCCGATCCCCCAAGCGAAGAAGGAGGTGCTGTCGTCGACACCTCGCAAGTCTCCGGACGCGACAAGGCGGAGGCCCCTGCCTCTGGCCAACGCGACGCCACCGAAGCCCATCCTGAACAACCGCAACTCGACGCCAGCGGTATCGCCCATCGTCAACGGCTTAGGTGAGAAAACGCTGCTTCGGAACACTACGTGCAGTGTGGTCGTAGCATTGTCCACATACGCCAACATTTCTGGACAAAAGCACTTTTGAAAAGGAAATAGTTTATGAATGCATTCTTTTTATGCATTGTAAGCATACCCAACAATTCTAGGAAAATCATTTTTGAGCGGGAAGCCGTTTATGAACGCATTTGTTTTGTATAATGTAAGATTTAACTATAACACTCACTATATCCGCAGATCATTCGACAGCAGTCTTACATTTTTTTCTATTAAGGTTAAATTCTATTAAGGTTCTATTAAGGTTACCCATTGGTTTTCTATGGCAGTCTTAGCTTTTCCTTGCGATCGACGGACACACTACAAAAGAAAGATTTTGCGACATATCAGAAAAACGGACCATTACCTTCAACATTTCCATAACAATATCTTGCAATTTTTGAATTTTCAAAAATTTTTCCTCCGAGAATGTTGTTCATGACTTTCACTTTAACAATCAATATATCCGCAGATCACCCGACAGCAGTCGCATATTTTTTTATTTACGTGTTTGCTATCGTCCAAAGCGTTACCCATTGGTTTTCTATGGCAGCCTTAATTGCATGATGCGAGTGATGGAAAAACTTCAAAAGAAATATTTTGCGACACATCGGAAGAATGGACCATTACCTTCAATATTCCCATAATAGAACCTTACCATCTTCCAATATTCAAAATTTCTGTCCAAGAATGTTGGGCGTAAATTAAATAAATGTACCCAAGATTTCTGAGGAAGGGCGTAAGGGCGTATTTCATTTTGACTTGCTGGCCGTTTACGCCGTCGTTGCATCATTCGATAAGTATAATACGGAGAATGAGACTGTTGTATGCGCGAAGTTTAGTTTTTGACATTTTTTTTTTTCATTTTTCAGGTCAGCTGAAATCGAAGCGGCCTGTATCAACCGCTTCTCAGGAGCTCGAATGGGATCCTGCAGCCGACCATGAGCTGCTGGGCTCGTCGGTAAGTCGCAGTGTGATGCATTACGAACCGGACAGAGTTGGGTAACTATGGTGTCTGGGTACCATACAGTTACAGTTACAGTGAAACTATTTTTATTTACATTTTTAAAACATGCCTCACTGAAATTTTTTCGTTGTGCCATTATAATATTTACTGGAGTGAACCACGCAGTAAAAAGGTTTACACTGCACTCTGGGCAAAAAGTTAATTATTAATTGCCTTTGGGACAGTGGTTACACAGTACCGAGTCCTGCAAAAAAGGATGCGCTTCGCGTGATGGTGTTTAATAAAAGGGTGAAAACGTGCATCGTCACCACATTTGTTGCACCTGAATGTTCACCTTTAGAACGTGGAAGCACTAGTGTGAGGCACTGGTCACTCCCATCGAGCTAAAACGTCAGTCGATATTCAAATTTGGCGTTTTAGTTGAAGACGTAATGTAACTGTAAAGCTCCGTGTCACGTCACTAAAATCGATTTATGGTAAAGAATGACACTCTGCAGTATACCTGGTAGCTGTTGAATCACAGTCTGCGCATGCGTTACGAAAAGCGTTACTAGCCTCACCTGTATCAAATCGGAACTGTCTTAGAAGGAAAACTCCGTCTTTGAGTTATTCCCGTATTGGTGGTGGTGTTTCCCAGCACGCTCACATCGCTTGCTGTGGTTCAGTGCAGTTTGTTTCTGTCTATCTGCTTCCCTCTATTGCGCTTGCTGGTAGCGAGCATGCCGTCCGCTGTGATTTTAAATCTCGCTCCAAAGCCCGCGAAAAACTCGCCAGTTCGCCAATGCTTCGGTAGATGGCGCCACCGACTTGAAGTACGTATCA
Organism: Amblyomma mixtum; assembly: GCF_055824585.1. Lineage (NCBI taxonomy): Eukaryota > Metazoa > Arthropoda > Arachnida > Ixodida > Ixodidae > Amblyomma > Amblyomma mixtum. The sequence goes on from NC_143018.1 coordinate 45,391,271, forward strand.
TTTCTTTGAAGGAACTGAGTGCCATGGATCTTGGAGATGACGAAGACTTTCCCGAGACGCCCAGGAAAACAAGCAATGGAGAGCCGACGGTAAAGAAGCGCCCTCTATTTTACGCTCCCATCGCGTCCACGAGTGAAGTCACCATCAACAGTTTTTAGTCCGCCACTGTACTTTTAAACTTCTTTTTGCTACAAGGCATTGCACGTAACGACGATATTTTCTTGCAGCCACGGCGCAGAAATCGGAATTAGGCTTATTTGATTGGGGCTTACTTCTTGTATTGTTTTTCTAGAAATTGACCAACAACTGATTGACAAAAAAAAAACAACTTTCTGAATAACAACTTTCGTGCATATGGGTGGCGGCAAAACTGTCTAAGAAAGCAGCAAGTTTGTTTTACGGACGCACTGTAAAGATAAAAATGCTGTTTTACGTAATGACAATGCTTGTCGTTATCAGGAAATGTCCCACGGGTGAGCAAGCAAGAAAACGGCACATGCGCAATCTTCGCGCGGCGCCGCTTTGCTGGGGCCACACAAAGTGCTATTCGCAAATTCCAGCTTGCCTACATTTCAATTCTTGTTTCATGATACCTTTGGCCACACAAACAGAGCCGTCCACTCCTCTACGTGCTGGAGATAGCATTGGTATTCTCCCATGACCTGCACAGATGGCCATAAAAGATGCTAGCTGAGGAGGTTGTCATGACTGACCTGTGCGCTCACCGTGCACAACAGCCAGAGTGACCATGACATGGGCGAATCACGACGCCGCCTCAAGCAGTCTCCAACGACTTAATTCACAACGCTCTTTGCACATTCGAGCTGCTTGTGATTGCCTGATAAAATAATATACTGTTATTGCGGAATATGTTAATCACGAATGGTTTAACATGACAACATTACCTCCAGCATCAAAGACATTACACAGGGTCAGTCTGACTGACGCAGTGCCCATTTGTAACCGCCATGCAAGATTACAATGATTAAGCCAATGTATATTGTTTGATATGTGACGTTGTGAATAATTAGAAACTAAATGCAAGATTTCTGCGCCTTGGTGGCAAGCAATGTCGGAGAGATAACGTCAGGGGAGCGAACATTGTTGGCTGGAATTTTTATGGAATTTGCGAGCCATTACTAAACTTCCCGACGCGGATATCTTGGGACGTTTTCCGGAAGTACAAAGGCCTTGTCCGCTGCGTACGTTACACACACATATATGTCCATGCCTTGATATACTTCTGTCCCGCGCTGCAGTCTCTCTATTTATGAGGCTACCTTTTGATTTATGAATAATATTGAGGGACCGACGAGAAGCGGTCAAACTGAAGGTGTCACAAATACAAAATGCGCCATATTTATTGAAATTATTTAGAGTAATGCACAGCTAAACGATGCGTGGAAATATTTCCGCCGCGTCAGCGTTGCGGTTTTTGAGGAAGTAACTCTTGTGATCAGCGGTTTGAAAATGAGGTCAGCCATTTCGGGATTATTTTTATTGTTTATAGAACACAAAGACTACCGGAGAAAGTTATGTTCCTTTCATTATGTAATCAAAACGGATCTGTAAGCAATGTATTCCAGTATATGTGATGCGGGCAGCTCCGGTTTTATACTTTGCAATTGGTTGGCTCCATTCGTACATAAACGATATGATTGGATGGAAAATCTTTTGTAAATGCGCAGCTGATTTTTAAGCTGCTTTTATAAAAGATACCTCCTTGTTAATTACCTTAAAATGCACTCTATCGCGCAAAATGAAAACGACCTCTAGGTATCTAAATTAATTACGAGAGTCTTTGTATTTTATAAGCTCGGGTGCCAGCGTATCCATTCAAAGTTATTATTATGATGGAAAATGCGTTAGACAGCCATTATGTTCTGTTCTCCATTCCGAGTTTCCTATCACCTGTGATACGGAGAGCGTTCCACCGACCAACTATAGGTTTACAGTCATCTCTGCGTTGTGTTACAAAGTCAGTTCCTTCTAGGTTGTTCCATGTGTGTGTGAGAAGCCAGATTTAAAGCTTGCCTTATAGCTTGAAAAGTAAAATATTATGATAAAGTGTTGTCCACATGCTGATGTCTGCATACTGTGCTGTGTCTGCTTACAAAGGTCTTTGTCTTTTTTTGTGAAATTCTTGCTCTGTTCTTTCCATGGTTGTGTACGTGACTGTATGTCGCAGTGTGGTGCTATGTTCTGTCTGTACGTGAAGTCTCCTATTTATGACATCGTCACACAGTTCACAGAATTATGCGCCATCACATGCTTCACTTACACGAGCTGAGAACAGAAACTATGTATATAGCCAAGTCACTATTTTTCGTGTAATGCATACCGCTGAAGAAGCTCTTGTCATGTATCGAGATAGCACCGATTTTATAAATTAAACATTCTGAAGCAAACTACCTTTGTCTGGTGTGGTTGATCTGTAATCGGGATGAACACTTTTACAGGGCGGGGCCAAACTTATGGATCTATCATGACCTGTGTGAGCCTTTCAACTACCTTTTTTTCGGCAAATGAGCCGTAGTCATAATATTCAGCAAGGCATTTCTTTATTATTATAACCCGAAGGACCATAATCTCCCACATTACACTTATATAGAGTGAGCACTTTGTTAATACTTTGCTGCTTCTGATTATTTTATGGCACTTGCCTCAAATAAACGCAAATGCCTTTGCTTGCTGGTTTGGTCCACACTGCACCCTGTGTGTGTTTGCTGCCTGGGGCTTCCTGTCAAACCATCCCTTACTAACAAACTTGTCTTTTTTTATTTCTTGAACTCTGAGAAGAAAAATATTCGGTGTAAAAATCGAACTATTCCAAGGCTCGGCTTCGTTTACATGGCTGCCACCAAATGACACAAAGAAAGAAGTGCGAAGTAGTGTAATGTATCTGGCGACTATCGCTTCGCCTTTGAGGGATATAACTCGAATGTACGTCAATATGCGCAAAGCGCGCAATAGATTCAGACAGCGGAATCAGAAACGGCCGAAATTTGACTCGTTCAAATTTTAGATCCGAAAAAAGGTCTACTGCTACATTCTGACAGTCAGGGAACGGCGTTTGTTTTATACCCTGTAATAAGTAAAAGTTCGCTGATCGCACATATTGATCATGGTGTTTAGTCCACGATGTCAGGATCACCAACAAAAAGCAACGGGGTTATGGTGTACACAAAGGGTTGGTATGTGCCTAAGGTCGGTTCGTGAACGATTAGTGCTCAGGTTATTACCATTCAGTTTCGCCAAAGCACTGGAAAGTCACTAACCGATCTTTGTAAAAAAGTTCTTGTGAACTTTGGCGAAAACCAACTTCCCAGCAAACACACGTCGCTGACAGAAATCCAGGGAGAACATAGGCATCGATATTTTCCGTGACTGCCGATTCAGGCTTGTGCAGCATTGTGAGATCACAATCCCGGGTACAAGACAGCACATGGATTGTTCTTACGAGGTAGCAACAAAACATGCTGCATCTCGAAGCCGGCTCAGTTAGAAGGGATGGAATTCAACAACCTTGGTCGTTTTCCTCTTAGATGACTGAGCAAGCTGTAATTTGAGTAGGCTGCAATATGAATAGCTAAAATTGCACCCGGCTAAGAAAAATCAGCGTAGAACTATCTTCAAAAGGACATCAGGCAAACGGCAATTTTATTTAGCCAGAAATTTGACCTCGTGTAAGCAAGAGGATAGAGGAGTGATTTCATGAAAGAACAGTAACACACAGAAACACCTAAGGTGCATGCCACTTCAGGTCATTTTGAAGCGCGAGCAAACGGTGCTAACCCGTAGAAAAGCAGCTGGCCTACAGCTATGCAGCTGAATTATAACACAAGCATGGCTCGCTTTTCTAACTGCAGTCTAGTGCAGGCACAAAAACCCAAAACTTCTGCATGTAAGCCTTGGAGAGAATTCTGTGACACAAATACAAGCCTTGAGAGCGACCATTTAGGGTTACTAAACCATTCATCAGATTTCAGCGAAGAATTCTGTGAGGGTGCTACTCACGCCCATCGCACATTTATAGAAGCTGGGCGTGGATTCAGGTAGCTGTTCTTACGTAAATTCGGCTCGTGAATGCTCAATGGCCGCAAGTTCACAGTCGCTAAAGCTATTAGTAGCCGTTGGTACGATGACCAGAACGGCAGGTTGTTGCGAACTCACCTTATGTAATATAGAGTTCGGTAATCGCCAGCATCTTGAAGGAAAGAACAGTGCCTGTCCTTAGGCAAAACTTGAGAAGATACCCCCGTGTCCCAAATGTAATCGGGCCTCTTCTGGCGTCACTTTCTCTTGCAGCCGTCGAATGCCTACACACTGGGAGCGTATAGCGGTAGCTTGATATTCACCAACGCCCCCTACGAGACTCCAACCGACTGAACGCGCCGACCAGAGCGGTTCGCGAGGCGGCTCGGCGGAACAGCGGTTGGTAAACCTCGTAGTGCGATAGGTCGGCTGCCGTCCACAAGTTGTGCCAAGACAATCCGTCCCTTCTGAACACGAGTGCCGTGAACTTTGACCTCCGTGTTCACAGTAGGGACGACCTCTGCGAAGCATGTGGCCTGTGTGCAGTGACGTGGCATTTTCGTGAGGCCAGGAAAGCCTTTCCTACTGCGTCGGACTTTCATGTGCTCAGGCCTAAGGACTTCGCCTTCAGTGCTTGTTTACGACGGTGCTTGGGGATACAGAATAGTTTTGCATGTTTTGCACACGGTAGCGTTGCCACAAAGAGAATGGATCACTTGCATCCCCCATAGGAGGCCTTTCTATTAGACCGTTCACGGTGTTTACATTTCGGGGGGATCATAAGGTCAGTTTCTTTTTTTTTGGCGACGTTGCTGCTGCCGCACACTTGCTCTGCGATTCTGTTTCCCAAAACCGCCACTAGGGTGGAACTGTAGTGTACTGTCTGACGTTGAATCAATGTGCGCTAGAATTTACAGACTCTGTCACATTTGCCTGGAACGCGTGAGGACTGTAGTGAATGCGGTATCGACCAGTAGCTGTTTGACTAAAAAATTGCTGCTAGAGTTGTCTGTCATTCAGAAGTGCCTAGGTTCCGCAGTCCTACAGACAGCGTTTTCTAGACAAGTGTGGTTGGGTACACGCTGTAGAAGTTTAGACGGTCACGGTTGCTTGTTGAAAAGCTAGATGTCTAAAGAACTAGGGCATAACCAAAGAGGCAGCACCATATTGCACATGGTGTGGTGGGAACGCTTTCAAGTGGGTTGCGCTGAAGTAAATATAGCGCAAGCCATCGACTTAAATTGAAATAAATAAAAAACAGCAGTTTTATCATGAGGAAGCTTGATGAACCTGCTTGTAAAACTTGTGCATTCCTATACTCTACGGAGAACAAATGGCAACGATTGGTGCGCTTTTGTGCACTACCTTTTCTTTAAAAGAGTCTGAAAACTTCTTCGATGTGGCTAAATTGTGCACCTGAAACTATAAAGCAGATGGAAGAACGGTTGAGCAGCAGGAGTTTGGAGTAAGGCCGAGCCTATAAAGAAAGGTGTTGTGAAGTGTTGACGTATGACTAGTCGTAGAAATGGATCGCTTTCCGAGGTCACTCTGTGTTTCAGCCTTTTATTTTGCTTCCTAAAGTTTAACTTTAGCATCAGCTTTCGTGATTTTAGCTTGCATTTTACGTCACGTGGCAAGGAAGCAAAATTTTAGTTGCTTCATGCAAGCATACATCTTAGTCTTAGATTTGTCGCTGTTAGTTTGTTCATGTGGCACCTTTAACGAAGCGTTGGTTCATGTTGCGCCTTTAACGACGCGTCTGCTCGTATGACTGATTATTTGGTGGGTAATCCCAAATTCGATGTGCTCGTTTAAACTTACATAAAGGTTATTCTAATAAGAAGGTTAAGAAGGTTACACTGACCAAGCTTTCCCTTCACTTAATCAAAGAAATTAATTTGCACTCGCTGCATTTACGATCCAACCTACAAGGGTAAGGTTTAAAACTATGAATCTGACCTGGTTGTCGGAACACATTGAATCCATCGCGTAGGAGAAAAAGAAAGACATTAGTTGGATTTTCCGAGTAGAAATAAAGTTATGTGGATTTAGAATATGTATATTGTAAAGAGGAAGACGAGCATTAAAGCTGGCTTTCTAACTGATGACGCAACATGTAGTGTGGCAGGATACTTAATTACAAATTGTTTTCTTAAACCACTTTAAGTTCCACTACTTAATTCTTCTTGGTGGCAGCACTGTCAAACTTGGCATGAGGTGATAACATTTTCGGGACATGTTGTAAAGAAATGATAGCCATTAGCTTTTTAAAATTTAGAATAGTAGTTGAACGCCCGAAGGAGCGAAACACTAGTGAAACGATGTATAAATATTCTAGTGCCATTCATTCTATAAACAGGTCGCTACATATCCTTGCATTTTGATGCTTGCTTTGGAGGAGAGCGTGAAAGTTAGATACATTCCATTGTTTTACATTTCTTAAACATGTACATTTTTAAATGTAATGATATATTTGTGTACCTAATCACGGAGCCATGACGAGAAATATCAGTTATGCGGTGATCAGTGAATGAACAATACCAGTTAGGCTTTTAGACTTTCAAAAAAATAAATTAAGGTTTTCTCTCAAAACAAAAAAGAACAGTATTTTTGACTTGTCATTTTTTTTTTCAATGGGTACATCTTTGCCGGCTCTTTGCAGTATGCAGCTACACTTCAGAGCCGTAAATTTAGGGCTCCTGTTATGGTTGTGCCATCTAGATCTCACTGCTTTTTCACATCATTCAATAACTGTGCCTGGTGATAAATGAGTAGTTTTTTGCCGGTAGAAATGAGTTAAAAGGTTAAAAGTCATGGTTCAAGAGCACATCAGGTATAGATGTGCTGCTAGCGTTAGACATTTACCTTTATTATTGTCACTTTTCTGAGTGTTTCGTGATAAACCAAAGTTTTGCAAGTGACTTTTATGCAGCTTGCATGTGAACCGTGGGGAAAGTGGCTTTACTGTGTTTGGCATTTTGAAGATGCGTGCAAGGGTATATTTGTACAGCATGATGCCTAATAAAGCATGCCATAACATTCTTTGTGCGCTTGTTGTGGTTCTGTTTGGCACCAAGCATGGCTGCTTCGGCGTCGTACTTGTGTTTGCTAACAGTTCAGGGATGACATCACCAAATGGCACAAGGGGTAAGCCGATCGTACGGAAATCCCTGTAGCCTGTTTTTCATACACTTTCCGTACAAGGTAAATATGCTGTTCGTACATGTTCGAAACAGAACCATCCACTCATCAATACCTGTGAGCGAACTTTATACTGAAGCCTCAAAAATATTTTTGAATTGCATGCCAGTCAGCAAGACTAAGATAATCTAATCCTCGCACAGCTGAGAAAGTTATATCCGTCTTTAATACATCGTGTGTATTTGTGTGTGGCGTCGTGCATATACAGGGTGTTGCACTTAACATGAAACTGGCATTTAAGAAAAAAATTCACCGCAGTGAAGCTGGGTGAGACCGAGATATTGTTTCCCGTGTGGTACTTCTCACAGTTTTTGGTAAATTCCGCTTGAACGCTTAATTATCAAAGATCAATTCTGCAAAATTTCGAATATTCTCTTTAGAGTCACGTGCCTTTCGTTAAGTTGTTGAGGGGGTCAAGGAACAACAAATGTATTTTTTTAGCAACGTATCTTCTACCTGGTCCTTTCGTCCAGCATTTGAAGAAAGTCCGCGAATTACGAAAAAAGACCACGTGATTGTGCTCTTACACTGCCGTATTGCAGCGCCCCCAAACGCGTTCTGAATGAACGAAGCGAGCGCGCTGAGATGTTCGCCTGAGAGCGGTCGACGCCGCTTTCAGCAGGAAGTGCACAATCTTTCAGAACATGGAAAGCGCGCACCATGATCTGCGTTATAGTGATGGGCAGGCCACCGACGGAGCTTTTATTGAGCCATCGCAAAGACAAAGCGAAAAAGGAAGAGAAAGCAGTGGCACTGTTTTTGTTTCAAAGTAACTTCGCTTTTTTGTTTTTGTTATTTGCAGCCCGGAGAACTGAGAACCGGCCGCTCACTTATGGCAGCGCATGAGCGCAGTCACATGGTTTTTTTTTTTTAAATTTCGCGGGCTTCTTTATAGACCTTTGCAATAAGGGCTCCCTTGGCGCTGCCATATTGCTCACTGGACTGTCATGAACACCTCGCGCTAGCACGGTGGAAGCCGCGGGGGAGCCGGTTTCCGACAGTCCAGAGAGGAGGCGTTTCGACAACCCTCTCGCCCGACGCAAAGGTCTATATGCCGAAAAAAAAAAGGGCCACGTCGGAGGTGCGTTGACAAAGAAAAAAATGCTAGATTGGTTGTTTCCTAGCCTTCTCCACAACTTAACAAAACGCACGTGACCCTAAAGTGGATAACAGAAATTTTGAATAATTAACCGTAGCTTAATAAAGAATTAAGCAGGCTTTCAAAAAAAAAAAGCCCTCTGAGGAGTATCGCATGACGGGGAACAATATATTTTGATTTCAACCAGCTCCGATGCGCCACTTTAATTCTTTTAAATGTTTGGTTCGTTATGTGAAATACACTACGTATATTAAACTTTTTTTGTAAAGGTGCCATCTAGCATAATGGAGTAGAATTTCAAATGCGCAGCAGTGGCGGTGGCTATCAAAGTAAGAAATGGTGAAGGCCAAAATGAGGATATGAATTGTACAACCAGCCGCAAAAACATTACGCTTTCATTCGTTGATACTAAGAAGGTCAGGCAGCCGTAACTTGTGAGTACTGTAACTGCATATTTATTTGCTTCTGAAACAAAATTTAATTTATTTAGCAAAAGTAAAACATTTGAATTTGAAAACGATGCAGGACTGCTCTGATTAAATTTGAAAACAGGAATCAACGAAAAGAATAGGATACATTTGAATGATCGTTGTTTCTTCACCGTTCTGCACAACCCTAGGCGGGTCATTCATAAAGGCAACAAGAACCAGCGTAATCTAGCAGATTACGAAAAAGGTTATCCATACACGTCAAAGCTCGAGGTGCGTTCAAAGTTTTCGAAGTTTGTTGAAGCAAAAAGAACAAACTGAACGCCAACAGCAGATGAAACAGGACCTTTCTTGTCATATTTCAGACGTAGCAGACGTCCGTTTTTCATTACAAGAAAGAAAAAAGAAGCTTGTTTGCTTTACGCGACTACTGGTTTCAGGCGTACGCAGGTCATAGTACCACGATCACGCCATAAACCTCTTAAAATGCAGCGATCATGCTTACTTTTCCGACTCGTTTTGCTTCGTTTTTCATGCCGCCGAAGCTTAAAAACTTTTGACAGTTGTTGTTCACCAAACAATCCAGGAATTTTCAGTGAATTGTATGGTTAAAACATATCGATCTTGAGCTTTTCGAGGAATTAACATTTCTGTTCTGACTCGATATAGAGGTCGCGAAAACTTCAGTAATTATATCAGTGAGATTCATGCGGTACGGCACAGATTGAAACACCTACAAACATGCATAGTTTCCCAGCAAACCAAAAACCTCTCAGAGACGTCTAGCTAGACGTCTATGAGAGGTTTTTGGTTTGCTGGGTTTGATCGAGAGCCTGCAGATCACAGGGCTTTGCCGCTGGACTTCCCTGTCCCACTACACTACACGGTTCCACAACACTGCTCAAGAGCAAACCATGTGACCTGAAGACTTCTGAGAAGCTCCAGGCGAATTTTTATTGCGTCGATGATGCCATAACGAGCAGTGCAATGCTTAAAACTGCCTCCGCACACCGGATAAAACACTAGTTTACACGACTCGAAGACTTGCACCGCAAGGGAGCAGCGTCGTTTCTTTGCAGGTTTGTCCGAAGCAGTGATTCTTGACTTACTCCCACATTGGTACAAGTCCCCCAAATATGAAAGAGAACAAAGTGTGAGCATATGATTGAAGATTATTCCATAATTATGTGTTACAGGCATACCTTCTCGCGTTCTCTTAACTACGCTCTGAACACGAATACGACTGTACGGGAGTAAAAAGGAAGTATTTTGTCCTCCAGCGCACACTTTCTTATAGAAGGCAGTGCGTTAGAAGACATTTTACTCCCTTTGTATTCATTTTCTGTTTAGAGTGTAGGCTTTCTCTTGGCTTATAATGTCCAAATTGTGTTGAACTGAAGTGGCGATGTAGGCCAAAAATTCGTCTTTCTGTGAAGGCTGGTTCTTACGTTTCATATTGGAGGGACCTGTACGTGCAGTCTCGTTTTGCCTGATGTTTGCATGCTTGCATGGGCGTCACTTTAGTTGGAAGGGGCTACTTTGGGTGCTTGCTCTCCGACTCGTCTTGCGTTGTTGCGTTTTGCCTGCCGCCGAACCTTACAAACTTTTGATAATTGTCCGCCAATAAATCCAGGAATTTTCAATGAATTGTACGGTTACAACACATCTATCTTGAGCTTTTCGAGGACTCAACATTCCTCTTCTTTCGTGCATCGCTACTGTGGAGCGCTGTTCGTAAGAAGTCGATGGAAGCTGTGACTGACTTCTAAGAATATTTCTTGGTAATAGCATTCATACGTTAAGGCAATTTTTCGTTGGAAATTGTGAAAACATTATATTTATATTCTTTGTTTTTGGTTGGTTTCTGTTTCAAATGAGCACCAAAAAGGCAATATTAGGAAGAGAAAGCTGTCTTTAGTGGTAAAATTGCACGTTTTATCGCCGAAAAACGTCGCACGGAGACTTCAATTCATGCTGATATATATAAATGCGATATGAAGACGTCATCGTGTCAAATACAACTTGCGTTTTTCGACTAGACGACAGAAAAGGACTGGAAGTAGAGGATATTCCAAAAAAAAATGTACACTACAAACGGTACACAAGGAATTAACAATTACAATATGCTAAACGTGGTCTTCTCTTGGAAGCGCATTGTACAAAGCACCTATTGTTGCTCTGAGCACTTGCAATCTAATTAAATGTGGTATTGTTTCAGAACTTTGTAACACGAAGTAACGGTGGTTTATTTCACAGTAGCCGAGAAGTGAAAATGTTATTATAAGCTTAAACAGACCGCATAAAAACTAGGTCTCTGTGAATAAGTCCAGCAAAAGTATCAGTGAATATTTTTATTCATTGTACCGTAGGCAGTAATACTATTTCCTTTCTGATAAAGGTACGAAGCAAATAGCTGTAGCAATCAGTATATCTTTAAGTATAGAAAAAATAGGGATGGTAGATCGAAAGCCACTAAGGTTTGTATGAATTTTCATTACCCTAAAAGAAAGTAAGTACATTTGACGCCCAGACGAGGTTAAAAGGTCTTTTAGAAAGTACGCGATGCTAAGTAAACGCTGAGTAACAGTGGTAGGCAAATATGTCTGTCAAGTCAAACAGAACGGCAGTTTGGAGGGAAGTCATGTTCATCTTCGACTTCACCGTGAAATGCCGTTAAAAAGCCACCCTGTATAAATCCTCATCCGTAAGCCCTATGGTTCACAAGTAATTAATATTATACATATAATTCATGTCGTAGCATTCATGTCTTACCCTTCAAACAGTAAAAGTTACCGCGGGCAGAGTTTAGCACAAGTATCGAGGAAGGTTGCGTTCGGAACCTTCTTTTTTAAACAATTGAGAAACGCAAACGTCATATAAGCTTTTTCGCACGGTTGCAGGTGCACCACAAAATGTATGTTTTGATCGAGAAACCTGACAGTCCTGTTGAAACACGAAAAGCAACTGAATTGCTCTTTTTCGCGAAAAGTTTTCAAGAAATTGAGCAAAATTACGGTGTGCGACTCTGAGTTGCATGCAGAAACAGGACACAGCATACTGATAGCCAACGTTCGCGAGTCTGAAACAACGATGATAAAAGTGTTTCTTCCATGTCTTTTATCTTCTTTCTTTCAGCGTCCAGCTCCGGATGACCTGAGTCGGCAACCTTCCATGCTCACTCTTCAAGGAGAATCTATGTACGGGAGTCTGTGTGCTATCATGTAGGCGTCAAACTGCACGCCTGCCTTCCCAAAGCCATGTGTTCACCTATGCGGAGGAACGCGACAAAACCTCAGTGCTTACAAGAACGAGCGTGCGGTTCTTGTTCCGAGCTTCCATTCAGCTCTTCAAGTGCGCCTCTGTATCACACTCGACGCCGTGTTATTGGCATTTTCTGTTCCGCCAAGTGACGAATGCAAGTCACGAGGAACGACAGTGTTCACCAGTCATGCATTTTTTTTTCGTGCCGGACATTACAGCCGGTTGAAAACTGTGGTGCTTCTGCAACCTGTCTCTCCAGCTTCTTTGTTTTTAATATACAAGTGACGAACAGCCTGCCTGTGCCTGTTTTGGTTACGTCTGAAGTACTGCTTTTTGAGCCACGACAGACGTTGTGGCGGTAAGCGCCCAACTAAGGCTGGGCCTCGGTACCATGACGGAAACCATATGCCGCCTTTAGAATTTAAAGACTTCATAAATGATGTGCTTTAAATATCTCTATGGCCATGGTAAGTGTACACTGGCTCTGCAAAACGTGAACCAAATAAACCGGACGAGTTCATACTGCATCGTAACGGATCGTCAGTAGAAGAGATTCTATCAGTTTCCGACCAAGAAAAGGTGCATTTGATCAAGGCTTTAATTGTTTTATGCGGCCCCGGCTCTGCTTATCTTTGTACGTTTTTTTTTTTCACATGATCTTACCGCACGCACTTATTATCCTTCGCCTTTCTATTCTGTTCAGCAATCGAGGTTGAGGTCAGGCTTTGTTGCAGACCGCATTTTTTGAAGACATGCCCAGCTATCCTGGACATCACACACTGGCGCCATCTTTCGGCGACCAGTTGCGAACACCACGTGATTGAATAGCAGTATTATATCAGATGCTTCCTGCTCTCGCACCAAACAATTTTCGCGGCCATAAAAAATCAGTGGGGTGTACCAAACATTCAAAATTCCCCCGGTAACTTTTGATGCTTGGCAACATGCAGCACACGGTGGCACCAGCATAAAATAGAAGCTTTCGTTCAGATTTTGTTAAAATCGTTGCTCTTGGCCATATAGCTATAATAATCGGTCGATTTTTATTAACTACTGCTGCCGAAAAAAAAATGGAGGATACCCTTAAGCTCCTCCTTAAGGGTATGACGCGATAGCATTAATAGGTTACAGCCCATATATGCGGAACTGGTGATACCACTCCTGGCAAAGTGATGCGGCGGTTGAGCGATGCGAAACTGCCCTGCGATGGCAGGTGCTGCCACCTAGTGAGGCTTGTGCGACCCAGGTTGCTCTTCCCGAGTGACCGTTCGCGACCGATCATTAGTTTAACTCCCACGTGTCACGGTGGGCCACTTATAATGGCCCAACTAGGTTACTTCTGGGGGGACTTTCGCTACGCGGGCTACTTAAGTATATCGCATTAAAAGGCGGCTAAGCGCAGACAGCCTCGGCAACCACTACGTCGCGCTGATTATTTGAATGCAATCGATCCACCAGGCGACAGCAAACCCGTTTAGTTTCCTTCTGGTCATGTACTTCGAGACGAAGTTAGAATGCATCGGCACCAGGATTCACGAACACGTGCGTACGAACATGCGTGGGTAGACAGTTGTGTGGGTGTTTCAGTCGTTCTAAAGGAATGCCTGCCATCGCGATTCAAACCTTCCTCCAACATCGCCCCATATGGCGTGTTCACATAGGAGCCCGCAGTTATGAAGGCGATAAAGGCCTCCAGCTTTGGACCAAAAAGTAGCAGCGTTGTTGCGATGGGGAAAATCTCGCTGACTTAAGCTTTGCTTTCTTCCTTTTAGTCATTTTTGTAACCTGCCTACTAGCGCTGTGTGGCGCTGCTTAGCGATGGTATCGAGTAAGTCTACGAGATTCTCTAATGTACATATGATTGGACAAACACTGTTAAAGCTTTTCTAGCTTTGAGGTTAGTGATTTTAATCCTAGCATGCTGCGAACAAAATACGAGAGACATTAGTCGTTCCACGTAAGTTTGAAAAGTTCTTTGGCGCAGCGACATTAGAGGAGCATGTCCTTTTCACTTCGATGTTGAGGTTAAGTTTACAGCGTATCCAACCACTCCCTTCGCGGAAAGAAAATCAATTCTCTTTACTTTTGAATTTCACGAGAAAAGCTTAGCCTTCGAAATCATTTGCTGCGCCTGTCGAAAGAGGCACTAGTTGATCACATACCCGGAATTTTGGCGTAAATGCGATGATAACTACACTTTCATGCTCTGTATTTTAGTTATTCAGCCTGATGCATATACTAGGCTAAGAATCCTGCAGGCTCACGCTGAGTCCAATGTACCGCCTTTGTCAAATGTAACCAGGCAATGAGATTTGCTTCTCAGCCGTGTGTACACTAGATCCCTTATACAGCACCCCTGACGGCCAAGAAAAGAAAAAAAAAAGGTCTCTAAAGGTGAGGACGAAAGTTCTCCTTATTTTACTCAGATTTAGAACACAAGTTCACCTCTGCATGGCTAAGGAACAAACCCCGCGCTGCCCTGGACACTTTCGGCAATGTCGTTATCGGCGGCGACATTATCACGGTGGCCGATTATAAAGAGTGTTTATGTTGCGATCGTAGCGCCATTCTTTCATGTTGCCACCGCCGTCCTCTTTTTTTTCTGACACTTAATCTCCATTTTATGCTCTCGATCCTTATTCCCTGCGTTACTTTTCTCCCTTTCATACTTGTGATTAGCCCAATGCGGCCACGTGACACAGCGCTATGCTGGCAATTATTTTTATTTTACTTCACAAAAGGTTAAACCTTCAGCGCATGGGTGAAACACTGCCGTGTTTTTACTGACTGCAAATTTCTTCCCATTGTGGGAAGTGGCATGTACATTAATGTCTCAATATCAGAGATGCGTAAAACAGTGATGAACCGTCGCATATTTTATATATGCCAAGAGGTGTGGCCCGTTCTGTGTTCGCTCACAATGAGTAAGGGAAATTAGGTTGCATTCAGAGACCAGAAGGGAGAGTGTCGGTACGGTAATAATCTAGCGGAACCTTTGCCGAATGTGCTAAACAGATAAAAAAGTGTGCAGTCATGCCCGAGAACGTTGGGTGACACTACTGCAGCATTACCATCCTGCTTTCCTCTCCTGGTAACCAATTTTTAGCACTGAGTACGACCGAGTGAGAGAACAACCACGCTTTACCTGTGTTCATCACTACCGCCTCCTAATAACTCCAAGCGCGACTAGGTGCTAGCATCTAAGCTTCACGAATGCATACGTTATATGCATTTCTGCATTGGCAAACACGTATATACTTATTAGAGTGGGAACTGTCTTCGTCTACGACATTGTCTTCCAGCTCTTTATCTTCTTCCAATCCTACCTCGCCCAGGAATTTTTGGTGCTCGCACAGAAAACTATGGCTGTGTTCGAAACAGAGGTGTACGAATCTGGACGTTAACTGCATCACGGCAATAAAGGGATGTTCTTGTAATTAAAGCCGTTAACTGCTCGACAAAATAATTTCCCATGTCGACACTCTCCGCGAATCAGGAACTTGCTGATTTCTGACGAGTACATTCTTTCTGCAAAGGCGGATTGAAATTGAGGAAAAATTGAAAAATTCAAAAACATTAGAACATAAAAAAACTGAAATAAAAAGTTATTGTCAGAAGTGGGATTCGAACCCACGCCCGGAAGACCGCACTGCGACCTGAACGCAGCGCCTTGGACCGCTCGGCCATCCTGACAGCACGATATCAGTGGGATTTGAAGTTGTGCGAAGAAAAGGCAAGCTTCTGTTTTAACAGCCCAGAGCTGTTTGCATGTCTGATACCATGATTTTCGACCTGCTAAGTGTTAGAACTTCGATTTAAGCCCTTCATAATGCACTTTGTGCTCGGCTGCACTCCAACAAACCCATATACTTGGGCTACGTTGTCACGTGTTGGATTCCCTTTGTAGAAGCCACATGTGCTTTTTAGAACACTGTCCATTTTCCTACTTTATTTTATCGCAAACTGGGGCGACAACACAAACGTTGAAGAGGAACAAATGAGTGAAAACTGTTTTTAAAGTACGTTGCGCCCTCTGTCGAGCTGCACCTCAAACTTATATATTATGCCACAGCAGCCATGCTCTCGAAAGACCCCTGGTATGAATCTGCAGTTATCTTGAAGAGGCGTCGAATTTGATATCCGAGTTTAGCTTATTGTGACAAGGTGAAACTCGATTTTAGTGCCCCGGCTTTCTCTAAAGTCCTCAAAAATGGGAATTTACTGTTAACGCAAATGCAGTGGAGACGTTTCTAGCTGACTGAAAATTGGTGCTTCATTATTTTTGCACCAAAAGGACTAAGAGGAAGTAAGAAAACAAATAAAACAAGGAAAAACGCAGAAATAAAGCACAATATTTGCCAGCTTGCCTGATAACTTTTATTTACGGAGACAGAAGCTTTAACAAAAGAATTGGTTATTGCTTCGCGACCGCTTCAGTTTTAGTGGCGTCGTAATGTAGCTTTATAGGACATTGCCAGATCGTTTAGTGCATTCTTCGCTCCCTAGTGAGACTGAGGACATTTCGGAAGCGCAACAAATTAGACACGTACAGTATTTGTCAAAAGTAACCAGGCTGCATGGTTTGCTTCTAGCTCGTACAGTAGAGCCCTTACAGCTTCCTTCAAGCTGAAATAGTCGTTAAAGGTAAGGACTGGGAGTCTTCTTACCTTCCAACACCTTTCGATCTTTAGGAAAGTCACAAGGGCTCCACTGCATGAGCTAGAAGCAAACCATGCAGCCTGGTTACTTTTGACAAAGACGGTACACTGGACGATAGGTCTAAAATACCAAACAGCACATGCTGAGGGCGAAAATTGCATCTTATATTTTTCCAGCTGACCCGTGGCAAGATGCATGTGGGACAGAATGTACGCTGTATTGACGACCACGAACACAAGAATATAGAAAAATATAGCAGTGGTTTTCTGTTACTGTGAGGTCTGTACAAATATCTCAAGGTAACAGGGCTGATTCCAAGGTACGTGAAATGGAAACGCAGCCGCATACATTCATTTGAGGAGAGGAAATTACCTAACTTGTTGGGACAAAATGATTGCGGCTGGTGCAGAGCAAGGATTGTTCAAGGATCTTCAGCGCAAGGAAGATCAATGCGGGAGGTTTTTAGCCTTCAGCGTGTGTGACCTGATCGATGGTGACGATAGCTAACGTGATTACGGTGGGGTATTTCGGGTATCAGTGCATTAAGCACTGATACTACTCGCCTTTCAGCTGTGAGCATCTGTTTCCGGATGCACCAGTAAATTTTACTTCGCTAACACAAGTTTAAAGCCATATCGGCTGTCATAATCATCATCAGCCTGACTACGCCCACTCAAGGATAAAGACTTGTTTACCGTAAAGTGTTCCGAGGCATGAATTGCGAGCAACTGAGTTGGGGATAAGAGTTGATGGAGGCTACCTAATTATTTTGCGATTCCCTGATGACAATGCCTTGCTAAGTCAGTCAGGAGATGAACATTAAAGCATGATCAATGAGTTACTCAGGCAGAGCAGAACGGTGGGTCTTAAAATTAACATTCATAAAATGCAATTAATGTTGAACAGTTTCGCAAGGGAACAGCAGTTCACGATTGGTAGCCAGGTGCTGGAAGTGATAAGCGAATACGTCTACTTAGGGCAGGTAGTGACCACTCATCCGGATCATGAAAGGGGTATAGCTAGAAGAATAAGAATGGGGTGGAGCGCATATGGTAGGTTCTGTCAGACCATGAATGGCAGTTTGCGAATATCCCTCAAGAGAAAAGTATACAACAGCTGTATCTTACCGGTACCGATCTATGGAGCCGAAACATGGAGGCTAACGGAGAGGGATCTGCTCAAGTTAACGACAATGCAGCGAGCTATGGAGTGAAAAATGATAGGTGTAACGTTAAGTGACAGGAAGGGCGCATAGTGGGTGAGGGAAGAAACGTGGGTTAATGACATCATCCTAGTCGAAATCAAGAGGAAGATATGAGCTTGGGTAGGGCATGTAATGCGAAGGCAAGATAACCGCTGATCTTTAAGAGTAATGGAGTGAATTCCAAGAGAAGGCAAGCGTAGCAGGGGGTGGCAGAAAGTTAGGTTGGCGGATGAGGTTAAGAAGTTTGTAAAGATACGTTGGCCGCAGCTGGCAAAGAACCGGGTTAACGAGAGACGTAGGAGACACATTTGCCCTGCAGTGGACGCAGACAGGCAGATGGTGATGACGATATCTCACCAGTGAACCCAATTAACTAATTAACTTGTGCTAGCTGTGGCCGCATTAATCCAGAAAATTTCTTAATTTCATCCACCCACTTGTCTTCTTGCAGCCTCCTGCTACGTTCAATTTCCCTTGAAATCAATTCTGTTTCCATAAGGAGGGGGTATACTTCGGAGCAATCGAAACACACCCGTAAAAACAACTAAATTTATAAAATTTTGAGCGCTTTTAAAACCCCGATCTCACCGCATAGCGCAACGCAGCCCATTGATCTTTTCCAACCGGCGCTGCAGTGCTAGCCCGGAGACAGTGGCGCGAAATCTCAACTCTGAGGGGAACACAAAAATCAGATAAAGAAGCCGGCCGTGAAAAACGGTCCGTGCCCACGTAGTAAGTTCCCGGCTTCGCACACGGCGACAGGCCACAAGTTAGCCGCCACTGCAGGCCACGACGCAACCGCAGACCGGGCTATAGCCTGCCGGTCTTGCGTAGCAGCACTGTATGTTCTCCTACCGGTAGGGAGAGAGGTGCAGAGAGCGAGAGAGAGAACAAGAGGCGTTCGCGAGCGAGCCATGTTTGCGCTCGGCAAACACGGTCTCTCGCCGCCGGGCAGGTTGCCTCCAAAGCCGATGCGCGCTCCGCTGTCCGCCGAACGTCGGAGCGGCGCAGAAGCCGCTTGCTGCGAAGCTGTCAGCAGCTGTCAGCCCAGCAGGCACTCCGCACCGGTGTGGCCGCGCAATTTGGCGGCCTCGCTGCGATGACGATGGCGCTTGAGAGGCGCTGTGCAATGCATCGGGTACGGGGCCACACGACGACCCGACCCCTACGAATGCTGCTTGCATCCTATACTCAGGTGGTCTGAGGAGACAGGGCAAGAGCTTTGTGACATCTCTTCGAGATTCGGTTTGGTTTGGTTTATTGGGGTTTAACGTCCCAAAGCGACTGAGGCTATGAGAGACGCCGTAGTGGAGGGCTCCGGAAATTTCGACCACCTGGGGTTCTTTAACCTGATGTGACATCGCACAGCACACGGGCCTCCAGAATTTCGCCTTCATCGAAATTCAGCCGCCGCGGCCGGGATCGAACCCGCGTCTTCCGGGTCAGCAGCCGAGCGCCGTAACCACTGAACCACCGCGGCGGGGCTCTTCAAGATTCGGTTGATAGATTAACCGCTTTGAAGAGCTTCCCAGAGGTGGAGTCGTCTTCTCTCATACGCAACACATAGTGCTGTGACGTGGCGGGCGAAAAAAAAACGTTGCGGATCTTTTCTGAAACCTTATTAGTTGAAGGGCAATTCTCCTTAGTTTGGAATGGAATCCGGAACCGTGACCCTTACTCCGCCAGGCGCTGTGCTGACCTCGCTAACTACGTTGACTAAGAAAGGGTAGTTCTAAATTAGCCAAGCGTTTTAGGACTGCCCGATAATGGGAGAGTGGTGGCAGCATCGAGCCTCTGGTAGCGCAATATCACTTATTTAAACGGAGTAGCTTTAGGGAGCCCGTGCCGCAGAAAACCGGGCGTCGGGGTAGGCGTCGTTGGAAGTGAGCGAAAAATCCACGGAAAATATTTGCAGAGAAGCAACCTAGGTGGGGGCATAGTTGGCAGATGGGCCACCTAGGTCAAGTAACCTTGTGACGTCATCACAGCCTGCCCACTGGAATGTGAGCAGACTGACCACCCTGGTAGATGGCATTTAAATAATGACACTGGTTGCGAGAGGTTGCTGGGGACAAGCAACTTGGGTCGCACAAGCCCCACCGCTGGGAGCACCTGCCATCGCAGGGCAGTGGCGCATCGCTTAATCGCTGCACCACTGCGCCAGGAGCCGTATGAGGGCTCCCCAGCAGCTATTAATATAAGGTAGACAATGACAAGTTCCACATATATGGGTATTATTAACCTTACTAGCACTATCGCGGGATACCCTTAAGGAGGAACTGAATTACCCCTCCAGTTGTTTTCTCGAAGGATAAGAATCAACAATCTGCATCGTGTTTTTTTAAAAGCTTTTAGCTGCACTACACCGCGTGTAAGCTGTCCTTTTATTTCTGTTAAAGGTGCACTGAAGGGGAATCTGAACTCGCCTTTTTGCCGCGGGAACTCGATCTACACGTTCCGAGCGTTCTTAGAAACCTCGACTTATTGCCCTGTGTGGCCGATTTTTCTAATTAAATCGAATTAACGTCCGGCTCCCGCCTTTATTTTTGAATTCTCCCTCGTACGGTGGGCGGAGTCGACCAACGCGTGATGTGCCTTTCAGCCAGCTCCGTGGATGCTTTCCTTTCGCTTTATGTTGTTTTTTAGGTTTCCGTGAATAAATAGTTTCATTCGCAGATAATATAGCCGCAAAATAAGCCCGCAGAAATAAAAATACGCGCGCACTATTTGCTTCTGCGGATTACTACGTATTACTCCGCCGTTGGCAGAGCGGCAAGCCGCGACGGGACTGGGTGAAAGGCACTCCGCGCGTTGGTCGACTCCGCCCACCGTACGAGGGAAAATTAAAAATAAAGGCGGGAGCCGGACATTAATTCGATTTAATTAGGGAAATCGGCCACACAGGTCAATAAATTGAGGTTTCTAAGAATGCTCAGAACGTGTATTTATTTATTTATTTATTTACCCTAAAGACCCAGAAGAGGGCATTACATAGGGGGGGAATGATTAAAAGAAAGCACACATAACAAATCAATTCATAACAAATGATGGTAAATATACAGAAGGCAGAGTTTGGGTAACATTTGGTTAATTGCAGTATAACACATTGAAACCGCAAAATTCAACACGTTCAAACAATAATTAGGGCAAAATAAGTAACTAAAAATACAATGGCACACAAAAGAGGCTCCGGAGCTGTTCAGCAAAAAAAAAAGGCCCGCCAAAAAGTCACGGACACGGTAAATCATCTAGCACTCTATGATGCATTTTCCGTGTTCAAAAATGTTAGTAAAGCTGTTTGAAAAGATGATAATTCAGTATGGCCGACAATGCTGGATGGCAATGAGTTCCATTCATTTATTGACAAAACCAGCGGTGACTTCTGATATTTTAGTGTGCGAGCGAAAATCGGACGTACCTTATGCGCATGATCCAGGCGAGCTGAACAATTAGGTGCAGGAAAGATATGATTTCGGGAGAATGGCGTTTGCTATAGTATAAGGTGTGAAATAATGACAACCAGGCGAACTTTCTACGTGTAGCAAGAGGTTGAAGATTCATGGCTTGCTTCATTGCTGATACGCTTTGATGACGTGAGTAGGATGACAGTATGAATCTGACGGCTTTATTTTGTACTGCTTCTAGAGCATTTGTAAGAATCGCGTGGGAGGGGTTCCATATAACAGAAGCGTATTCAATAGATGACCTGATAAGATTGAGTTCCCGCGGCAAAAAGACGAGTTCAGATTCCTCTTCAGTTCACCTTTAAGAAGTGGTGGTAATGACTTTTACAGACCGCTCACACATGGAAACTTGAGTGTCAACTGCGCCAACGATTTTTTTAGGGTACTGCGGTGCTTCCTTTAAGACGGGACGAGAAATTCATTCCCGAATTTAGCATAAAATTGTAATTGAAGTTTTACTCATAGAAAAATTGTCTGAATTTTCCGGCACCCACTAGGAGACAACGCCAAAAGCTGGCGCGGACGACGGTATGAGCGCTCAAGAAAAGAGGACGAGTGATTAATTAACGAACTGACGCAATAAGTTTTGGGAAAATAAGGTAGTAAATGTTTAGCGAGAAACTCAGCAAAAAATTTGCTTCGTCGTCTTTTGTCGGGTATTATAACCAACAATCACCACACTTCTGCATCAGATTCTTGGAACTTTTTCATGAAAGTTCTTTTACACCTAAAGAAGAAAGTGCTTGCTAGGTATCGGCAACGAATGACAAACTCCAACGCTAAGAGCTTGATTTGTAATATTAATGAAACAGGTGTTATTGTTCTGGAAGCAGCTGCAAACGTCCGCGTCACGCATCTTAAAGTTCGCAGCCCGAACAGCATGTAACACGGTCAAAAGTCACATGCATATTTCTTGCTGTGCAGTGCCTGCCTTTATCTGCGTTTGAAAAAATAACAGTGCGAAATGTCTGATCGACCAGTATTTCAAATATGTAAACAGTTGGCAAGTTCTCACGCAACAGTGCAAGCATGATCTAGAAAAAAGTATATAGCATTCTATAATATGTACCGTCCCCGTCAAAAGTATGCAATCCAAGGGGTTTGCTTCTAAGCTGTTTAGCGGGGCTCTCTGCCACATCTAGCAGTCCAAAGGTTGGGAGGACAGAGGACGCGAAGCCATTCCTCTTTAGATGGATTATGGTCGCCGAGGATGCATAACGAGACATGCTGCAGGCCTCATAACCAAGCACCTTGGGCTGTATATTTATTTATTTATTTATTATTCCTCAAAGGCACTTTCGGGACATTATATGAGGGGTGGGGATAACACGGCAAAAAAATATACATTAATAAGAAAGTGATCAAAAATTACGTTGATGAATTTATTTATTTATTATATGTATACGTTTGACGGGGGTTGTACATATATGTCCGCCACACCTTGAGTTCAGCATTGTATATTTAATGACTTTTTCACGACCTTGTTCATATACTTTTGAAGCCTTAGCTCCTATGAGAAAGTGACTTTTTCTCAAACTTACCACGATCAAGTAGGTATGCCTACTATAATATCTTGAAACTTGGAATAAAACCCCATTGGCGCAAATAATTTCACACAGATAAAAGAGACGAGGAGACAATGGACAGGCGCCTGTCCGTTGTCTCCTCGTCTCTTTTTCCTTATGTGAAATTATTTGCGCCAAGGTGGTTTCATTACAACTTTCAAGATGCTAAACCAACTAGCTCGGCAACATGCGTTACTGAGGTACAACACCTCGCTATTCAGAAAGCGAAAGCAACAATGATCATTACACTCGGATCAAAATAATCCAAACTTCAAGAACGAGCCCACGAGGTAAAAGAAACTACCGGCAATACAGAGCCACAGCTAATCTCCATCTAAGTGGAGATCAGTGCGAGTCTCTACGACGCTATTTTTGTGTCTTTGTTTCCTACTTAAAAGGGTCCTTTTTAACGCTGAGCAACAGCGATAATCTGAGTGGTCGCCGAGGCGGCTCTGGTCCATATGAAGAGTGCGGAAGCCACCGCAGCCCCCTTGAGAGCTGCCACGGACAGGGTTCCCGATGTGTGGATTATTTTGCGATCACGCATTAAGCTCACGGGCGCTTCGGGATCGGATCCGCGTTGTGGAGTTCTTCGGACGTTGCCCGTCTGGTCTTCTGAGAGCAGGCGGGCCTCCTAAACCTAAAGACGCAGGGGTGGCTACGCGCCTGTCATACAAGTGGCGACATCTAGGATTATAGTTTGCAGGTTTGTTTCCCGTTAAAAGCTGCAACACATTAAGAAGCCCGTATTTCTTGCTGGCCCATTCGACAGCTGCGCTTCGAACGGCTTCTGAGGAAGCGTACTCGGATGTATGTGCTGATTTTGTCGATTTCATTCTTGTTGCTTGAGCGTCTCCAGGCTATAAATCCCTAATAAAAATGGTCTATAGACAGTCTGTAGACTTCTTATAGACTCTGTTGCCTTCCTATAGACATTTCTACACTTTGATCTTAGCCAAAAGGCCGAGAAGCGATTTGGCGCTCGGCTGCTGACCCGAAAGACGCGGGTTAGATCCCGGCCGCGGCGGCTGAATTTCGATGAAGGTGAAATTCTGAGGCCCGTGTGCTGTGCGATGTCAGTGCACGTTAAAGAACCCCAGGTGGTCGAAATTTCCGGAGCCCTTCACTACAGCGTCCCTCATAGCCTCAGTTGCTTTGGGACGTTAAACCCAAATAAACCAAACCAAACCGAAAGACGTGGGTTCGATCCCGGCCGCGGCGGTTGAAGATCTATCGAGGCGAAATTCTTGAGGTCCGTGTACTGTGCGATGTCAGTGCACGTTAAGGAACCTCGGGTGGTCGAAATTTCCGGAGCCCTTCACTACGGCGTCTCTCATAGCCTGAGTCGCTTTGGGACGATAAACCCCATAAACCAACCAGATATTTCGTTTTTATATTCATAGTCTATAGACTGTCTATAGACAAAAGTCTACTAAAAGCGTACGGCCATAAATCTATAGATCGTCTAAGCCTTTGTTTTGCGTATAGACTGTTCTCTAAGATTTGTCTGTAGAGAGTCTAAAGAGTTTATAGACAAAAGTCAATGGACAGTCAGGCTATAGACTGTCTAAAAAATGTTGCGTCGATTTCATTGCTGTTTGTCGCTCGTCTCCAGGTCATAACACTGGCGTATGAGCAGTTTCAGACTATGTACATTACAAGGGTCATAACGTCTGCAGCCATTTGCGCAAAACAAGTCAGACCCCGTTGCACAGAGCGGCAAATTCTTTTGTATTATTCCGTGCAGTTCTCCAGTCATGTCGGGCTACCGTAAAGCAAAATAATAGCTAAAGCAACATATTCTATTCTGGCATGCCTAATTTCATTTACACCTGTATTTATACACCGTTTTGATCTTGCCAGAAAAATGCAAGAATGGTAATGAACTGGAGGGCAAATATCATGGCTGGAGTTCTTATTGACTAGACGAAAAAGAAAAGACCGTATCTCTCATCAGCGGCAAAAACGTCACATTTTCTTTTAAATAGCAAAACTAATCTGTTTGGTGCTCAATTCAGAAGAGCACCCAGCCGAAAAAAAACGACAGAACAGTGTCAAAAATACATTATCTAATGCAGTTATGTCGTGACACATTTTTCCGGTGTTTTAGTCTTTTTCTGTTGTTTTGTAGTTATTTCTGTAGTACTTTTCTCTAGCCTGTAGTTCTGTAGTACTCTTCGGTGGTAACTACACAAAATTTGTGTTGTTACTACAAGTTTTTGGTCATAAACATTACTGGAAATCTGTTATGACATCAGAAACTTTTCTGTTTTGTTTATGGAATTGGAGTGCTTAAACATACACATGAGACCACTAAAATGAAAAAAAAAAAATATTTGCTTCTTGTGGTATTATCAGTTATGCGCCTAATAGTATTGAAGAAGCGTAGCTTGCTGGGCCAGTTGGTGCATGGTAAGTAGAAAACCAGCGGAAAGGACGCGTTCACAAGCAGGAAAAGTACACAGGACAACGCTGGAAACAGAACTGCAAAATCTTTACTTGGTGGACCGCCAACATCAGAACAGGGCGCACATGCGCGGGAGCAACCACAAACGTTAACAAATACAACAAACACAAAATTGATTAAGCGACCGAAGACTGCATGTGGCAACCTATGTCCCATTCATGAAACTGTACTCTTTTGCCGTGAACCTAACAGAGCTGTCACTGACGCATTCAGTTCCTAACTGCTTGATTTTGAAGGCTTCTAAGATTTCTCATTCTATCTGGAAAATTGCTAATAGCATTGTTGAAAGTGCTACACAGAGGCCACATTCCAAATGCTGTTATAGGCGTTGCAAATTATCAGGTCACATGTTCCAAGGCGCTGAACGTTGATGCCTAGAAATTTTGATGAATACATTTCGCAGCTTATTTTGCAGCAAAAGTGCGAAGATTCCTTAGCAACACACTTACCCGCCATTTCACTATCTGGTGCATGCAGAATGTTTTACGCGAAAAGTGTTTGTCGCCTCGAAGAATTACGCTAAAAACTAACACTATTCGTTGTTATCTTTAAGCCATAGTAAGCTTCGATAGCTAGCGATGATCACACCTGTTGATCTACTCACTTCGTAGCAGAACTGCAACGTATTACAACGAAGTACTTTAAAATGCTATGATGTATCCTCAGGGGAGAGTTGTGGTCAGTTGGAACGAATAAGGCTAGCTTAATTTGCACTACCAGGGATGATCCTCTCCAACTATGACCTGTGCTTTCGACAGGTTTGACATAAATTCCTAACCTGTACTATTATTCTCATTGTTAGCTAGTGCTATTGTCAGCACAAACATGCACCTAAAATAAATGCCTAATGCAAAATTGACTAAAGCAATAAACTCGTAAAAAATTATGGCTACGCGTTTCCAGCACTTCTAGCTGTAGTTCACATAGATCGAATGGGCCGTAGCTGAGCATAGTTAAGCATATAATTTTGTTATTTTATTTTCGAGTTGCTACAAACAACCCCGACGTTGGTTGAAAGAGTAACAATGGGACAGAAAAATCATGACGTTTTCTGATCCAAGATAGAACTTGGCACAACGAAGAACATTCTGGTTAGAACGGGTGACCTTGGCCGACAGCTGTTGCCAGGCGGTCGGGACAAGGATTTCTTGGACGAAGTTGTAACATCATATTTGTACCAAATTGTTCTCCTCTCACCCCCATCCATCCAAAACATGCATTCTGGAATGAATTTCAGCGGAATTCCAACAAGTACCGCATTCAGGCATAAAATTTAGCAGTTCTTCTCCAATCTTTTTCCCCTCTAAATGCCTGAAGTCAGGAGCAGGTGGCGAATGGCACGAAGACGGCAGTCTTACCACATCCATTTCCCAACGTGTCTACTGGAACAGAAATTTTCGGTCTTGCCAGGTTCTTCGTCTAAGAACGCGCAGTTCCGCGTGCCTGCGTCCCAGGCTCGTATAGCTCGCAACGAACCCCGAATGATTAAGAAGGGCGCCAAGGCGCAAATCAGGAAACGAGGTGCGCACTAAGATGTGGAGAGCGAGCGGGGTCCAGTCTGCCCGCCTGCCTGCTGCCGTCTTTTCCCAGAGAGATGGTGTGGGGCTGCAAGAAAGCGACAAAGTTTATGGGCAGAAGGGAGCCAAGGCAGGGCCGTTTTCCCGCCACGCTGGCGTGGGCGTCTTGGAGGAGGGAGGACGCGGAGGAAACGGTAACGGGAAAACAGGAAAAAAGAAGAAGGAACTAAAGCAAAAAAAAAGGGAAGCCGCCGCCGGCGGGCGCTTCGTTCAGAGCCCGACGGCTGCAGCGGCGCTTTGGAAGAGGCATCCCACGACTTCACGAAAGGTCGGCGGGTTGGGAAGATATAGGGAGGAGGGGAAATGGGCAAAAGGCTATAGAAACGGCAAGAAAAAGAGAGAGAGACACTGAGGCTTCCTGAATAGAGAGGGAAGGGAGGGATTAGTGCAGGCACGCTCGTCCGCGAAATAACGCCGCGTGCGACCACTGGGTGGAGGGAAGAGCGCCAGCGGGGATGCAATAGGGGGGAAAAGGTGGGTTGCTGCCCGTGATCGACCAGAGGCCGTGTGGAAGCGTGAGGGAGTGCTCGGAGGAAGACCGAGAAAGAGAAGGAGAGGTGGGACCGGCACATGCCTGAGGGAAGAAAAGTGGGCGGAAAGGTGGCCGGGGAAAAGGACGCGAGTGGGAAGATGAGGACGTTTCTCGTGGATCGGGGAGGGGCAGGCAGCCGAGGAAGGAAATGGGGAGAGCCTTCTGGAAAGGGCGCGATACGTGAAAGGGGTCGATAGGAATTCGGGAGCGCTGTCAAATGAAGGCAGCGAAGGGAAAGCCGGACGGTAGAGAGGGAGTGCGGAGGGTTTGGATTTCAACCGCGCCGCCGCCACCGCTGTCGTCGAGTACGACTCTGACGGGGTTTCGGCCTGCTCTGTGTGCGTGCGTGCTGGGGAGCGGTAGGGAGCGCAGGGACGCACGAGATACGGCCGGGAGGACCGAGGGAGCTGGCGGAAGAAGGGGGGAACGGGGGTAGGAAGTGGAAACTGGTGGTGCTATGGTCTCGGTCCGGTGGTTATGAAGCGTTCGCCGGGGATTGTGGACGGAAGACGCTGCTCTGGCTGGGAGCCGAGACGATACGCGCCGCTCGCCGCCGTCGAAATGGAGGTCATCCCTACGGATCAGAGGGAGACTCGGGCGACGCTGTGCGTTGCTTTGCCTCTTCGCGAATGGGGTGAAGAGGGAGAGAAGGAAGGCCGCAGTGTTCTACCGCCACTGGGACTCTATGCCTCGCGATGCAGCCGGAGGGAATTGGGGAGGACGGAGGGAGAATTGGGGGAATAAAGGGAGAAAGAGGGAATGCGGAAAGCTTCGAGACCGTTTGATCGTGGCGGTTTTTCGCTGAAGCCCGTCGTCGTTTCAGCTGGCGGGATCTTTTTCGTTTTTTCTTCTCGCCTAGTAGGGGTTTCGAAAGGAATGCGTTTGTAGGTCTTCTCATGGTTCGTCGACGAGCCGTTTTATCAGGGCCACCGGAATATGGAAGCTCTGGACGGTTTATGACTGCATTGGCAACAAACTCCTGCGCAGAAGACTGGCAGTTGGATACGCATTCGGCAGGAGATTGGGCTCTTTTTCTTTCTCTCTATTTATGCTTGGTGCAGCTGCTAATGCGTGTTCAGGAATTCGAAATGGCTGGTTAGAGCATAGCGGACGGCAGGAACGTTTCTCTGTGCTGAGAACACCGAAACTGATGTTCGCGGGTTTTGGCACTCATGCCTTAGTGAAGTACACAGCATCAAAGATGAATCGGCGCACCAAACGGCGTTTTTGACTACATAGATGCATAAGGAATTAGTTTTAACCGGCTAAATAGCACCCCCTTAGATTTACTATCTGTGGATTAGAGTTGTCGGATCATTACTGAAAAATTTACACCGTTTTTTTCTTCTGCACAAATAACAGGCGTTTATACTGTCCTGAACCACATCCTTAACTACGAAGAATTGATCAGGGGCACCTAAACCAGAAAAAAGCCTGATCCGACACTTCTAAGAAACAATAACAAAAAATTTTGTCCAGGGGCTTCTTAAGCACCTTAGGCGCTATCATAGTCCTTCAATGTTTTTTACTCCGGCCAAAGTTTCATATAGGGACAGCGCGCGCCGCTAGTGGCGCTGCTGTCGGCGAGGGGGCACGAGTCGCTGCGCGGGCCCTGCCCGCAGCGGCGGTTTTCAGGCCAACAGGCTCAACATTCGCTTGGTAGCTGTGCTTTCTGGGGATAGGTATTTGGGCTTAGGATGGACGCTACTTTACTGGTTATCACCTGAAAGCTTGGCTGCAACATCGAGCACTAAAAACTCTGTGCGATCGACGACGGCCACTAGTAAACATTGTTAGCGGCTGTTTTCTGGCAAACAATCAACGCGCTTACTTTCTCTCGTTGCTTTTTACAAAAAAAAAAGCGAATTTTGTACATTGGTCCAGCCTTCGCATTCATTTTTACCGCAACTTGCCTACAACGTCATTCTGGAAGATATAGCGTAGCGATCAGTAACATATCTATGTGTGTCTGGGTTGCGCCTGTCTCGGCCTAGTCCTCGCTTTCATCTAAGTGCACAAGGCTGCTTAAGGCTGGAGTTTATCTTGTGAGAAATATTGCAATCTCAATAATGCTAAAAACAAGATGTTATGGCGGCGTTTTAAGAACTGGAGTGTGCGCTACAACAGCGATCACAGGACGAATGCACCGGTTGTTTGATGGTGCTATCTCAACTTTTTTTTTTCTGCCTCTTTCGGAGGTGGCAAAGTCATCTGCTGAAGGCTCTTGCTACATAAGCCATTTATTTACACTTTGTCACGCTTCGACTGCGGAGGCGCTGGCGAGTGCAAGGAAATTATGAATTTTTGTTGTTCATTGCTCTTGTGCTGGCTTCGCGCTACCAAAATAAGAGCAAGCTGTGAGCGGCCACGCAACAAGCGAAAAATGAGCAATTATAGAAATCACGGAGAAACATGTACAAAAAATAAAATGCGCTAGGTCTTTAACGTGGTTATACCCGGCAGACGTGCGAACGCATGCGTTTAGCCTGTTTGGCTCATGGTTTTGCTTTGCTGGGTCGTTGGCACGTCTGGCGACGATATTAGACTGAAGTTAAGCTCTGATCGAGGTTAAGCTGCTGTGATGTGTTCGTGTCGAAGGTTCGTGATGACCACGACGGTGTACAATACGCGCAGCTCGAGAGTGTGTTGCAGTTTAGTTTTTTTCATGTTTGGGTCTGCACGAAACCCTGGCCAATCTCCCACTGTGGGTATTGTGCCATCGTTTTTGAGGCGACAACAACAACAACAACACGAGGCGTGATCGGCTGCTGCAATAGCACAGTGCTCTCTTGCAGTTGCCAGCGAAACTGATCCGTTCGCGCCGCCGGGGGTTCGAAATTTCCAGTCGCCGTTATATTTATTTTATTTCTGCACCCTTAAATTCGGGAACGCCACAAGATTCTTGGTTGTGTTTGACCCCATGAAGTAGCTTTCGCACCAAAAGCCATCAGCACATTGAAGAGTACAGCTGTCTGAAATGCAACACCGTCACAGATTCGTGCTCAAGTATGCTGGTTGGCTTTCGAATATCCGTGGGACGGCGCCGGTCCCGAGTTTCAGCTTCCCGCGTTGCGGCGACACCGCTTCTCCGTTGATCACGAACCCGTGAGGCCGAATTAAATCCGCGGGGCAAAATGCTTCTCTCTGACACGGACATGCCTGGAGTCGAAGCTAAAGCCACCGCTTTCCTGTCGGGGTATCGCCAGCTTCCATATTTTACGCTGCTCGGCGTCGCTCGGCAGACAGAACAGCGAGGCCTTTTCCTGCGTACCTACGTAGACGGAGCGGCAACCCGTAACGCAGCAAGTATTCGGCATCACAGGCTTCCACGTCTCGTGCACTGTACTGATTTTGCAAACGAAGGCAAAGTGGAGAAAATAGTTGCCGCCGCACCGCCGGCGTCCTATTCCGCCCGTAGACTCGCGGCCGTAGAGACGCTCGCTTCCTCGCGTCTTTGCCCCCACAGGACACTCAGCGCCGCCTCGTGGAAGGCGCGGTCAACATATGAAGCTCTCCCATAGCGTTACGGAGAAGTTTCATGACATGGCGCTATTCACGCGGGTGATAGATCCCTAACCAGGTAATTACGAAACACACTGCGGAAGCGCTGCGCCTTCGAGGGGTACCGTGGTGACGTAGACTTCGGATGCGGAGAGGATACCGTTTGCTTGGCCGCCACAATCGATCCCCCCTCCCTCCCCGCCCCTGCTTTCTAGGCGGAAGGTGAGAAAGGTTTTCCTCGCGTGTTTGACAACTTCGCAGTTGCCAAACACGAGGATGCTGACGACAGCGCCCCTGGCTTAAGTCATGCGTTTTTAAGATAATGGTTATCTCTCTCACTACTCCCGTCTGCACTCTTACTGTCCCGTCCGTGAATGTAGCGCAGGCGATAACGTTACACAGGTCGGTGACGTCCTTCAGTCCCTCCGTGCAAGGATCCCCTGTGTGAATATCGCTTTAGCCATCAGAAACATCCCCCAAGGGGGCCGCATCCACAAAGATATCGATACAAGGGGCCCTTATCGGCCACTAACCTGATCCAGAGGACCTCAACCGCAATAAGCCTGGTCCTGTGCCGGTTGAATGGCAAATAATTTCATCGAGATGGGTACGAATCATAAGGAACTTGATCCAGTAGCCGCAAGCAACATCATTGAGGGGGGCATGCACCACAGAGAATCTGATCCAAGGAGGCCTTAGACACAAGGTACCTGACCTACCGCGTTTAAAAAAAAAAAACAAGCATTTGTTCCATGTTGTTATATGATCCAGAACCAGGGGTGCCTTAACTAAAAGAACACTATCGAGAGGGCCTGAACCACAGAGAACCTGATCTGAAGGGGCCGCGACCTGAAGAACTTCATCAAGACCACCTGGACGACAAAAAGCTGGACCCAAGAGAACCCTAATCGTAAGGAACCTGATCCACAGGTACCTTAACTACGAGGAGCAGTCAAGGGGGCCCCACCCACACAGAACATTGTCCGAGGTGGCGTGAACCACCAAGAACCAATTACAGGGAGGCGGAGAACTCACGGCACATGAAACCCACGGAGTAGGTGCTCTTGCGAATGCGCCATCTGCAGTCACGTTCTTCAGACGGACTTAGAATCAGGTGCACTGATAATGGAGAGTAGGGATGAAGTAGCAAGTTTTTGGTGACAGATTTTTCTATCTCACTCCTCTAAAAGGACCAGCTCAGTGACAAAGGACTAAGAGTATGCAAGACGCTGCCTTTCATCGCTGTAGCTATTTCCACTTTCTCTCCTACTGCTTTTCCTTTCACGACTTCGTTAGATGTTAAGACAAATGGCCTGTAACTCTTGGTTCGAAGTGTGATGACGTCCAATCTAATTCGTTAAGTCGGTGATGCCACTTAGGTACTCTAATGTGCGAAACTCATTGCGTAATTGTCTGAACGCGGCCGACTTGCGCGCGGTAGGCCTTGAAGAACAAGGTACTTCATCATCATCGTCGGCCTAACTACGTCTACTGCGTGTCAAAGACTACTCCCATATCCGTACAGTTAACCCTGCCCTGTGCCAGGCGCGGCAGCCTCAGCCCCGAAAACTCCATAATCTCATCTTCTCACCTAACTTTATGCCGCCCCTGTTGTGCTTGACTTCTTTTGCAATGTATTCCGTCACCCTTGACTACCATTGGTTGTATTTTCTTCTCGTTATATTCTCTGCCCATGCCTTTTCTTTCTTCTTGATCTCAACTAGGATATCATAAACGTGTTTGATCCCTCACCCATTCTGCTGTCGCTGAATCTCTTAACGCTGCATATGTCATTTTTATTTTCATAGTTCGCTGCACCGTCCTCGAATCAAATTCAAGCCATTTCCTTGGCCTCTAATTTTTCTCCCCATAGGGGAGTACTGGCATGATAGAACTGTTGCGCAGTTTTTTCTTGAGGGACACTGGTTAGCTGCTATTCATGACTTGAGAGGACCTGTCAAATGCACTCCACCCCATTCTTAATAGCTTCATTATGTCTCTTCATCGTCTGGTTTAGCGGTTATTACCTTCCCTATGTATATGAAATCCTTGACCACTTTCACTGCTTCGTTGCCTATTACAAAGCGTCATACTCTTCCACGACTACTGAACATTACTTTTGGTTTCTTCATATTGATTTTAGACCCTCCGTTCTGCTTTGCCTGTCTAGGTTCTCATTCATGCTTCGGAATTGGTCGCTCGAGTTACTTAACAAGGCAATGTCATTAGCGAATCGAGGAGTACTAGGCATTCTATATTACCTTTTATCCCTAACTCTTTCACTCCAGGCCTCTGATTACTTCCTGTAAACACGAGGGAATGTGTAATAAAGAGATGCATTCCACTCCGGGTGCTTCCCTCTCCCAAGTATATACTGGGTTCATCTGGAGCTCCAACGCGAAACTAGAGTTTTAGTGTTCCACCTCACGTACGGCTAGATTTTGGCATTGCCGACACTTCTTCCTCCTTTCTCTGTCTGCCATGGCGAAGGAACTACACACCCCGCAAGACGTCTGCTCTGAGATTCAAGGAAGATGAAGTGGCCACGGCTCCGTGAGGGGCGCATGGAGTCACGTGATATTGCTGAAACACCACCGGCAGAACCGACGCTCAATCGGAAAATGAACAGTTGACAGCATAGTCCCCGCGCGACCTCAGCTTTAAGCCGCAAAGAAGATTAGGGGGCAACCGTTGCTTGAGTTGCGTTCATGCTGTATGGTATCTATGCTTGGGGATTGCTGATATCAGATTTTCGGTGTCAAACGCGCTTTTATGGAGTAATCGAAATTCATTAGCAATGGTCCACATTTATACTAACCCAGAAATGAATTTTCCAGACAGTCATGATACCTCAGACAGAATGGCGTTCATTGACCAGCTTATGCGTTTGGGTTTTATCCAGAGCAGAATTTAAAGGCAGCATGGGAACTTATGCTAGTTTCGGTTTTAACTACTTCAGCGCACCTGGAGTCCGAAGGAGAGTTAATGTTTAAAAATGAAAAATTTGTGCACATGCACGCAGCCGGAGAGGCTGCGGCGATGGCCGAATTTGTTGGAGTAACGGGAAAGGGTGCGGCTTTGTTTTCGCCGGCATTGGTTGAAATCCTGCTAGGGGATGAAGTTTTTGTCCTACTGGATACCGTTGCTATGACAACGATATGACGCTCCAGTTGGATCTCGTCCGGCTGCAGTTGGAGTAGTTGGCGCAGACGTTTGTACTGGCTGTACAATGATATTGTCACGTAATAGTGACGGCCGTCCAGCGGTCAGGAAGACACCAACAAGTCTTGTAAACGAAGCTCTTTATTTGGGCTGACTTGCGCCCTCAAAATAACTGAATCACTCGGTGGCGGCGTAAGCAACAAACGTGCTCGTCGGTCGTCGATCTACGAATGTCCGCTGCTCGCGGAATCGCTCAATTTAAAGCCGGCAAGGAAACTTCCAGATAGCAGGACAAGATCACCTACAGTAATCTGGAAAAACCTAGCTGCATCCTTTCATGGCTGCGATCAATCGAGATTAGACTCGTCGCTTCTCGCCTCACGAACAAAAATGATAACAACCCTTTCCTGCAGCCTTGAGCGTGAACAAACAAACACTACAATGATACGTGGCATTACCCCCCTTCCAAAGAAGCATCGTCTCGATGCTTTGAAATGAAAATAAACACGGAAAATGAAACTTCGAGTCCCTTAGCGTTCATAATATGGCTTCAGGCGTACGACATGTACGACTTCCGGGCGTGGGCGGCGTCGCTGAGATGCTGTCGTGGCGTCGGGGATGACTTCATAGTCGAGGTCACCGATCCGACGGAGAACCCTGTACGGGCCAAAGTAGCGTCGCAGCAACTTTTCGCTCAATCCACGGCGGCGAACTGGCGTCCATATCCAAACCCGATCACCTGGCTTGTAATGTGTGTCTCGTCGGCGCAGGTTGTAGCGTCGGGCGTCGGTGTGCTGCTGGTCTTGAATGCGAAGCCGTGCAAGTCTTCGGGCTTCCTCGGCGCGATGAAGGTAGGCGGCGACGTCGAGGTTGTCTTCGTCGGAAACGTGCGGGAGCATTGCGTCGAGTGTTGTCGTGGGCTTCCTGCCGTACACCAGCTGGAATGGGGTAAACCTGGTTGTCTCCTGGACGGCAGTATTATAAGCGAAGATCACGTAGGGCAGAATGGAGTCCCACGTCTTGTGTTCGGCGTCGATGTTCATGGAGAGCATGTCTGCGATGGTCTTGTTCAGACGCTCTGTGAGTCCGTTGGTTTGTGGATGATAGGCAGTTGTCCTCCGATGGCTTGTCTGGCTGTAGTTTAAAATGGCTTGCGTCAGCTCCGCTGTAAATGCTGTTCCTCTGTCTGTGATGAGCACTTCTGGGGCGCCGTGTCGCAGGAGAATTTGTTCGACAAAAAATTTTGCTACTTCGGTTGCGGTACCACTAGGCAACGCTTTTGCTTCGGCGTAGCGGGTCATGTAGTCGGTGGCCACGATGATCCACTTGTTTCCTGATGAAGAGGTCGGAAAAGGGCCGAGGAGGTCCATCCCTATTTGCTGAAAGGGCTTAGTTGGCGGTGGTATGGGGTTCAGGAGTCCGGCTGGTCTAGTCGGAGGCGTTTTGCGTCGCTGACACTCACGGCACGTTTTCACGTAATAGGAAACATCGGTAGCTAGCCGTGGCCAATAGTACTTCTCCTGGATGCGGTGCAACGTGCGAGCAATCCCGAGATGTCCTGCAGTCGGCTCATCATGACATGCCTGCATAATTTCTTGCCTGAGATTTTTGGGCACGACAAGAAGATGCACTGTCCTGTTCGGCGCGAAGTTCTTCTTCAGGAGGACATTATCGTGAAGGACGAAGGACGACAGTTGCCGCTTGAACCCTCGGGGAGGCGATGCGGTCTTGCCTTTCAGATAATCAACTAGGCTTTGCAAGTCAGGGTCCGAGTGCTGCTGCTGCGCGAAACTGCTAGCGCCTACCGGTCCTAAGAAAGCGTCGTCGTCTTCCTCTTCGGGTGCTGCGTCGACAGGAGCTCATGACAAGCAGTCTGCATCGGAATGCTTGCGGCCAGATTTGTAGACTACAGTTATGTCGAATTCTTGAAGACGCAGGCTCCAACGAGCAAGGCGGCCGGAGGGATCTTTCAAACTGGCCAGCCAGCACAGAGCATGGTGATCGCTCACAACCCTGAATGGTCGTCCGTATAGGTAGGGGCGAAATTTGGACGTGGCCCAAATAATGGCGAGACATTCTTTCTCTGTCGTCGAATAGTTGGCTTCGGCTTTCGAGAGTGAACGGCTAGCGTACGCGATAACTTTCTCATGTCTGCCATTTTCTGAACGAGGACAGCTCCTAAGCCCACACTGCTTGCATCGGTATGAACTTCGGTTTCGGCGTTTTCATCAAAGTACCCGAGCACAGGAGGGGACTGTAAGCGGTGCTTCAGTTCGTTGAAAGCTTCCTCTTGCGGCCTTTCCCATTTAAAAGGCACGTCAGCCTTGGTAAGTTGGGTCAAAGGTTCAGCGATGCGCGAAAATTTCTTGACGAATCGCCGGTAATAAGCGCACAATCCAAGGAATCTGCGTATAGCCTTTTTGTCATTAGGCTGTGGAAACTCTGCGATCGCAGCCGTCTTCTTGGGGTCTGGGCGAACTCCATCCTTGCTTACGACGTGACCAAGGAAGAGCAGCTCCTCGTAGGCGAAGTGGCACTTCTTGGTTTCAGTGTCAGGCCTGAAGACTTGATCGTTTCCAGCACTATCCGAAGCCTTCTGAGGTGATCTTCAAAGCTTGAGGAGAAGACAACGACGTCATCTAAGTAGACTAGGCAAATCTGCCACTTCAAGCCTGCGAGCACCGTATCCATTACTCGCTGGAACGTCGCTGGGGCAGAGCAGAGGCCGAATGGCATCACCTTGAACTCGAAGAGTCCGTCTGGCGTGATGAACGCAGTCTTCTCGCGATCTCTTTCGTCGACTTCAATTTGCCAGTAGCCGCTCTTCAGGTCCATCGATGAGAAGTACTTAGCGTTGCACAGCCGGTCCAGTGTATCGTCGATGCGGGGGAGGGGGTAGACATCCTTCTTCGTAATGTTGTTCAGGCGGCGGTAATCGACGCAAAAGCGAAGGGTACCATCTTTCTTTTTCACTAGGACGACCGGTGCTGCCCAGGGGCTCCTCGATGGCTGTATGACGTCGTCACGAAGCATTTCCTCAACTTGCTTGCGGATAGCTTGGCGTTCTAGCGGCGATACGCGGTAGGGGCTCTGTCGCAGTGGTCGGGCGTGTTCGTCTGTGACAATGCGGTGCTTAGCAAGCCGGGTTCGTCGCACATTCGATGCTGATGAGAAGCAATCGGTGTACCTTTGAAGAAGACTGCGTATTTGGTCTTGTCTGCTCCGGGGTAATGCCGGGTTGATGTCGAACGTGGGTTGATGGCCTTGGTCAGATGGTTCTGCGGGTTGGTCGGGTAGGGCAAATACGTCTCTGATGTCTGCCAGCTCGTCGAGGAAAGCGATCGTCGTACCTTTGTTTAGATGCCGGTATTCTTCCGTGAAGTTGGTTAGCAACACCTGGGCTTGGCCATTTCGGATTTCTGCGACTCCCCTCGCGACGCCCAATCCTCGATCCAGGAGTAACTGGGTGTTCCCCTCGATAACGCCTTCGGCATTTTCGATGTCTCCAGTACCTATGCCGACGAGAACACTTGATCGGGGCGGCACGCTCAATGTTTCATCGAGGACGTTTAAGGCAACGTGATGAGTCGCGCCCGTCGCAACAGGTATGGCTTTTTCCGTGGAAAGCTTGATCGACTTAGATCGAAGGTCGATGATCGCCCGATGTTCGTTCAGGAAGTCCATTCCCAAAATCACGTCTCTCGAGCATTGCTGTAGGATCAGGAAGGTTGTCGCATAGGTTCTCCCATTTACAGTAACTCTCGCGGTGCAGCGTCCTGTCGGCGTAATCAGGTTGCCACCTGCGGTGCGGATCAGCGGGCCATCCCAGGTTGTTGTTACCTTCCTGAGTCGGACAGCGAGTGAGCCACTCATGACAGAGTAGTCAGCTCCCGTGTCCACCAAGGCAGTAACCGCGTGACCGTCGACCGTAACTTCAAGGTCACTTGTTCGCGTTCTCGTATTGTACGTTGTCTTCGGTGTCCGATCTCGGCTTCGTCGAGTAGTGAGGCTGCGGTGGGCGTACTGCGACGTTACTTCACTGGGCAGCGGTAAAAGCTTCAAGTCTGGCCGCGTCGTCGTCGTCGGTGTTGTCGTCGTCGGTGTTGTCGTCGTCGGTGTTGTCGTCGTAGTTGAGGCATGGTCTTGAGTACTCGTCGATGGAGGATCTTTGTCATTGCGCTTAGAAGCAACCTCACCTCCAGAGGCTTCTTTATTTAGTTTAACCTTCGGGGGCTGGGGGAGCGTCCACGCACGGCGTAACCTCGGCTAGGAGATACAAAGCGCGGGGACGATGGCGACGGAGAACGTGATAGGCGGCTGGGCGATGAGTATTCTTCCCGACGCAAAAACTCCTCGATTTCGGCTGGTCGCTGGCCGGGTCGGGGTCGTGGAGCGTCGTAAGAGAACCCTCGGATGCCCAGTCTTCTGTACGGGCAGTGCCGGAGGACGTGGCCGGCTTCGCCACAGTGGAAGCATAGTGGGCGGCGCTGGTCGGGAGTTCTCCACTCGTCGCATTTCCTCGGCTGCGCGCGTCGTTCGTAGGATTGGCGGGTTGGGGCGAGTGGGCGGCGGTCCAACGCAGCTGGCTGAGGGCGATAGGGGCTTGGGTCCCGTCGTCGAGGTGCAGGACGGCGCACAGCTGCGGCGTAAGTCATGGCTGGGGGCTGCAGAGGCTGCGTGGGTGTCGGCACTACACCCAAGGCCTGTTGAACCTCATCCCGGATGACGTCGGTGAGCGAAGTAAGCTGCGGCTGCGTTCCCGTTGGCAGCAATCGTCGGAGCTCTTCACGCACAACTTGACGTATAACCTCCCGTAGGTTATCGTTGTTAACGGTGTCCAGGCAGCTGGCTGAGAAAACGCGCTGCTGGCGGTCGTACTGGCGGGCTCGGGCATCGAGAGTTTTTTCCATGGTGGCTGCCTCTTCGACGAATTCCGCTACGGTTTTCGGTAGATTCCGTACGAGGCCGGAAAAGAGTTGCTCTTTAACTCCTCGCATAAGCAGCTTTACTTTTTCTTCTTCCTTCATGTTTGCGTCGGCACGCCGGAAGAGACGCTTCATCTCCTCAGTGTACACAGCAACGGTCTCGTTTGGGTGTTGTATGCGAGACTGTGGCAGCTGCTGAGCTCTCTCCTTTCGCACGACGTTCGTGAAGGTCTTTAGAAGCTGTTCCTTGAAGGTTTCTCAGTTCGTGAGGTTAGCTTCCTCATTCTCAAACCAGACTTTTGCTGGTCCCTCCAAGGCGAAGAACACGTACCTAAGTTTCGTGGCATCGTCCCAGTTGTTGAAGATAGCCACACGGTCGAACTGCTCCAGCCATTCTTCGGGGTCGGCGCCAGGCGAAGCGTCGAAGGTTGGTGGCACCCGGGGCTGCTGAAGAATGATTGGAGTCATCGTCTGGGGCAAGCTCATGGTAGACGTTGCTGCTGGCTTTCGCTTCCGGGTAGGGACCCAGCCACCCAGCACCTCCACCAGATGTCACGTAATAGTGACGGCCGTCCAGCGGTCAGGAAGACACCAACAAGTCTTGTAAACGAAGCTCTTTATTTGGGCTGACTTGCGCCCTCAAAATAACTGAATCACTCGGTGGCGGCGTAAGCAACAAACGTGCTCGTCGGTCGTCGATCTACGAATGTCCGCTGCTCGCGGAATCGCTCAATTTAAAGCCGGCAAGGAAACTTCCAGATAGCAGGACAAGATCATCTACAGTAATCTGGAAAAACCTAGCTGCAGCCTTTCATGGCTGCGATCAATCGAGATTAGACTCGTCGCTTCTCGCCTCACGAACAAAAATGATAACAACCCTTTCCTGCAGCCTTGAGCGTGAACGAACAAACACTACAATGATACGTGGCAATATATATATATTTCCTACCCCCGCCAATGTCGCGAGAATTGACTCTAAGTCATTTGTTCCTGGGCAGCAAGGCCTCCTCAGAAGGTTACCTTTTTTCGAAGTGCTCCTCGTAGAACACCCCGTTACTATTAAATGTTTCAAAAACTGCACCCACCCACGGCAACCAAACCGGCAGTTTTTCATGAAATGTAATATCACACGGGACCTTCACCTGACTATACCTGAACGCAGTTCCCTTCTTAAAAGAGTGCGCGCTTTGCGCTGCTTGCAAGGTATGAGCTAAGAAAATAATAAAGTAGGATTTTTCGCAATGTTGCCTGAATATTTTGTGTTCTGTATCAGAAAAACGTTCAATTGGTGAGCGTGGCTTATCGGGTGAGTGGGTGAGCCATGACAATGAAAAACTGAGAACTGCTCTACTTTTAAACAGGGAAAGATGACAGACGAACACCACCGCGCTGATACTCGGTGGTGTTCGTCGGTCAACAGTCCTTGTCTAGAAGCTAGGCCATTTTCTGTTTTTTTTTCGGTGCTGTGTTCAATTAGTGATGGTGGTTGCGGAGTAGCTAGTTAAAAGTCTCAAAGAGCGTGCGTGCAGGGTATGCTGAGCTGTTAGTCTCACCTTTTGTAACTTCTGGCAGCGAATAGACACCAGCACCCAGCCTTACTTTACACTACCTGCGCCAGTACACTCTAGACAGAAAAAAGGAAAAAGCAAGTAAGCCGTCCTGTAGCCCACTCCCTTTTATAAAAGGGAAAGCGCCAGAGGACAATTTACACCTTTTTTACTCCCATTTAGGCATATTGTTTGGAATGTGTATCCATACCTAAGTTTCCCTAGCTGTATTACTCATTAGGCTTTAAACGACTCTCCTAAAAAACTAAAAGCAGAAAACAACCAAAAAGACCACTTAATAGCGGAAAGAATGAAGCATACAGGCAAATTTGTTAGGCCACAAAAAGAAAGAGAAGAAAATGGCGCAGTGAGTCGAAGAGCCTTCCCCCAAGCAAAGGAAAAAGACTCCGCCATACGACCTGCAAAAGCGGTAGCAGCAGCAACAGCAGTGGCAGCTCCGGCACGGCGGTATATAGCACGGCGGCGGTGGTGGCAAGGAGCCGATTGTCGCCCGCACTAGACGGCTGAATTGATCTCTAGGCCGCCACTTCTCCGTTGCCGCTCCAATGGTTTCCTTCTCCTCCGCTTCAAGACGAATGCGCGCCGCCAGAGATGAGACCGGAGGAGTCTCTCGAGCATCGCCCCTTTCCAGTGCTTCTTTGCTTCTCAATAGCGGGCCAGCCACGCACGTCGAGGTTCCCCAGGCCCTGGGGGAAAGAGGGAAGGACTCTTCCCTATAGCGTGGAGCGAAAAACAGGAAAGAATAAAGCGCTAAGGAGTTAAGGAAAGTGGCGATGATGCTAAACAAAAAAAGTACAAGCACGAGCAGTAGCAGCACGAGCATAGGAAAGCGAGAAAGGCAGTGAAAGAGAGAGAGGAAGGGAGAGAGGGGTGTATTCGCCGAGAGACAAAAGCCGAGGGAGAAAAAGGGAAAGGAGGCCACCGGGAGAGAAGTGCGCGGTCTTCTTCAGGGAGGCGCCATTTATTCCCGTCCCGGATTCTAGATTGGGTCGCCTGAATGAGATGAATAGCGTTTCGTGGACTTCGCCGCGCGCGCGCGCGCTCGGTCGGTCGCTCGCTCGCTTGAGCTGGCGCGCTCTCTTCCCATAGAGAGCGGCACTTTGTAGCGCCCGCGTTGTCTTCTCTCCTATGAGGAGGAGAAACAGAGGATTTCGGATCTTCCTCCGGTTCCACCTACTTCTTACGGAGGAAGCGAAACCATCCATGCGACCCTCGCCACCACCCTCTCCCGATCTTCCTCACCATACCTGCTCATTTTTCTCTTTAAAACCGACCTACTTGTGCTCTGGTTTCTGTGGTGAGCTTTATGCTTTCCTTTATACGTATATATTCCGTTCAGTTAAAGGATTTCTTTCCAATGCGCCGCTGTAGAGGATGCGCTGCCGCTCCTCCATACAGGTGACCCACTGCGGTGGCATAATGGCGATGGAGTTCGGCCACTGAGAGTGAAGACGAGGGTTCTTCGATCCCGGCCGCATTTTAATGGTGGAATAAAGCGAAGGCTACCGTGAACAGAGGTTACCGTGCACATTAAGGAACATCGGTAGGCGGAAGAATTTACCTGGAGCCCACGATGTACTCTGTGAAACATCATGCGAACTATTTTTGGGCCACTTTTTAACACGAACATTGCATTAAACTGTGTTTGCTTGTCTGTGCCATGTGGGTTCGTCGGCTAGGAAAACAAATTATGCATAAATAGCGACATGACCAAGCTGATGAAATATGCGTGAATTTATCACGAAAGATGTTTTGCGACAGTCGCATGTATTTGCACATAGGCGTGAGCACGGGGGGGGGGGGGGGGGGGGGGCAGGAGGTGCAGCCGCACTAATAATCTAAGGGGGGCGCCAAGTATACCCCATACCTTTACGCTGTTGTAC
The DNA here is from genome assembly GCF_055824585.1 of Amblyomma mixtum. Taxonomy (NCBI): domain Eukaryota; kingdom Metazoa; phylum Arthropoda; class Arachnida; order Ixodida; family Ixodidae; genus Amblyomma; species Amblyomma mixtum. Next base: position 45,433,802 of record NC_143018.1, read on the forward strand.
CTGTCCGGTCATTGCTTATAGTGGAATGTTATGGCCTTGCAGATTTCTTTACGATAAGAGGGGCCGAGAACCCCTTATGTTGCGTAGCATGAACTGGTTATTTGCTGGGTCACTTTGAGGCAATATTTCCAGGCACCTTTTTGCAGTTAACAAAATACGGGTTTTGTGTCGTGTATTTTCTGTGTTTTAGAGAGATTGGAAATTCCTTCGGAAGCGCGTTTTACATTGTCGCCTCCGCGGCGCAGGGACTGCCTTCGACTGCCAGTGTTATACACGAAAGTAAAAATTATTGCTAAATAATATTTGGTATATTTGGCAATTCCATTACATTGAAATAACTGTTTTATAAGCATTCCTCATCTTTGCACCGTGTTTTGACCGTAGGGGTCTCAGCAGGAGGGGGTTCGGGAGGAGGGGGGGGGGGGGGGTTGCCCTAAACTTTGGCTCACCCTAATATGACCCCTTCGGACGCCTATATATCAGCCCTGCATAGACTAAGTTCTATTTGAACCGTTCAGATATTAGTTTATGGCTTGATTGATAACATTAAAATATAAGGAAAGAGAACCCTCTAAATAGTTGCTTGAACTGATTAACAAACTCGGTTATAGCAATCTTCATCGTTCGTGGCTTAGTAAAATTTTATACAGTTCCTCTGACCTGCCAGAAGCGCTGCCAGATGCTGACACGACTTGCTCATTTAGGGAGGTGGAAGAAGTGACTGCCGAAATTGTGCTCTTTTAAAAATGTCTGGTGAAATTTATTTTCCAACGAGTAAAGGGGAAAGTATACATTTGAAGAAAAGAATACTGGCCGCTCCGCTCACAGCCAATGCTCCAAACCATTACTTACGCCACATCCTTACGGCTCTACCATTCAGTTTTTAGCCAGATCATCAGTGTTGCGACCAGTAAGGTCACGATGTCCACTAACAAGAGCTTACTCTTCTATTTGGGCATTTCTTATTCTAAGAGACAGTAAAGGGATTCAAACAACACTATCCAATCAGACATGGCCCGGAACAAACCATAACACGTTCTTACATGGCGTTAACGTGCCATTAGAGTCAGTTGCACCCTGCAGCAAAGACTGAACCTCCCGTTCCGGTCAGTCCCAGTTTCAGCCTTTGCTGAAGAGGTTAAATGACCACACTGGTAAACGTTTAGGGCAGCGGTATAGAAGAACAACGTGGTCTGTTTTGGGCCGGGGTGCGCATGGCTGCATTCTATTGTTCGTGCCGTTATCGTCTTGTTCATGACTGCCTGTTCGGGCAAGTGACAGGTAATAATAAATAGGCAGGCTGGAGGGTTACCCTTTTACTAACGGTTACCACAACACTGCTGGCGACGACACTGGGAGTTACACGGTTACCAGGTACACTTCTGCTCAAGTTATGTCTAGTTTCACAACCTACCTTGACTTGTGGCTCTGCTCTACTATAACCATTTTAACCTATTGTAATCCTTTAAAATGCTTCACTTTGCTGTACTTTCCAATAGTTATCCGATATTCTCTGCTTCCTTGTTCGAATAGCTTTACTAAGCGTTATTTTCTTACGTTCAAACATCGTTTTCGTGGAATTAAACTCCAATATATCGATCGTCGTGAAATCCAGCTACGGCACTGACCGCTTTGTCCGGTTTCCGAAAGAAGCAAGGTAAAAAAAAATGCTTCCGCCAAAAGAAAAAAGCAAACGCAGAGTTCATGAACCAAGTGCTAAGGCATCCCACATGACACTGACTTTCTTCCTCTCATTTCCCTTGTCGATCGCACTCCGCAAGCGCTCAAAGCGCTCAGACGTCCCCCCCTTCTTTTAACGGAAAGAGAGAGAGAGGCCTCGTAGAAATGCCGCTACGCGAACGGAGCATTCTTGGGGTCCGAGCGGCACTCCAACTAAGCACCATCGCTTCGCACCCACTGACCACTGTCTCTCTCAGCAAGCGCCAAGCACGGCTAATTTGTGCTGCTTCCGCCGGTGGTTGGTCGGCTTGGCCTCTGACACTCAGCCAGCCAGCCATGCGGCCAAGCCTAAGCCAAGCCAAGGCAAAAGTGCATTTCGCTCTCTTTTGTCGCACACGTCGCGACAATTAAGATAGTTGCGCCCGGAATTGGAATAGTTCTGGGCCCACTGAGCGCGCCGCTCAGAGAAAGAGGGTTGCCGGTCCAGAGGCTATAGCGGCGCTCTTTGGGTCTCTCGGATGGGCGGGCGTGCCGACCGCACCGTACGCATTTAGGTCGCGACCATGCGCTCTTCGCGGCGCGCGTTCTCGCAGAGAGGGGTCGCTGCGGATCTCGGCGCGTTTATGGGCTCACTTCTCTTGCGTTTTTTTTTTTGCAATGTTATTGCACAGCCCGTGGTTCGTTGCATAGCTTACATCGGCGGCGAAACGTGGGTGGAAGCGAGTTATTTGGCTCGAGCTGTGGTCGCTAGAAGTCACAAGGTTGAGTGAACGCCAGCCGAGTCAATGCGGGAATTGTTAGTGTGGGTGATATGGGGGAGTCCGTACTGCCACGTGACAAGTATGTACGCCAGAACGATCGTTTTAACGTCTTTTTTCCTATTGTTGATTCTGGGTTCTTGCAGGCCCTGCTTTTAAAAATGAAAGCTAAAGTTGCTTGTACCATCGAAACGAGCCTGTGCCTACACTTTGTGAGGTCTGTTTATAGTAATGACGCTGGGCATCGAGTTTTTGACCAGGTCCTTGTAAGACAGGGCGCAACCAAGGTCATTTGACGTGACCTTGAAAAGATGGAATGTTTCAAATTTATTTTTTGTTGTTAAATGACACCGCACCAGGAAAGAAAACTATCAGTGTGAAAAGCCATTCCTTTGCCCAGTACAGTCAGTACTCAAACACATATGCAATAAAGTCAGACAATTTGTCACACAAATATCATACTATTATTGTTCTGTTCTAAGCAGCAGACAGACGCTTCTGTGGCAGCAACGCAAAAAGCTCTTTATTCGAGGCAGCAGCGTCCTTTTATAGGTAACGCTGCATGCCGGTCAGGCACACGTCATTTCCGGTACAATGTTATCAGACCGACTGGCTGATACAGAACATTCCTTCCTCCTTAATCAAAGCTACACGCGTTTCTTTCCGCGTTCATAACTGGAGGCTTGATAGCGATCAGGAGGACGTCTTGTTCGATTACTTCTTCGCAAAGGGGCCTCTTCGGGTGTAGCCATGGTTGATGCGGTGGAACTTGAAGGCTGCGCTGCCATGTGTCTTGCTTCAGGCTGCGATGCCGGTTCCTCATTTGAAGTGGCGTCATCTAAGCGAGCATCCTCAAGCTTGTCCGCAGTGGTACCACTAATCACGGAGCCAGCAGGGGAATCTTTTTCCGAGGGAGCTGATGGAAAGTCTCGCTGAACAGCGGCACTTGGAGTGGACTCAGGATGCGCTTCTTTTGCGACGTCCGGATGGAGTGATGACTTTGCACCCGATGTACAGCTGGGTCTCAAGTGGTCGATATGCACAAAACGAAACTGGTCACCGACTTTGACTACAAACGTAGAGTCGCTTACACGTTGCATTACGACCGCTTCCTCCCATGACAGGGTTTCCCCTCTCGTTGTCTTGACGAGAACTGCATCACTGGCTTCCATCTGCGGGTCCCTTCCTCGGCCCTCGTTGCGATGAGTGGCGTCTCTGGCTTGGCGGCTGCGCATGTCCTGCACAAAACTTGGCTTCAGGAGCGAAAGCTTCACTCGGGGTTGTCGTTTCAGGAACAGCTCAGCCGGCGTTCTTCCTGTTACGGAGTTCGGGGTGTTCCTGTAAGCAAGCAAGAAGTCGTTAAGTCGTTGGTGCAGAGTTCTGTTCTGCCCTGTTAGGTTATCGTGAAGCACTTGCTTCAGTAGAGTGGCCTTTGTCGTCTGAACTAGCCTTTCTGCTGCCCCGTTCGATGAAGCGTGGTAGGGTGGCGTACGCGTGTGGCGAATCCCATGAGAAGAGGTGAAATTGGAGAACTCCTGCGCAGTAAACTGAGGTCCATTATCACTGATCAGTTCCTCCGGGTAGCCATACGCTGCAAATATCTTCATGAGACAGTCGATTGTTTTCGACGTCGTCGTAGTGCAGAGGCATTTTACTTCTATCCACTTTGAGTAAGAGTCTACTAGAAGGAACAAGTTCGAGCCATCCTTCATGGCGAAATCGACATGGACTCTCTGCCAAACACGAGTTGGATAAGTCCATGGATGCAATGGCCCTGGTGCCTTCGCAGGCATGGTCGTTTGGCACACTGTACATTGACGGACAGTGTCTTCAATGTTCTTGTCAATCAACGGCCACCAAACAAACGACCTAGCAAGCATTTTCATTCTTTGCATTCCAGGGTGTTCTTCATGTAGCAATGTTAATACTGCTTCTCTGAGTTCGTCCGGAATGATCACTCGCTGGCCCCACGTGATGCAGCCTTGCTCATACGATAGTTCGTTTCGACGAACGTAAAAGGGCTGAAATTTATCATCGTAGTGCGCGGGCCAGCCAGATAAGGTGAACTGCACGACTTTGGAAAGAAGGCGATCCCTTTTAGTCGCAGCAGCGACCTGGCTCGCAGTGAGAGGCGTTGACTCAAACACTGCAAGGCATTCTTCAGTGTCGTCTTTATGCTTAACCAGAAGTGGAAGCCTTGAAAGAGCGTCGGCAACTTCCATGTTTTTGCCGTTCCTGTAGCGCAGTGTGTACTGATAAGCTGCTAAGGTGATAGCCCAACGCTGAATCCTAGCTGCAGCCAAAGAAGGAATTGGTTTATCTGATGCCAAGAACCCCAACAGTGGTTGGTGGTCTGTATACAGCGTGAATTTGCGCCCGTACAGGTATCTATGAAACCTGCTCAGACCAAAAATTAATGCTAGGGCTTCCTTCTCGCCTTGCGCATAGTTGCGCTCCGCTACACTCAATGTTCTGGAGGCAAATGAAATTGGTCTTTCCGAACCATCAGGCATGACGTGAAAAATTACTGCCCCAAGACCGTAGGCCGACGCGTCGCAGCTTAAACCGATTGGCATTTTCACGTCGTAAAAAGTCAGAACTTGACTGTCTACAAGACGCTGCTTGGCTTCCACGAATGATCTTGAACATTCGTCCGTCCACGCCCAACTCGTGTCCTTTTTCAGCAGGTCGTACATTGGTGCAGCTACTGTGGCTAAATATTTGATGAATTTGGCGTAGAAATTCAGCAGACCCAAGAAGGCTCGTAACTCAGTTACGTTGCTTGGCTGAGGTGCTTCCGTGATGGCTTTTATCTTTGCTGATGTTGGAAAAATGCCATCAGCTGTCACTTTGTGTCCAAGATACACGACGGACTGCTTGAAAAATTCACATTTCTGTTCTTTTACAGTGATATTGTGCTTTGCCAGTCGTTGAAGTACCTTTTCCACAGTTTCTTGACAGTCGTCTATATTGTCGCCTACGACGATGACGTCGTCGATATAGCAACCCACTTTTGGAATCCCTTTTAAGACTTCGTCCATTAACGACTAAAAGATAGCGGGTGCGCTAGAGATGCCGAATGGTAGGCGCTGAAACTGGAATAATCCGAGATGAGTGTTTACGGTTAACAGCGCTTTGCTTTCCTCAGCAAGCGGCACTTGCTGATAGGCTTGTGATAGATCCAGAACGCAAAAGATTTTACCTCCTGCGAGCATGGAATACAAATCTTCCGGCAATGGCAAAGGGTATTGGTCAGTTTTTAGCACAGGATTAACCGTGACTTTGTAGTCGCCACATAACCTTAATCCTGCGCCGCCTTTCTTCGCGACCACCACCAGAGGCGTTGCCCAGTCACTTTTCGTGACCCTCTTTAGTGTTCCGGCTTGCTCGAGCTTTTCCAGCTCCTTTGCTACTTCCTCTTTGATGGCAAATGGTATTGGCCGTGCTTTTGAGAACACTGCTTGAGTCCCTTCCTTTACAAAGATGCGAGCTTCGAAGTTTTTGACGACTCCCGGGGTGCTCTTGAAAACCTCGGAATACTTTTTCCGTAAGGCTTCTACCCTCTGCTCCAATGACTTATCCGTGGACAGGCTGTATACTGCTTTCCAGTTTATCTGCAGTTTTTCCAGCCAGTCTCGTCCCATGAGAGCGGGGATCGGCGTTCCGTTTCCCTTCACTACCACAACAAGCAAAGAGATTTCGCTTGCGTCCTGCTTGACTAAGACGTTTGCTTTTCCAATTACCTTCAGCTTTTCTCCGGTGTAAGTGCGCAACGACACATTGGATTCCACACATTTAACATGCGGGAAACACTGCTTATAGAACTGTTCTGGTATGATCGTGACCGCTGCACCTGTGTCAATTATCATCGAAACAGTCTTCCCTTCAATGTTCAGGTCGACGCTGTAGCCCCTTGAACTTTTGCCCGAGAAGAACACAGTCTGACAACTCAAGTCCTCGAATTCGTCGTCCGTGGTGTCGACGTATCTGTCAGCTTTTGCTTTAGCCCCACTTTTGCAGACGGCTTGCAGATGCCCTTTTCTGTTACAATTTCTGCAGGTGTGGTTGCGATACCAACATTTTTCTCCCGCATGACTCTTTTCGCAATGCTTGCAAGCACTTCGCCGCTCTTCCTCGCGTTTATCTTTTGGCCATGCAGCCGTCCTCGATTTCTTTTCCTTATCACGGCGACGTTCGCCCTGAATGACGTTGACGCTGCACGATTTTGTGTCAAACTCATGCATTTGCTTCGCCTGTTGTGCCGCTAGCTCTTTATCTAGCGCCGTTTGGCACGCCAGCTCGAACGTCAAGTCAGGCTGTGCAAAAAGAGCCCGTTGCGTTTCCTCGTCACGCAAACCCGCTACAAGCCTGTCCCTTAAGGCATCATTTAAAAACGTGCCGAAATTGCAATCTCTTGCAAGATGCTTCAGTTCAGTGATGAAATCTTTGACGCTTTCATTTTCTTGCTGCATTCGGCGATTAAATTTACAACGCTCTGCGATAATTGAATGAGCTGGGCTGAAATGAGCTTCCAGAAGCTGTTTAATTTCTTCGAAAGTCTTCTGAGAAGGCAAACGAGGCACAATTATCTTCTTTAGCTCTTCGTATGCTTGCGCACCGAGTACGTTCAGAAACAACTTCAGTTTCTTGTCTGCAGAGACATCATTTATGTCTACGAAGTTCTCGAAGCGTTCAAAATACGAGCGTATGTTGTCGATTTTCGCGTTGAATTCGAGCATTCTGCCGAGCTTAGGACCATGTCCAGGTTCTGCCATAATGAGCAAATTTCACTTATCTGCGTTCCTGCGCTCCTCCGGCGTTCCTGCGCTCCTCCGGCGTTCCTGCGCTCCTCCGGCGTTCCTGCCCTCCTCCGGCGTTCCTGCGCTCCTCCGGCGTTCCTGCCCTCCTCCGGCGTTCCTGCGCTCCTCCGGCGTTCCTGCGCTCCTCCGGCGTTCCTGCGCTCCTCCGGCGTTCCTGCCCTCCTCCAGCGTTCCTGCCCTCCTCCGGCGTTCCTGCGCTCCTCCGGCGTTCCTGCCCTCCTCCGGCGTTCTTGCGCTCCTCCGGCGTTCCTGCCCTCCTCCGGCGTTCCTGCCCTCCTCCGGCGTTCCTGCCCTCCTCCGGCGTTCCTGCGCTTCTCCGGCGTTCCTGCCCTCCTCCGGCGTTCCTGCCCTCCTCCGGCGTTCCTGCGCTCCCCCGGCGTTCCTGCCCTCCTCCGGCGTTCCTGCGCTCCTCCGGCGTTCCTGCCCTCCTCCGGCGTTCCTGCCCTCCTCCGGCGTTCCTGCCCTCCTCCGGCGTTCCTGCGCTCCTCCGGCGTTCCTGCGCTCCTCCGGCGTTCCTGCCCTCCTCCGGCGTTCCTGCGCTCCTCCGGCGTTCCTGCCCTCCTCCGGCGTTCCTGCGCTCCTCCGGCGTTCCTGCGCTCCTCCGGCGTTCCTGCGCTCCTCCGGCGTTCCTGCGCTCCTCCGGCGTTCCTGCCCTCCTCCGGCGTTCCTGCGCTCCTCCGGCGTTCCTGCCCTCCTCCGGCGTTCCTGCGCTCCTCCGGCGTTCCTGCGCTCCTCCGGCGTTCCTGCCCTCCTCCGGCGTTCCTGCGCTCCTCCGGCGTTCCTGCGCTCCTCCGGCGTTCCTGCCCTCCTCCGGCGTTCCTGCGCTCCTCCGGCGTTCCTGCGCTCCTCCGGCGTTTCTGCGCTCCTCCGGCGTTCCGGCGCTCCTCCGGCGTTCTTGTGTTACTCCTGGCCGCCGATGAGATCGTGGCTGCAAGGGCTCCGTGTCGCCTTGCACCGTAGGCGGTTCAGCCTCGTGACTGCTGCTGGCCAGCGGCGGTTTACTGCGCGCCGGATCCCATCCTCGTCGCCAGATGTTCTGTTCTAAGCAGCAGACAGACGCTTCTGTGGCAGCAACGCAAAAAGCTCTTTATTGTTGTTGTTGTGACTGAGAGAAGGATGAAAAGGAAAGTGCACGGGCCTGCCTACTGGCTCGCTCCAAGCCACCACCGCTGCCGCGTGCAGATAGATCAGAGTTAAAAGATCAGAGGAAAGAGAAAAAGGAAAGAAAAGACGCGCGTCGCAGCAAAAACTGCGTCCGCCGTAGCGGACGCTGCTCATAAGACAGATAAGCGGCCGAAGCCGCGCTCGCCGAAGCGAGAACAGGCAGCAGCGTCCTTTTATAGGTAACGCTGCATGCCGGTCAGGCACACGTCATTTCCGGTACAATGTTATCAGACCGACTGGCTGATACAGAACAATTATCACACAAATCATAGAAATGTGAACATTTCTGCAAAATTATAGTCATCATAGAGATATCATAGAGTATCATACAAATTGTTGATATTTCTATGATGAAGCCCCTATGAGGTTAGTGCATCATACAACTTTTCTGCAGGGATGAGAAGCTAATTTGGTCGCTGTGATTATGCGTACACTGATGACATTCTTTTTGTATGCTCTATTTGTTATGTTAAGGTACTCGGCTGCTGACCTGAAAGACATGGGTTCTATCCCGGCCGCGGTGGTCGCATTTTCGATGGGGGGAAAACACTAGAGATCCGTGTATTGTATGATGTCAAAGCAGAAAACTGGGCTAGTTGGAGGTTCATTATTCCACAAAAAGACTTGCACTTAGGAAGGGGCGAAGAAATAGGAATAAGATAGGACGCACGTTAATGTCAGCACACGTTAAAAAACCTCGTGGGGTCGAAATTGCTCGAGGTGGAAATCTGCACGAGGAGGAATAATCAGGTGTAACCAGGATATACCTGAAAATGAAGGACTCACTTATAAGTCGATTAAACATTAAGTTTTGCAAAAAAAACATAGCTACCGTAACCTCATAGATCTCAAGGGAGCTGCGCTCCCTGATTCGAATGAAATACATTTCTTTTAAAAGAGGAAACAAAGAAACAAGCAAGTTTTGTTTACGGTAGATAATTGGGCCTACCAGGTCGGAGGGTCAAAGCTGGCTTCCAGGCGGTGGCAGTTAGTCTCGAGCTCACCACTAATATCGAGCTTTTTGCAACCCGTGTGCACCTTTGGAACGTTAAACTCCAGAAGTCATACAACAGCATACCATACCACACCATACCAATCCACGCTGAACCGTACCGTACCGAACCCAAACGTACCGCATCCTAACGTTATCTTTTGTTGCGAAAGCAACACTACTGGAGCCCAGCTCGGCTCGTCGCGTATGCTCGTGGCGGTGCGGCTACCAAACGACCTTGAGTCGCCGTTGCCTAGCAACCGCTTCAGCTGCGCTCCAAACAGAAAGCGCGTAGATAAGCTCGGGAAAGCTCGGGCAGTAACTCGGGCAAGCTCGGGTAAGTTCAGACGAACGTCTTGCCATCTGCGCGAGAGGTTGCTCGGGAAGAGCAATATGGGTCGCAAAATCGCGACGGGTGGCTGGGATAGAAACAGGCACCGGCCAGTGCATTGGCGCATCGCTTAACCACGGCACCACTGCGCTGGTAGTGGTATATGAGGACTCGCCGCCATCTATGAATCTTAAGTATGAATTACAAGTTCAGCATACATGGGCATTAACCCACTAAAGATATCATGCCACGCCCCCAAGGCGGAGTTTAAGTGCCCCCTCCATATGAAGAATGAACACCTGCTTTCGCAGGTCTACTCGGTTTAACTACGTTAAGCCCCTATCAAATTTTTCCTGCAAAGTAGCGACCGCAGTAGCTCTGCTGCATACCACCCGCCGCTTCTATGAGCGCATACACTCCAGGCCCACACACAAGACACTGATTCGTGGCACATACAAACAATATTTACGGGGCAGTTATTGAGAACCCCTGCTAGGGGCCCATATTTCCCTCATAGCCCATTCTCACGTATTTTAAATTGACTTTTCGCGCCCTCAGTAAAGCTACTGACTTAGAGCCACAGGCAGTATCCTCAAAAAAGGATAGCACCTCACGCAAGTACTCATCAAAACCGTAACAACCACTCCAAGCCGCGTTGTCACTACATTGTATCATTTCTTGCAAACCCGTTAGCGAGAATTAAGCCTGCCCCGTACGAAAGCCGCGATCCGGGCCAGCGTCGAAACGTACTCCTTTAACGAAGCGCAAATCCGAATCCAAGCCGTCAGGGAGCAGCGTCGCGCATTTTCGGGGCCTCGCGGTCCCACGGTAATGAAAGCATCCCCGCGAGCGACGCTGAAATCGACGGAAAGAGAAGCGGCGACCATTCGACGACGAGCAACATTCAAAGCAAGCAAGTAGACTGGAAGGCGAGTGAGTGAACGAGCAAACAAACACCAAAATCCGAGAGAGCCTCCCGCCAGGACTCGCGAAGCAGATGACAGGCCGGGCTACTATCTCGCGCTACTCGCGGCGCGTCTGCGCCCGCGCTCTCTCGCTGCCAGCTTGACTTGGCTGGGCTTGGCTGGGCATTGCGCCTTGATATTAGCATAAGCGTTGCATCTTCCTCTCGCTCGCTCGTCTTGTCGATTCGCCGCCGCATGCCGAGTCGGAATTTGCATGTCTCGTTTCCATTAGCGAAACTTAATTAGCTTACTAATTACCGACGGAAAAGAGAGGCCGCGCGGCGCTTCTACGTAGCAACCTAGAAATCAGAGGAAGGAAAAAGAAGGGGGAGGCGGACAGTAGAGAGAGAACGGAGGGAAGAAGGAGCTTCTTCCTAGAGGGGAAATAGGGAAACGATGTCGGCTTTTTTCTAGGTACGAAAAGAAAAAGGGGAAAGAGCGGTCTTGAAGCCGCCGCCGCCGGAGCCGCCGCCGACACGGTTTCAGTGGAACGACGAAGGATTGGCAGCTAGCGTCATCTCGCGGCTACTTCCATCGGCATTTCGAGATAATTTGGCTCACCGGTTGGCTGACCCAAAGCTGAGCAGCCCATTGCAAGTCGCGCGTAAAATTGCGAGGACAGTCTGGCAACTAAAGTGCTGAGAGACGAAAGCCGAGGACACTATGCCGGGACGACTTCCGGTGGATGCGACGTCACACCGTTCCCGTGGCTATATCGGTACCCAAATTGTACATCTTTAGTGTTAATTATGCTTAATTACATATTTCTCCACCTAATTTGACACAAATCCGACTTTTTCCGATCATTCTGTGACAATTTTCTCCATGCCGTGACGACGTTCGGTGGATGTGACGTCACACCGTTACCGTGGCTATATCGACGTCCACACTATTCCGAAGCAATTACGATATTTTTGCCTATAATTAATTAACTAATTAACCTGCAGTCACCAAACTTGGCTTCTAGGTTCATTTTTCCTTCTCTCTCTGAATCAATCGTTGCTTTTCTTCTATCTCTTTTTAGTTCCCGATTTAAACGCGTGTGGCACGCTTTGTTAACGGACTACAGTATGAGCCATTAAAGGCTTTCGCCTTAAAATGTATATAGAGTTTTCAGCACGTAAACGAGTAAAGTAAAGAATAACAGCCAGCAGCCTTTCTTGCTAAATGTGAGAAATTTGTTTAGCAGTAGCGTCAATATGGCTGCCACTTAAGCAGAATCTAGCGGTTGTGAAATCCTTATCATAAAGAGAGAAAAATCCGGCAGAGACACTTAAGACCGCTGACGTGGGGGAATGCGAAAGCATCGATGGTTAACTGTTCATTGCACTAGCGCACACACACAACCGCGCACATTGAAATCCAGAGACGAAATGCTGCACTAATGTCTGCGCCGTTTCCAGTGGCGCGATGTATGACACCACCCCCACAAACACACGGGTGTGTGACACAACCCGAGAACCCTGTACGACGAACAGTTGCATCACAGTTTTGATACGAAAGTCTGAGATACAATTGAAGGGGTACCTGGCATCGGTTCGAATCCCTGTCGCAACCTAGCCTCCAACGTGACGAGCCCGTGTAAAGTATATGCAATGAGAAATCTTATGACCTGAAGCACTGTACGACAAACGGTTGCGGAACAATTTCGGTACGAATGTCGGAAAAACTGGCGCCACATGAAAGGTCGACCAGCGGCATGTATATATAGACAAACGACGTGACAGGATTACCTGACAGACGAACGACATGAAAAGTGCTCGCACTGCTGTCTGCGTAATACAGCTGCTTGATGACGTTACCTTATTTTTCTTGCCATCGCTGGGATTTTCTGTACCATTTGCCATTGCATCGTCATTTGCGAGTGCACAAGCACACGCACACCGGAGGCTTTTCTTGCAATGAGACTAGCGATGGTTTCACACTAATAAATTGATTTGATATTATTTGATATTGATATTGTTCTTCTTGATTTGTATAGCGCAGCGCGCTCTGCGTTGGTCGTATGCCGTTACAATATGTATCCAATACCTTCATTTAAATATGCATGCATGTGCATAATTTCATATACAACCATAACATTCAGGGCGCTTTATTTAAAGAAACCACTCCGCTTGTGAGCTTAAATTGCTTGTCGTTGAATAGTCGAGTTACATGGAGCGATAGGTGTGAAGCGGAAGACAATAGATGATGAATGCAAAAAAATATGAAAGGGAAATTTCCTTCCCGTTAGTCCACCCGCGGAACCCGCCTAAAAGGTACGAATAAGTAACTCGAAGCTTTTTGCTCGGGCGGGGTGGACCTGGCTAGACTAAGGCATAAGGTGCAACGATGGCGCTGCGCACTCTAAGTGCCTCTGCGGGGAAGATGAATACGCAAAAATATAAAAACACAAAGTTTACCAGACGCAGCCCTGTCGACAGGCTAACAGATTACTGTGATCGCCGACAAAAGCTGGAGAGAAGTGTCCGTTCCACACGTGTTGTCTCGTGGGAACGCAGGGCCCGGAAACTTTTGCCCGCTACCCGAAAAGCAACAGATCTTCGTCTTGAGTAGGCCTCTGAGGTTTGCCCCATCCTTCCATCTCAGAGCAGCAGACATGCCTTTTCTTTCTGCCTTCTCCACAGCGAACCCCCGACGGGGTGCAAGGAAATGCTTTCCAGGTGCTCAGTGTCTACCCAGGAGTACTGTGCTGGAGATGTAGACACTGTTGGTGCTCCCGTGGTACGCATTGAAGGAAGGTGGAGCAAGAAGTCAGTGTTTTGTTTTCATTGCCAAACATGTCTTTCCTAGGGTGATCTGCCGCTCTGATCATTTCGTGTCCAGCATTTATTTATTTTATTTATTTATTTATAGATACTGCGATCTTGTACAGATCAGCAGGGTGGGACAAAACAAAATACAAGCATATAAACACACACAAAATCATAACATTTACAGGCACTTTTCAAACAACAGTAAAGAATTTTGATTAACAGTCTCGCTATTAAGTTTGTTCCAATCAGTAATTGTCCTCGGAAAAAAAGAATATTTAAAGCAGTTATTTCGCGCGTTGAAAGGGGTTATTGTTAGTGCATGCCTTTGTCTCGTGTTATAACCTGAGGAGTAAGAAAAATAATTAGAGGTGTCAACTTTATAATGTCCTTTTATTAGCTGGAAGAAAAATTTTAATCGACAAACACGATTGTGCTCAACGACGGGGAGTAACCCACTTCGCCTCACGAGCTCACTTACAGATGCATGGCCATATGAAAAACAAATCTAGCTACTTTATGCTGTATTCGCTCTAATTTCTGAATGTTTGTTAACGTGAAATGATTACGGCATATTCTAGTAACGGACGGATGAGAGAATTGTACGCCAATAGACGAACACTAGGTGGGGATGACTTTAGGGAGCGCCTCAAGAAAAATAGTTTCCGCATTGAGTTTGCTACTACAGCGTCTATGTGTTTTGACCACGAAAGGTTGTTAGTAATCCATAGGCCCAAATATTTATACTCTGTCACTTCTAATAATGATATGCTGTTAGTACCGTACACAAAATGAAGAGGCATTTTCTTGTTTGTAATTTTCATGAAGACGGTTTTTTCAAAATTAATGCACATCTGCCATTTGTTGCACCACGCAACCACCTTCGCTAGGTCATGTGAACGGTTCGGTCTAAAATTATGTTCGTATTGAGATTGGTCACCAAACTGAACAATCAGAGCGATATAACTCCGAAAAATGAGCGTATTTTCCTACATCTTGAGCGGGAAACATAACAAGTGTGTCTGTATCTTCTAAGAGGATTACAAAAGGTTGAAGGCGAGAAGATATGCATATACATAAGAAGCTAGCTTTCGTTTTTTTTATAGATTTATGCTTAGCGCAATGCTGTCTTGAACAGTGTAAAAGAAATATAAATATTTGGTTCCGGAAAGTGTGCCATTCGTCGTCACATTCATGCATTGATGTGTACGCCGATTAATTATCAAATTATCTTAACCTTCAAGCAAACGAATGCTTCAGGCAGTACATCATGGTACTTAGAGAAATTGCTTCTGTGATGGACGTCAGGAGTCTCGTCAGATGTAGGCGATGCTGAACAAACATATAAAGAAGAAAAATTATGTGGGTGCTTCATTCCTGTTATGGAACAATGGGTTAGCATTATGTCTTCTCTTTGATTTGAATTGCATTTCGTATACTTATTATCTTCTATGCTTTCTTATATGCAGTGTTTGTTTGTTCATGCTTCAAGGCTGCCGACACGCCGCTTTATCGCTTCGTTTGTGACGCAAGACGCACCTAGATTTATCTCGATTTATCGCATCCAGGCGGAGCCGGTTCTAGTTTGCGCCAGAATGTTCTAGTAACTTCCCAAGCTTCATCTCGAATGTTCGCTATCAGCTTTAAAAAGAGCACGGCCGACAGCGGCGGTCATTCTGTTCCGACGACCGCCGAGTGCGCTTGTTGCTACGCCGCCGCTGAGTGATTCAGTTCTTTGCGGGCGCAAGTCAGCCCAAATACAGAGTTTCGTTTCGAAGACATTCTCGCTGTGTTCCTGTTCGCCGGACTGCAGTCACCACTACGTGACAATACTTTGCCCTGTACATCTTTTATCATTAATGATTTTTCTCTCCATTCCTGAGCAAAAAGCACAGTAACTTTGCTCCTTGAGTAATTTTTAATCATCCTCATAAGAGAAGTTTATTTGGGCTCACGATCAAAAAGGGACATCCGTCCCTCTACAAAAACAAAGATACATTGCGGCAACTGATGCCGCCCTATACACACACACTCACAGGGAACGGAAGTGTCCAAAAACAAAAAGTGATGAAGTTTTAGCGGGTCCATACGCGGGGGAAGCACGCCGGGTTGAAAACCGCGCACAAAAACCCGCGCACGAACAACGCGCGCGAACAACGCGCGCCACACTTAACATGGCAGGGGCCGCACCGTAACACGGCCCCTGCCTACGACGATGAAGCGGGTAGACCAGCGCCGAAGGAACTGGTGCTCCTCCAGCGACACGAGGTCCACGCACGCCTGGGCGAACATGCGCGCACGCACCCGCCGCAACATGGGGTACATGGCCCTCTGCGGCCGTCCTTGTAGAGCCGCTGCACCTCTCTGGCGCCACAGTACGAACGCCTCGTCATTATCAATTTTACAAAGTCATTCGCTCTTGCAAAACCTAGCAGGCGGCCGGTGGCTCTTCCGTGTGCTCAACACTACGCTGGACGCAACTTTTTCTTTACGATGGGGCTTCAAATGCTAACTTATTAAATAATTAGGGTGAAGAAAAGGCGTTGCGTTTCACTTGAGGCCCGGAAGTAGTCTAGATAGTTAAACGGAATACAGCCTTTCTAAGGTCCTTTTTTTGCAGTACAGTCATCAGTACCGGCATACTGGTCTTCTTAGAAAAAGTTCAAGAAAATCACGATGAGATTTTGAGAAAGTGAAAGATTGCTGAGGTCAGCTCCTAGCTACCGTCACTAAACCTTGCGCTTAAAGCGCTTCAATGGGAAGATTATTGTCGTTGTCATAAATGATAGTACAGATAAAGGACTGCTTTTGGCCACAGGTTTTAATTTCAAGGTGATCTCCCGCACACGTCACAGGAAGCGGTGTCTCAAGGCTCGCATAAAATTTGGTTGGTTTGGTTTGGTTTGGTTTACTGGGGTTTAACGTCCCAAAGCAACTCAGGCTATGAGAGACGCCGTAGTGGAGGGCTCCGGAAATTTCGACCACCTGGGGTTCTTTAACGTGCACTGACATCGCACAGTAAACGGGCCTCTAGAATTTCGCCTTCATCGAAATTCAGCTGCCGCGGCCGGGATCGAACCCGCGTCTTTCGGGTCAGCAGCCGAGCGCCGTAACCACTGAGCCACCACGGCGGGGTACGCATAAAATTTGTTCCAAATCCACTTAAGATTTAACCAATCGGCACCTATGGAAACGTTGGAAATATAGCCCTTCAGGTGACAAAAAAAAAAGCGATTTTTTAAGAATCGACAGCTGCAATAACTCTTTTCCCGTGGCTTTGAATAAAACAGGCACTGGGTTTTCCATTGTTTGGTTCTGTGTTTATCGACACAGAAGAAAAAGGTCCAAAATAAATATTTTGCAACACGGTTGCCCTATCTCACGCTGTAGGCCTCAAAGGCGATGTGTTCTGGTGCATGTATAGATCGCGCAGTAATCGAGTGGTGTAGTGTAACGGTACATTGCACTGGTCAAAAACGTCTCGGATCAAACCTTCGCGCTCGCCATGGCTTTATGTCTACTTTTGCTCAAAAAAGACAGGCGTTAAGAATCAATCAATCAATCAATCAATCAATCAATCAATCAATCAATCAATCAATCAATCAATCAATCAATCAATCAATCAATCAATCAATCAATCAATCAATCAATCAATCAATCAATCAATCAATCAATCAATCAATCAATCAATCAATCAATCAATCAATCAATCAATCAATCAATCGATCGATCAATGTTTTCGCATGAAAAATACGGAAAAAAGGTGACTGAAAAAAAGCCGCTTTGTTGCGGCTTCACTAAGCTCCAATCACCCATTAGCAGGCAGTGACGAAGGATACATTTACATGGAAAATACGCCGGGAAAAAAGAAAACATACATCATCAGAAAATACTGCAACTAGAAAAAAAACATGGCATATTACATCAGAACAGTTTGTAATGGCGGCAGTATACGATCTTTTTATGAACAGTTCGGTAATACGTTAATGGGATAGTTCTTCAGTAGCAGTTTGTGATGCATCTCAGTATTTAGGTTTGAAGGTTGAAGGTTTGAATTTTTATTTCCGCAACTAGGTGTTGCGGAAATATTATTATTTATTATTGTTATTATTATTATTATTATTATTATTTATTATTTATTATTGTTGGTAATGCCTGTCGAGTCATCATCTTACCGTATTTAGATCGTGTTGATGGAACCAGTCAAGGTGATTGATTACGAAAGCAGTAGTTGCTGAAAGGTTTTTAGTTTCGCTAAATCTACAAACAAATCTAAGGTACCTTGAAGGGCCTTTTTGTACGTTCAAAGTAACTTATGCACGTACATATATTACGCCTTAATGATCTTATGTGTATTAAAAAGTGGTGCTGCGTGTTCCAAGAATTACATATTTTCAACTGTGTGGAGGGCTCGTTTCTGGAGGACATAAATTTCTGCATATTCGTTGCAAAAATCTTGCCCCATACTTAAACGCAAGAACACAGGTGCGAGTGGAAGAGAGCATAATAAATAATGCGTTTTATTCCAGCTGAAAGGGAATGGCGGCATCGGCTAGTCATTCCCACAGCTCTGCTTAATTTTGATGGAAGATAGTTAACGTGATCATTCCACGACATATGTTCCGAAAAAATCACCTCAAGTGATTTGACAAATTTTTCTATAGGTACTACAAAAGGTACCAAAGCAACGGTCTTCGGGACATCAATTGATTAGCCGCGGGCACGAAATAGTACGCATTTCGTTCTTGATTCATTCAGAATTAGCGAATTGTTTCCACATAATGCTGGGAAAGATACATAACAGGGTTTTTTGAGGATGCTTAAAAATGCATCGTATGATTTATTGGCGTCCTTAAAGGAAAGTATTACACGCCTGTCTTCAGATAAAACATTTTGTCTGAAAGTTTCCATCGTGTGATAGATATTTCGTGGTGCGTGACTTCAGGCTTCATGTGCCTCCGATATGACAAGTGCTGTTTCTAGAGTGAAAGGATAGGTAAATGGTCACTGATGTCAGAGCTAAGGACATTAGTTATGATGGAATCATCTGATGCGTTTTTAGTAAACATGTCAAACAAGGAACATGTAGCGGGTGTAACACGAGGGGGGGTTGTATAATGTTGCAATAGCTATTCCACTCTAAAATCACTAACACTTCTCTAGCAGTGCTTGAAGTTTTCAAAATGTCAATATTTAGATCTCGGTCGATAGTTAGTAGATGCCCATTCATATTTGCAAAAGACAATCAATCCTCCAAGAAATTTAGAAAAACTGCCACATTTCCTTGGGGGCGGGGGGGGGGGGGGGGGGGGTCTGTACAGAACAGCGAGCATATTCTTTTCCTTCAGGATGCACAACACTTCGTAATCGATATTTATTGTACTATATCCAGATACCATATTAAAAGCGGTTGTAAAGTGTGTAGGCAACCCCACCTCCTCCACTGTCTTTTCTGTCTCTTCAAGAAGAAATAATTGTAGTCGGGTAACACTAAATGTTGTGAACCTTCACTATCCTAGGTCTCCGTGAACATCAGTACGTCGAACTTTGTGCCACATGATTGTAACAGAAGCAGTATGTAGAACCATTTTCAGCCGGGCAGATCTAGCGTTTAGAATACAGATTTCGTACCATTTTATAGCCTGATTACTTTGAGCTGTTTTTGGGAAATCTTCTGAAAGAATCGCCATGCCTTAGGAACGCAAGCTTATGCAAAAGCTTATGACGAAGGATCAGGAACGTCAATGATAGCGCATATCTTTCGAGGTCGCTCTCATGTTTGATTAAAATCATTGGTGACGTTTCATGTGACGAGTAAAGAGTTGGCCATTTCTGACCCACACAAATCACCAGTTGTACTCACGCATGCGGGCAATGGCTGTTCGCAGAAGTTTCTTGAGGTAAGGACGTAGGTTTTCATTTATTTACATGGGCAGCTCGTTGTGGGAACCAGAACGTTCATCATCTGAAATTCTGGTGCGCTGACACAGAGTAGCATTTGGGATATTTTATTTTTTTGCTTTTTCCAAGATCTTGTCCCGTTTTTCTCTTCATTGGAACTGGACAACAATGTTTGTCCTCCGTTGCTACCCTGTGGCATGCGTCAAAGTCAGTGCGGATGATCGGCTCCCATATCGCGTTAAAATTTTTTTCAAGTTCTCAGAAATCTTTTCGTTTGGTTCCTGCTGTCACCTTTAATTTCGAAATTAATTTTCTGTGTGTATTGCTCCGATTATGACTAAGCTAGTTTCGGAATCATTTGACTTCTTTTCGACGTCCTGCAATTTTTGCCTCAGCATTTCATGTTCGTTCTTCAGTGCGCTGTTTTCTGTTCAAGTGTTTCCAAGAAGTTTATTTGCTTCATCAAGGCTTACTGCAAAAGTCCAGGCTTGCCTTGATGCCTTCTAGCTAAGTGCGTAAGGTGCGCTCGTCTGAGCGGAAGTTTCTTTCCATTGTTTCTCTGTGTGACTTCAACTCTGCTTTCAGTTCATTCCTCAATTCATTAAAAAGGTTGGCAATTTCTTTTGCCAGTTTATATCGGGCAAACAAAAAGTTACTAAGCAACCAAGCAGTCAGTAAAAACTCAGTAGACAACCAAAGTCGCTCATGCATTGGCAGCAGTGACGGCGACAACAGCAGCAACGCGGAGAAAAGAAATGCACTAACCTGTGATGTGTGCAAGATTTGGGTTAGCTGCCGTTCGCACCGCTGTGACCGCTGCCAAGTGTTGCCTCCTGGATGCTTTACGGCTTTATAGGCACCGCGGCAGACACGTGATGCAGCCGCTTCACCTGGCCTAGGCTTGTTCTTGGCAAGCAGCAGAACCCCTCATTTGTCGATGCAGTATTCGTGTGTAGTGATCGTTGGTCTGGCGTCCCCGGATGATGAAGCAAGCGCGCAGAGAAGCTTGCCACCCTGTAATCACAGGACTTCTTCGTGTGCCGACGAAACCGCAGTCCGCCTGTGATACGCGAAAGATTTGGATTAGCGGCCGTTTCTTGTCATTCTTGTCATTCGCCACGTGCTACAAAACGAAGTAAACTTTATCGTTCCTGGTAACGGTAGACTGGGAGCTTGTTCTAAAGTGAGCTTGCGCGGTCCCTTTGCTCTCGTGAAACGGGGTATTCTTTAACGTCGAAAAGGGCTCGTGTAATATAACAAGAAGCATTAAAACGACACACGTTTCTCAAGGGTACTACAGAAGGTGGTTTATGATTAATGACGGTTTAACGTCCGAAAGCGGCTAAGACTATGAGGGATGCCGTAGTGGAGGGCTCCGGAAATTTCGACCACCTGGGGATCTTTAACGCGCACTGACGTCGTACAGTACATGGGCCCCTAGAATTGCACCTCCATCAAAGTTCGACTGCCGCGGCTGGGATCGAACCCGCGCCTGCTGACCCGGGTCAGCAGCCGAGCGCCATAAACACTGAGCCACCACAGCGGCCGGTACTGCAGAAGAGAGTACAATGTGTTTTGCAGAGGAGGAAAGGTAAAACACAGCCATAATAGACTGCTCTTAGTACCGGGCGAAGATCCGGAATGGCTCAGAGAGTTTAACGCGGTCCTGTAACACATCGCCGATAATTTATTTGACCTTTTACACAAGGACTCATGTCTCTAAGCCAAAAATTGCTTAAAAGATCAGTCTAGTACGTGGTACACAGAAAATAAGTAAACGATTACAATTACTTCAACGAAAATGTAGGTGATTTCAGTGAACAGTTAGAGTCCATGAAAAGTAACTGAAAAATTAGAGAAGTAATCGAGTACTATTATGATATTTTTCACCCATCTTTCACTAGCATAGAACATATATACACGGATGAGAGTGAGCTGGTGCGCCTTTCTAGAACTATAGTTTCTTGCAGAAAATGCATTGGTAATTTCAACAGCAGCTGTTTTTCAAAGTTTTCTTCGGCATTTTTTCCACGTTTCCTTTCGAACTCATCAGTATCGACCCTGGAGAGTATCTAAATATCGGTGCTGGTGGGAAGGGCGTTGCTTTAACGTACGAAGATCTTGCGTATCAATTCGAAGCTGCGCAAAAAGCCGCGCTTCGCTGTTCTTCACACTCTGAGGGGACAAATCCCAAGCTCACTGAACATTACATTTCGTTGAGAAATGTGAACTGCGGAACACAGTGATAGCGAATCACAAAGCTCTCGGGCTTGCATGTGTGGACATCCTCGCAAGCACGGCTTCTCGCAGATCAACTGTTGTCGCTCTAACGGGAATTTCGTTCTTTCTCTCTTTCTTTCTTTCCTTTTTTATTTCAGTCTTTCCTGCTTTCTTTATTTCTTTCCGCCTCTCTATTTCTTTCTTCCTTTCATTCTTTCTTTCTGCCTTTCTATTTCTTCCTTTCTTTCTTTCCTTCTTTCTTTCTTTCCCACTTTTTTCCTTTCTTCCTTTCTTTCTTTCTTTCTTTCTTTCTTCCTTTCTTTCTTTCTTTCTTTCTTTCCTTCTTTCTTTCTTTCTTTCTTTCTTTCTTTCTTTCTTTCTTTCTTCCTTTCTTTCTTCCTTTCTTCCTTTCTTTCTTTCTTTCTTTCTTTCTTTCTTCCTTTCTTTCGTTCTTTCTTTCTTTCGTTCTTCCTTCCTTCCTTCCTTTCTTCCTTTCTTTCTTCCTTTCTATCTTTCTTTCTTTCTTTCTTTCTTTCTTTCTTTCTTTCTTTCTTTCTTTCTTTCTTTCTTTCTTTCTTTCTTCTTCTTTCTTTCTTTCTTTCTTTCTTTCTTCCTTTCCTTCTCTCTTTCTTTCTAGTCACTGTTTGTGCTTTTCCCTCATGCACCAACCCTCTGAAGGGGTTAGCAGTTCTCAAAAATAAGGATTAAAAAAAAAACTGCTTCGCTTAGTCCTTGCTGCGCATGTTTAATCCAAGGGGAGACATTGTGCATGGGTGGTGTCCATTTGTAGCAAGTCTCTAAGGGAGTAGTGGTTGTTCTATGCGGTACTACTGGTAGCACCAAATCATTTAGTCACCAGCGGACTAACCCCTGTAACTCATTAAAGTTTCTCTGCCATATTGTCGACACGAGAGCGCAGCAGTCCATAATTCACCAGCGTGGCTCTTTGACCAGTGCATTGAAGGCTCCTCCACAGAGAATGACAGCTTGTCCAATCTCCTAACATTGCTCTGAAAACTAGCATATCAACATTGCGAACGGCGCAGTCGTTCTCTATACTTTACACAAGTCCAGTCCTCACTCCTAAGAGCTGTCACGCGGCGGATATATGTTGGCTTCCCAGGCGTTATATGCCTGTATCCTTTGCGTCGATCGCCAGATATTCTTTTTCCAAGTCGATGGGAGCCCAAAACTGGCAGCGAGCAAGCCACCGTCTCCACCCGCCCACCCTCCTCCACACTCCCACGCACACAAACACTTACTGCCATGCTCGAAGGCGACTGCTCGTGGCGGGTATAGTATTGACGCGACGCGGCCGCTCAAGATTTGCTCGCCATTTGCCCCACGGCTCGGACCCGTGCGAAGGGCCGCCTGATCTGCTCATTCCGCCCGGCAAATATTGACTCCACGGCTCTCTTACCCCCTCGCCCTTCCCTGCCCTCCGTAACACTCCTTCCGATCCTTCATTTTTTTTTCTTCATTCTTTCGCTTTCTCGTCTAAGCATCTTCATCTCTCTTGCTTCGACGCAGCGCTTTCTTGATGACTGTCGCTTTATTTTTCGTTGCCCGTTTCTTTCAGAATGCTTCATTCCATGTTTGCGCGAAATGACTTGTTCTTTGCTGCGTCTACCCTGCTTTTCCTTTCTTGCATCTTCTCCGCCCAAAATTACGGTTTGCTGAGAAGTCGTCCGATTTTCTGTCAGCGGTTGTTTTTTGAGGAAAATTATTTTCTGTTTTGCCCTTCACTCTACGGACCGTTCGTGTTTAAGCGCCTAATGGGCCTTCGCGGAAAGCTATGTTTAGCCGGTTGGCGACCTTCTGACAGATAAACTCCGGTTTCGCCTAAGCATATTGTATTTATTTTCTGTTCGGGTCCTAAAATACTCGGCTTTGGAAGACGGTGGTGCCAAATAATCGGCTGCCATATTCGGAAAGTCTTCAAGAATCTATTTGTTAACTTCAGAGCAAAAAAAAAAAAAGAGATGAAAGCACATGCCAAGTTTACCTGGGCTCCATAGTAAGTACAGAGCATGTTAATATGTTAAGGCCGTGTTAACTACTTTTGAGAAAGAGCTAAGGTTGTGTTCCTGTGCAAATGAAGAAAATCGGAAAGCGTTCACTCCGTATGCAACAACAGTGCATGATTTCGGCACGTGTGTGATGATAAGGGCTATCACATTGCAAAGCTGCTTGAAAACATCCAGATGACAGCGCTAAAGGATTTGCTAGCGTTCCTGATTACGTGACGAGAAGTTAGCGTGTCGTGTACAGGCTTCAGTGATGTTTAGAAACACATTCGAAGTGCTAAGACAGTTATTTTCACGCACTTTTGATTTCAAGTAATTTTGTGGCATTAAAATCGGTAGCATCTCGGACAGCTGTTCATTCCACAATTGGACAATATGCGAGAAGTATGCAATGCACAGTTTTGGAAGTAGTTGATCAGCGTCCCATCAAATAGCCAAAAACACACTCGATGCCGCCGTAACCGTCGCTGTAGTTAAAGTGTGCTTCCAACGACCATTAATGCTGCAATCCGCTAAATGGGTTATTCTCATCATCATCCACGCCACCATCAACATTAATCGCGAGGTGGGAGCTATGAAGCACGCCACCCTTGTGGAAGCATGGTGTTAAGCGGGAAATAAAACAGGATGAACTACTAATTCGTCCTTGCCTCCAAAAATGATTTTATATTTACAACAGGGGTGTCTTCTTCTTGCCAGTGCGACACACCGAACATCGGCGCATCCTCTCTCGTGCATTCAACCAAAGTTATAATATAGAGTAAAGTTTGTTGACCAATAACTTTAAACTTTTCGGGGGATTTAACGCTGCTGCTATCGAGAGTTTAGGAGCTCTTACCGTCTCACTTTTCTTTAATGCACTGCAATAAATATTAGTTGTTTTTGAGAACAGGAAGTGGGGCAGTAACTTCCTCACTTCTGCGTGAGGGAAGAAGCTGGGAGTGAAAGAAGAAACAGGGAAAGATGCCGGGGTGAAGGGCCGTGCTTCGGAGGAGGCGAAAGGCAGAAGGCACCCGTGTGTTGTGCTATGTCAGTGCACGTTAAAGATTCCCAAGTTATCGAAATTGTTAATGCGAAAGCATAGCATGGCTCGTCACCATTGAAACACGTGCCGTCAGCGTTAACCAGCAGCAGTGTTCCTAAATATCCCAGATGACGTAGGGGCGGGGAATTGAACCCCGGACATTGACTGTGAGGCGAGCATGACACCCATAGGGCACCTAAATAAAATAAAATTGGTAAATTGGTTTTTGAGGAATGGAAATGGCGCAGGATCTGTATCGCATATCTCGGTGGACACCTGAACCGCG
Source organism: Amblyomma mixtum (assembly GCF_055824585.1). Taxonomy (NCBI): domain Eukaryota; kingdom Metazoa; phylum Arthropoda; class Arachnida; order Ixodida; family Ixodidae; genus Amblyomma; species Amblyomma mixtum. The sequence goes on from NC_143018.1 coordinate 45,458,722, forward strand.
CCGTAAGGGAAGGGAGGGAGGTGGGAGTGAAAGAAGAAAGAGAGAAAGAGGTGCCGTAGTGGAGGTCTGCGGAATAATTTCGACCACCTGGGGATCTTTAACGTGCACTGACATCGCACAGCACACGGGCGCCTCTTGCGTTTCGCCCCCATCGAAACGCGGCCGCCGCGGTCGCGTTCGAACCCGGGTACTCCGGCTCGGTAGACGGGCGCCTTACCACTGAGCCACCGCGGCGGGTAATAGGGCAACTAACCGAGCTGCATCTTGGCGAACAAAGATCGTTCCATATGCGTTGCCTTACGACTCTGTGCTACTGAGTAGGTGTGTCATTAGAAATGAAAATAAAAGAATAAAAATAAAGATAAAATGGAAATAAAAAGAACAAAGCTTTTGCATTCAAAGCACGTAAGTAATTTTAAGTGCCCGCAGTAATGTTTCTGGAGTCCTCAACTACGGCAACTCTTTCTCTCTTTCTTCTTTCACTCTCACTTTCCTCATGATATAGCTTTGTGATATTTTCACTCTTCATCGCGAAAATCCAAGCAGACGAAACGGAAGGCGAGCACACCAAACAGCTGCTAAAATAAAATTTGCGTGAGTTTAAACCCACGATTTGCATACTTGTGTTTCGATCTCAATCATGGAATGCTTTTAGACGGCATAACTAAAGTCTTGGCCAAACACACTCAAAGTCCCGCTTAGCGTTGCCTAAAAGCGGCTTTTCATCGGTCGTTACGATATAATGCGGAAAGAGAGAACAAGGTCAACATAATTATTGAAAAGAAATGATTTTTAAAGAAGCAAACAAGGGCAACGCTCTCCGAGCTTAGTAAAAAAAGATGCCCAGGCTTAGCTTGGTTAAGCCGGTTATGCCAAGAATGCGTTGCATATTGCGCGGTCTTTTTGCGCGAGGTATTGCTTGGCGGCACTCGATTTTCTCAGCAGCTTTTCCTTAGTGACGGACGGACGGACGGACGGACGGACGGACGGACGGACGGACGGACGGACGGACGGACGGACGGACGGACGGACGGACGGACGGACGGACGGACGGACGGACGGACGGACGGACGGACGGACGGACGGACGGACGGACGGACGGACGGACGGACGGACGGACGGACGGACGGACGGACGGACGGACGGACGGACGGACGGACGGACGGACGGACGGACGGACGGACGGACGGACGGACGGACGGACGGACGGACGGACGGACGGACGGACGGACGGACGGACGGACGGACGGACGGACGGACGGACGGACGGACGGACGGACGGACGGACGGACGGACGGACGGACGGACGGACGGACGGACGGACGGACGGACGGACGGACGGACGGACGGATGGATGGATGGATGGATGGATGGATGGATGGATGGATGGATGGATGGATGGATGGATGGATGGATGGATGGATGGATGGATGGATGGATGGATGGATGGATGGATGGATGGATGGATGGATGGATGGATGGATGGATGGATGGATGGATGGATGGATGGATGGATGGATGGATGGATGGATGGATGGATGGATGGATGGATGGATGGATGGATAGGAGCGCCCCCTTTGAAACGGGGCGATGGCAACCGCCACCATGTTCAGCCGTCCTCTTTTTTGTTTTTGTTTTTTTTTCTTCTTTTCTTTATTTAGTAGTTTGGTGACGTGACGTCACCAAACACGTGACGTCACGTCACGTGGTTTGGTGGCTGCCCGGCCGCGCCGAAGGGCTGAACTGAGTGATTGCAATATGCTACGCATAAAAATGAGGTACAATACTAGGGCTAGTCGCACTGCGCCCGATATTGCCACTGGGGACAAAATATGCTCAGCACAGAAACAAATAAAAATATTTGGGAGGTTTAACTCTCCTAAACCTAGTTATACAGAGTGAAAGCCCTGTTCCGTTGCTTCGCAAGTCTAGCTTCTCGTTGCTCTTCGGTTTAAGAGGCTCGTTTAGCTCGCGTCCTCTGCAGTACACCGTCTGGGCGAGCTATGTCGACTGGATGAGCGGACGCGGCTTGACGGTGACGCCGAAGAGTTGATGCTCTCGGTCCGCCGCGCACCTAGTTCATGGCGAAACTGAAGGGAACGGTTTCTTTTGCCACTAAACATTAAACTGTTACTCTATAATCATTGTTTTTTTTTCCACGCTGAGCTACTGTTTTCTGACCTGGGCCACTACCACACAAACTGATATGAACATTCTTTTTAGGTTACAGAAAAAAGCAATACGTATCACTAAAAACGCCAACTTTAACACCCACACAAAAACAATCTTCGATGAATTGCAGCTTCTACCCGTCACACAAAACCAATCTTTGATGAATTGCAGTTTCTACCCATCACCGCATTGCAAAGTTCAGTGCTTAGTTAACGCGAACACCGCGGCATATCCATAAATGACTCATACCTCAAAGAACTTGCTTCATTAACATTGCGAACCAATGTGTACAACACACGTAACACTGACCGCTGGGGCGTTCCTCGCACCAGAACAAATTACGGGCGTCAAAGGTTAAAATACTGTGTGCCAACTACTGTCAACTCGGAACGTCTCCCCTCACTCTGAAAAAAGATTGCACGTAATTCGTTTTCTCTTTTGTTTCTTCTGTGCTCTTCGGAATTTTTCTTATAGTTCGTGGTCATTCCTGATATAGTGATGATCACAGCTGTTTCTGCCAAGTGTCTGTTAGTAGGATGTAGGTCTCGTCAAGCCTCCTGAGGGCTGTTTGCCTGCATCCGCAGCGTTGCAATGTACTTTGTGATATTGAAATAAATTTTATTTTATTTGATTTGATTTCAGAAAGCACTACGTAGCAACTGTTACACCCTCTCCTAGTCAGGTGGTATCACAGCGGCGAAGCCAGCTAGCGCGAGCAGCTGCGCCTCTCCCAGCCTGACCTCTCCTGATCACGTGGTATCACAGCAGCGGAACCGGTCCTTGGGGGTCACGTGGTTCGCTGCACTCCGGACCGGACAGCGCTCAAGGTAAAACGCGCATCAAGATTGACCTTGGGGGACGTAGTAATAGAAATTTCGCTCTAGAACAATTATGACGGTACACATGTGCTGTTGGCCGAGCTCTAGCGGCCATGATCCACGCAAACGATATCTGGCATGCACTGAATGCTGCAAGTATTTTAGCCCAGGAAGCCCTTAACAGCAGGGGATGTCTTATACGTGGCGTACGAAAAGGAGATTTTGGACAGCTGGTACCGCCGGATATGCTCCAATCAACGCCGTCGACGCAGAGAGCAGTTCTTAAAAGATTAAGCAATGTTAACGGACTGTACTACATGTCGCTAGATGGATACTTTAGAAAAGACGGAAGCCGTGGAAAGGTTAAGATAAAATAATGGAGAGTGCAGGTGATGAGCGCAATTAAGCCAGCATGAATTGGTTTCGTGGGGAATTGAATGCTCTTAGTTCGTTTCGAACTTAGTTTAACAGGTTTGACTAATAAAGGGTTTAACGTCTTGAAGTTTCTCAGGCTATGGGGACGCCATAGTGAAGGTCTCCGGAAATTTCGACCACCTGGGATTCCTTAACGTGCACTGACATCGCACAGTACACAGGCCTCTAGAATTTCGCCTCCATCGAAATTCGACCGCCGTGGCCGGGATCGAACCCGCGTCTTTCGGGTCAGCAGCCGGGTGCCATAACCACTGAGTCACCGCGGCGGCCGGCCTTAGTTTACTACTGCCCCCAGCTGGCATGTCGCAGTGCTGTGCGAGGTTTATTGTACTTGCAGAAACTGAGCTATAAAGTAAAATGCATTTCATTTAACTTTAACCTAAAACGGCTTTATTTGTTCGCTTGTCCTGTTCCGTCTAGCTGGAATTCCAGCTAGCCGGAACTGCACACTCCAACAAAGAAAGTCCATTCCAGTTAATGTCATTAAGTAGTGATTTTATGCGCCGATTATGTGTCTTAACATTGTTGACTGACCCACGCATCAGGGGCTGTTTTTTAAATTGTCACGCTGCTCCGGCACAATAACGCAGCTGGTCCTTAGTACATTGATAGTAGAGTGAAGTCACTTACGTTATGAAAGAATCACTTTCTGCTTACACTGCCTGAGTGTTCGTCTTAAGGACGTTAGCTACTGGAGCTTCAAGTGTTTACATCGGTGAGCTCAGCAAACGCGGGGAAGACTAAATCCAAACATCTGCAGATATTTCCTTTCTGGAAACGTCCCTTCTAAGTAGAAAGTACATGAAGGCTCCCTACTTCTAAGATACAAGCAGCGGCATCTACCTCGTAGGTTTTGCACTACTTTTGCTATTTACAGCCACCTTCTCCATATACGATATATTTCCTCGTTTTAGTTTAGTTTAGTTTATGGGGTTTAACGTCCCAAAGCGACTCAGGCTATAAGGGACGCCGTAGTGAAGGGCTCCGGAAATTTCGACCACCTCCGGTTCTTTCACGTGCACTGACATCGCACAGTACACGGGCCTCTAGAATTTCTCCTCCAAAGAAATTCTAGCAGTTAATAAATTTTATAAACGTGTGCATAATAAGCATAATAACATGCTGAATCGTTTGGAACCATCCGGAACCCCATGCGAAAAACAGTTCGGCCGCAATGGCCGTCTGAAGCTCCTCGGAATGCACGGTTTGGGGGCGGAAAGGCCGTGGGTACGAAAAGGCCGTGGGTACGAACCCCGCAAATATTTTTGGCTTCATCGCAATCAGTAATTTTATCTTCAGGAACATAGCAATTCATTTGACAGCACATCGAAGATTCTGCGTCAAACTTGTGGCCTCCAAATGTTATGCAAATGGTGGCCCCGGGGGGGCGGGGTCTTTTTGTTGGTCGCTAAACTGGCACATATATACCGGATCGAAAGTATATGTATTAAATGAAGTGCTAAGCGCGCACTGTTGCTGTGTGATGTAGTGGGGTCACGTGGTTGCCGTTTTGGTCAATTTGACCTTCACTAGAGACAGAGGCGTCCTTGACAAACATAAGCAGTAAGAGCTAACGGACTTAGAAATTAGCGCGTATGTATTTTGTTCCCCGTCACTCGTAGTAGTGAGTTCTGGCGTTTGTAGGAACGTGAAGTAGAAGCAATCAAGGCATCGATTAAAAAAACAAAACTCCAAGGAACCCTTGACGCAACTGCTCTTCTGACATCGACTGAAAATACCACTCGGCGAAGAGGCGAAACCGAATAGAATTTAGAAGCCGCCGAGAGACGGGTTCGAATTAAAAGAATGGCGAGAAAGTTGAAAGCATCTCCAAAGCAGACGTGGAAGGCTTGGGCTGCGAACGAAGAACACGACCGTTGAAGGAGAACAAGAACATAGGAGCAGAAAGGAAGGGAGACGCGGAAGAAGAAGAGTGCGAACGCGCTATAGCATTGCTAAGAATTGGGCTAAAAGCAGCAAGCCATGCTTCCGCGAGGACTGAGGCGAAGAGGAATCTATAGGGGTCCTGTATAATTGGCCTCGCCAACCCCGTTCTTGCCTCTCTTCCATCGCCGATTCCTCGGCGGGCAGCGTTCTATTTCTATTAGTTGTGCCTCGGCGATTCCCAGCTTCTAGTCTTTTTTTTTCTTTCTCTGCGTTCATCTAGGGGGAAATGTTATACGAGTCACCTCTTTCTCAGGAACGGAAGTGCTACGATATAGGTGGACGGCCGGATGCCATGTGTATTGATTCCTAGTTGTGCCATTGAATTTCAAAGCATTTGTGACTCACAAGATTTTGTCATTGGAAACGGAAAACTAGTCATTAGGTAACAGGAGCGACAAAAAAAAAAAGCCCAGAATTGCAATGATTGCTTTGTATTATCTTTTTCCTACGTACTCCAACACACATTGCGTTATTCAGCGGCTGGTACGAAGGCAAATACGGAAGTAACTCAAAGCCAGCGCAGGCTTTGCTGCGGCAATGTCCCTGTGGCAAGGTGAAAACGCCTTCACAGACGCTTTGAAGTACTTTCTTGCTCTTTTTTCCAGCCTTTCCTCTGTTCATCTTTCTCTCTTTCTCGTCCTTCTTGTTTTTCTGTCTCTCTTTTTCTTCGCTTTGTTTATGCCCCTGTTGCTGGGTTAAGGTTAGGTAGGCTGTATCCGGGAAGGATCTATTTGTTTCCTAGAACTGGGTGATGGATGAGAAGTACCGACTTATACTAGGACTAGAGCATTACGGATGCGAGAAATAGTTGTTCACATAAAAGTATCTTCTGGAACAAGCAGCGATGGCCTTCAAGGAAGGTTGCGTGTTTAGGATACGCGAACTCAATGTTACGCTTTTTAAGTGGAAGCGATCAGAAAAGGCACAATGTGCTAACTTGAAGCAAGCTTCCACTGAGTCGTTTTAAGGGTTCCTGTCAAGTCAAGTCTTTGGTCAAGATGTGTTTACTGCTTGAGATTTTTTTCTGATTTGTTCTTGAGTATATCGGTATTCACGAAATAATCCCTGTTCATTTCCTTGACGCAGAAGCACGCAATTGTGATACTGATACCTTAATTTGCAAAGACACTCTGGGGAAATAGGCTTGAAATGTTAGCAGCTTTTACATTATATTTAAGTTGCGTATATGTGTCTGTGAAGTGAAGAGTTCTAAAGGAAAATGCTCTCATTTCAATCAAAGGTCGGTAATGATCTCAACAGATGTTACGCATTGCTTTTCTATTTTTTCTTCAATTTTCATATTCTTCCTTTGGAGTGTTACATTTGCGAGTATGGTCGTTTTTTTTTCTTTCCCAAAGCAGTGTGCAGGAAGTATAGAATGGGTCGAATATTGAGTCCGACTGTTCAGTTCCTGCCGCATGTGAAAACGGTCAGGGGTGTGGTCCGTGGCGTAGTATCTGCACCGCTTAGCACTTCTGTCCAGGCAGGGCTGAAATACGACGAGGAAAGGAAGGGGGAAAGAGGGAAACGAGGCAGCTGCAGCCCCGGGCGCGGCTAGGGCACGGCCCACGCTCTGGTGCAAAACCTCAAGTGTCACCACTGATTTCGGCCGGCGCCAAATCGATATCGATATCGGAAGGGGCTGATGAGGCGCCGCCCCGCGGCGGCGGTTAGGACGAAGGCGCTTTCGTATGACGTGACCATGTGGGGCGGCTTTGCTGCACTTTTTGCTTTTGAAACGCCTCGGTAGACGTCGCCCCTATTTCAGACCAAAAGAATGAAACTATGAAGACGAGAATTAAAGCACTGAGTGAAAGTTCTTTTAGGTAAAGCAGTTCTTCGAGCGAAGCCCACACTGGTCATCTTGCTACGATGTCCTAATTATCAGCCATGCGGATGAGATAACAACTTTAGCATCAATATTTTATTGTGTCTGAATTTTTCGGAATTCGGTGAAGTCTTAATCAAAGGAAAGCTCAGCATACTTGTGATGTTCCTGCAGTTGGGTCAATTCGTGTGACTGGATTGCGCTGGGGTAAACTGGAGGTCCTTGTACTATAAGTTCTTCCCTCATCGAGGTGGAATTCAACAAGCACATCCTTATGCGCAGCTGCGCGGCCTTCATGTTATTCCCCATTACGACACGGATGCTTAACAAACGTTACCTTCCTCAGAGTAGAGGTGTGTAACAACCGCCAACACATGCCACGAGCCAGGTTCCGAGATCGGTGGCTTACGCGACAAGCACAAGCACTCCCCCCCCCCCGTGCGCGCGCACGCACGCACGCACGCACGCACGCACGCACGCACGCACGCACGCACGCACGCACGCGCACACACACACACACACACACACACACACACACACACACACACACACACACACACACACACACACACACACACACACACACACACACACACACACACACACACACACACACACACACACACACACAGCAGTACCCGTGGCCACGTGACGTTATTACATCGTCACAAGCTTGATGCACACCATAATCACACCGCGCGGGAAGGGAGAGAAGGAATCAGCGGAGAGCAAATCGGGATAGTGTCAGGAGTGTAGGTCCATCCCACTAAATGCTAAGCATGCGAAACAACCACTGTGCCTGCATTTGGGACGGCGCAGAGGAAAATAAGCGTAGTACTTATGAAAAACAAACCTACAGGAGCAGGAAACTAACCTGCTCACGACGCTAGCTTGTAGAAAGGCTCGGTGTATTACGTCAATACTATGGCAACTTCGTTGTCGGAATCAATAGATGACGAAGACAACTTTTGCAATCTTGGTGTAGGCAAGTGTAGCAGGGAGCGGCAGAAAGTGAGGTGGGCGGATGAGAGTAATAAGTTTTGCGTGGATATATGGTGGCCTCAGCTGGCATAGGGCAGGGTTAGTTGGAGAAACATGGGAGAGGCCTTTGCCCTGCAGTGGGTGTAGTCAGGCTGATGATGATGTTGATTACTATTTCTACGCAGAGCAGTTGGACGCAAAATAGTTATGTGCCCAAAACAGTGGTCAATTATCTCAAAGCTTTAAGTTCATTGAAGGACATCTTGCTGTACCAACCCACCGGCAGATAGGTAAGCTTTATTATTCTTCGGAACTTTACCAAGCGCAGCCGCCGTGTCATAAAGAGCTCGAGGTTTGCTACGTTTCTCAGGTTTAAAGAAGAGCACAAAACACGTCGTTCCGGAAAGTGCCGTGCTCCTCTGGAATCACGCGAATCACCAAACCACCACAGTATAGATAGGTTGGTTGGTCTCCTACAACTCGTAGTGACAAAGGCGATGTGCTGCTAGGTGCGGTCGGTCTTGTCAAAAATAACACAACCACGCTGTACACATTGTATAAGTTGTTCATATGCATGCAGATATGACACAGTGCATTCACTGTACAATGTGCTGAAAGACGCGTCTTTGGATCTTAAATCAGTAGTCGCCGGTTTATTTCTTTAACAGGGCCAGGTTATTAGTTTACCTAAATTTCACGGATTAAAATGCAACGTTCTGCATGTTGAATGCATTTCGTTCTGTAGGCGTATACAAGTTCTACTGTATCAAAAAATTATGGACAATTATGGGGTTTTCTAGAATAACAAGCTTATAGGATTTCGAGTGTTAGCGCAGAACGCATTAAAAACAGTATGCAGGTCTCATAGGATATTCCTGACATCCTACTTTGCCCAAATGCTTTAAAGATTAATATTTCCCCGGATGTTCTGCGATTGGTCACTGCAGACTGGGACGTAAGAGACAATTAGGCAGCGATTTTGCTCCTCGGTTTCGATTTCATAGATGGGCTGGAGCTGATTTTTAAGCGGCAGAAAGTGAGTCCAGAAAAGGCAGTTACAAAACTACGGCCCAAGATCCTGTTCCACAGGAACCGAACCAAGAAGAGCCAAGGGAACAATTAATTTACTGATTACGAAAACCCATTTACGCAACTAGCTAATTACCATCGCGAAAGTGATCGCCAGAAATGCGGAAAAATAGCCGGTTGATTATGATATTTTTTTTCTTGAACTCAACTGCTACGAACTTCTTCGTTAGTTTCTACACGCCTACCGGCCACTCCATCGGAAAAAAATTGCCTGCATTCGTTGCTGCGTGCTACAGTTCGCCATCAAGTTAGTAGACAGGGTTGTGCCGCGAGCAGCAAGAAACCAGCGCAACGATACTTAATTGCAGCGAGACTTTGCGTAATGTTTTAAAAATTCTTGTCAAAATAATTTTCGGTTTCTACGGGTGTCTACGTCCTGCAGTTAAGTTTTGTGAGGTAAGTTGTTTATTTTCATGTGTTATACGTTTACAGCCATATGTTACAACCAATCGCAGCATCGAACCATAGCTGCGAAACAATATTAGCGACGAAATTTGCCAAACTCTTCGCCTATAAAACAGAATGTCACTCATTTGCGGCACTTGATTGTAACGGAAAGGGTGCGGCAAGGCTCATAGAATTTCTTAATGTAACCCACACTCTGAACACGAATATGCCGGTATGGGAGTAAAAAGGAAATAAGTTGTCCTTTAAGTGCAGTTCCTTTAAGGAGCACAGAATCCTGCCAATGTTCCGGAGCAGATTTCGAGCACTAAACAAACTGAATGCTTACTCTTGACAACGGAGGTATATTCCCATTCCCATTGCAAGGCATTGTAACTTGATGCAGTAAGCAATGGGACGAGGTGTTTAAACGCGCCACCGGAGGCTTTGACATTAGCAAAAAGAGAAGGTTGAAACCCTCGGTTAAAATCTTTGCAACTGCTACAACTTCGCACGTTTTGGAGAGAAAATCTGTTTCTCTTGAGAACCTTAAGTATTCCGCATGTTTAGTGATAGAAATCTGCCCAAGGCTTGCGCAGCATACTCTTCCCCGTAAGGGGAGTGCTATAGATTACAGCTTACCCCCTTTTAGGGCGAAAGCCTTTAATGGCTCATGCTGGCAGTGTCCGTCCGTGCGCTGGAATCGTGCCAACTGTGGCCTCTCCTCCGCGCAGCGGTGCATCCTCCTCCCCTCCTTAGCAACCGGCGCGCCGGTGGGGGGCGCAGCTGTGCATAGCAACCGTGACTTTGCACAGTAGCGGCAGAACGAGCGCGCGCGCGTCGGCGGTGGCAGTGCATCGCCGCTCCTTCGCCAGACGTCTCGTTGCAGTCGAGTGAGTGAGACGCATCGCTCCGAAGCGGCCCAGTGATTCCGCGCCAAGCGGTTCGGGGAGGCAGCAGTGGGTTGACCACAAGGCCTTCGCCAAGCACACTTTAGAATTTCCAAAGTGCCTTCGGTAATTTTTACTTCGTTTGTGCTTAGAGTGTAGAGAGAAAAGAGGCCCTGTAATTGTTGAAGCACCATGAACAGGCCCAAGAAAGCCGAGAAGACATGGTTTCGTAAATGGCTTGACTATTGCTGGGTATAAAGCATGGATTCAGCCGTAAACATAAGGTTCTTCTCGAGGACCTTGAATAAAAGCTGTGGAAGTTCTCATACCAGCCTGGCCCCGCACTTTCACCGTAGTAAAATTTTTCGAGGACACGAGAAAGGCAGTATTAAAGCAGTTCATTCTCCGCAATTAGTAGAGCACAGTGGTAAAGTAGGCCATTCCAACGCACAATCCGCGTCAAACAAAAGCCAAACACAGATACTGTTCTTCCCGACATTGCTGCTGTAGATGACATGCTCAAACAAATAGCATATACAATGAGTCCACTTTTACCTCGAGATAACTGTGCGAAAATCTATGGCTAGGCAGCCAGACCAAGCCTGAAATTAGAGGAGAGCTATGAGGAGCCTAACGGGAAACATGCGGTTATGAAATGAGTGGTTCTAAATTCATCTTAGAAATCTTACACGATACTTGGTGCTACGTCTTGAATTCCCTAGACTGCATGCAGCACAGCAAGGTATTCCTTTTTGCAGTGGGCGCATTCTTTAATGAGCTTCTCTTGCGCTTTTAAGGCACTATGTACACTCGTCCGCACATTTCACTGGAGTACTAATTTGCATTTACTACAGTAGCTGCTGGCTGACGCGTCCAACGTATCGTTTAATAATCTGAGCAGTTAAACACGATCGATGGAAATGTGCATGCGCTATAAGATCGTTTTGAGCGCTTGGACACTCGTAAATGACCCATGCATTCTTGAGGCTTCATCTACACTCATAAATGCATGGGTGCTCCTATGTTAAACAGGGGCCGTATTGTATTTGTTGCCCATTTTTCATTTCGTGTCCATTCTGTCCTTTGCCATTGGCCATTCAGACATACCCGCGGCTTTCAAGCGTCTGTGGGAAGCGACCCAGCCATTGGGTGGTTGGCGACCGTACGTCACCATTAGCTGCAATTGGCTGTGATATGCAGCCAATGTTGAGGTCCGGTTGCTAACTACCCAATGGCCGGGTCCCTTCCCACAGACGTTTGAAAACGGCGGGTATATCTGAGTGACCAATGACAGCGGACTAAATGGACGCGAAATGAAAAATGGACAGCTTATAGAATACGGCCCCTGGTGACCTGTATCAGTGACTTGGTCTACCCCTCAAGCCTACGTATCGAACCTGTACAAGGGGACGTATAAGGGGTCGTTTAGCCGTCTTACGACGTACTTCCCTGCAGCCCAGGCGCTGAGAAGGTGTGGATCGACCTTTGCACAATTGTACACTTGTGCATCTGAGTGGACAGACGGAAGTACAAAAATGAGCGGAAACCGGAGAACGAACAAGTGGGAGACAAGAGTAGGGAAGGACATAGTGTAACTGTGCAGTGCATTCCAAGCATTAAAAGGTTCTCGCTTCCGTATGCAATTCTGCTCATTTCGCATTAAACCCTCATACGCACTCACCCTATATATCCTCGTATAAAAAAGCTTCGTGCCTGATTTTATCGATATTTATTTACCCCTGAAAGCACCCTGCCTTCTATGCGCATCGACGCAGTCTTTTCCAATGCCCAGAAATTATGGACAAGCACATTTTTTAAACCGGAACTTGTTTATGAACACAATTATCTCGCGTGTCGTAAGAATGCGCCATAACAATCAATATATCCACAGATCTTTCCTCAGGGCGCTTGCAGTTTTCTGCTATATTCATTTTCCTAAACGCACTCCATTGCTTTTGTATGGCAATCGTTAACTACTTAGTACCAGCGCAGTACAAACTTTAAAAACCGATTTTCTGCGCATCTACATGTTAGACCATTCCATTAAGTATGTTTATAACAGTATCTTACAATAGTGCACAGTTGCATCAGAATTACAAGGAATGTCCAAAAAAATACGGCTTGAAAACCTTGTACTATAGCTTTAGTGCAGTATGCCAAGAGACGGAGCAATAAATTTGTTCCTCAAGCAGACTGCTTCGTTTTGCGAGTAGTCATCTAGCACCACCTTGGGTGGAAGTAAGACCGAGAAAGGCGGCATGTTGCCTTGTAGTTTCAGTAAAGTCTCCCTCACTCCAGCCTGGGCAGTGCTGAAAATGCACATATGTCGGGTGCGGGTCAATGCGCACGTCAGGTGCATTCCAGTCTCCGCTGCAACGGATGAAGCCGGAGGCGGAACTCAAAATTTAAAGTCTAGGTAAACAAAAGAACAAACACGAGTGGCGCGGGGAATAATCAAGAGTTAATACGAGCCACACTGGAGAGGAAGGCAACAAATACCAACAACCAAAAGCCGCCAGCTCAGATATCGAAGGAAAGGCAAAGCCAGACGGGGCTGCCCGGAAAATGAAAGGAGCCGGTCCCAGGCGCAATCCAGCGCTGGCGCGCGCCTTCCTTTCTTCCCGAAACGGTAAGGACGAAGGGATTGAAATGGGGACACAAGGGAAGGGGTACCTGGGGATGTAGGGAGCAAGGCTGGAGGAAGATCAGCCCCAAGGAAGGAGAAGCTGGAAGAAAGCAATAGGAAAACAAAAGAGAAGATGGAGAAGACGGAAGGGAAAGAGGAGACGAGGCGCTCTATGAAAGGGCAAAACGAAGGGGAAGGCTACTGCGCCGCCTCTTCTCTGTCTCCGAGGCGCGCGTCGAAATGACAGATTCGCCTCCGGCTATGTTCCCTTCTGGCGCACGTGCTTCCACAGCGCCCCTTGCGGCCTTCGCCCTCCTAAACCCTTTCTGTGCCTGTGTGTGTTGTCTGTCTCCGGATTCTAATCTTACTTCTCCCCTGGCTTCACTTCGCCTGTTTGGGTCTGTATTGTGTGCTTCCTGGTTTGTGCTTTTTCCCTGGTTTCTTGTTCCTGCGAGTAAGTCTACTTCGTTTCCTCCAATCGACATTATTTTTACTCCCGTGTCTGCTGGCATGACTCTCTATGCGTGGTGCAAACGGTGACATCGTCGTAGTAAGTCGTAGTTATGAACTTTAACTTTCATCCATACTGGCCAGTAAGAGTGTCAGCACCAGGTAGGCACTAGCGTTAAGGGCAATGCGGGCCGAGGATTGGTTGCTCTCCACTGTGTGTCCTCCGTGGTCGTGGAATACCGATAATCCACTACATGGATGCACTCATGGACACTTCGTCTTACTGAGAGAGGATGGTTCTGCTTCAACTATTCAAAAATATTGTAATACAAGCGTGAAAGAGGCATGTGCGTTCAATCTATAAAATCAACAAACTGCTGCTAATCTACAGTTCAGCTTCATCGTGGGACCTGCAGTGCTTATGCTACAGATGTAGGAAACACGTTAATTCTGCACAATAAGTCATTAAAAGAAAGTCTTGCAGGATTTCTGTAAAACAGCGCGCTTTGTATGCGTGCACAGTTAGCGTTCTAAGATTTTTTTTTTGTTTCACTTCGCATGCTGAACATTCTCGGACAAAAATCTTGCAAATTGGGAAATTGTAAGATAGAGTTATGGAAATATTGAAGGCGATGGTTCATTCTTCTGATATGTAGCAAAATCCTTCTTTTAAAGTGTTTCTATCGATCGTATCGAGCAGTTAAGACTGCCATGGAAAACCAACGGGGAATGCTTTTCAGAGAGCAAAAATGTTAATAGAGAAAAAATAGAAGACTGCCGTCGGGTGATCTGCGGATATATTGATTGTTACAATGAAATCTTCCATTATATGAAAAAAATTGCATTCACAAATGGTTTCCCGCTCAAGAATGCTTTTGACCAGAATTGTTTGCTTAATTGTATGTATTATGATGGCTTTGGGCACGGTGACGAGATAAGATACCAAGACTTGTTGCAGCCAAAGTACTGCGACATGCATCCTACTGGCGCTGCACGGTTGGCGTAGAATACAATTTACCACAGAAGAGGAATACATTTTACCAGAGTACTGGAGGTGCTTCGCAACCTGGAATTACCAGAGCGGTGGACAGCACAGGACGTCGATATCACAAATGCATAAAGATAAAATAAAACAAAGTCACGTCCAGTTACCAAAATTTTTCGTCTCGCGCTATAGTGCTTTAGTCTCCTGGATGTCCTATGACCTAGAATTGATAAAACCCGCTATTATTCGATTAAGAACTAAAACTAAGTGCTCCTTTATCTACCAGCCCATATGCCTAAAGCTTCATTTTACAAACTAACAGAAAGCCATGTTCTGCGGTTTTCGGTACGAAGGTGTGGATACTAACGGATATATCTGCACTCCATTCTTGCAGAGTAAGATCCTTGGACTTATAAATCTATCGCGTGACCTTCAAAACGAATGTGACAGAATGCTGCAGCGTAATAGTTAAGAAACACTCTCTGTACAAGCGAACAAAAAAACAGTAATACTGGCCATTGGCGGTACGTTGGCTTTGACACCATATAGACACGCGTAGTCCGTTATAAATACAATCCAAAGCTTGTAATTCGAGTTTCTATCTTTGTGACGATTGATACGGCGTACGTTAGGCAAAAATTCTGGTATTATTTACGTATGCTACTATTTTGTTATCCAACTGGCGACCAAAGATAGATATACAGTCGAACCTCGTTATAACGAAACGGTTTACAACGAAATAGTGGATATAACGAATGAATGACGATTCCCCTTGGAAGCTCCGTCAACAAAGGCCATAACGAAGTTACTGCTCTCACGCAAAAATTGCAGGGAACCTTCAACTTCGTTATAACGAGGTTCAACTGTAATAAAGCGTGAAAAAAAAAACGAGATAGCTTATGACAAAGGACAGTTTTTACGTGTCATACGGAATGAAAAGGCGGCCATCTAGGTCCACTCTATATCTCCGAAGAAAAATGCGAAATATTCAGTAATATCGAACCGCAGGCGGTGACACGTAAATAGGCTTCAGTTTAGGCCTCCTACACTTGAAAGGAGGACACCATGCTTCGAGTATTCCGACCGAGACATACCCTACTTGCGCGAAGGCAAAGTCTGGGCATTCAGGTTGGAGTCAGGCGCAACGAACACCTGCGCGCCTTCAGCTCCAGAGCACTGAAGCAGCGATAGCGAAGATAGCGAAAAGGGGCTGCAAACGCGCTGGCGTTATAAGTGCGTAGAAGTCGGCTCTTATAGATCAACGTACAACAGCGAAAACTGCAGCTTCACAACTCCAACATCTAAGCTGAAGGAACGTAGCCCAAGGCTGCTCTACTTGGGGGAACCAGGTGGCGCCTCAGTCGACGGCCAGGCCGCCTCGCTCTGAGAAGAGCCGCGAAAACACGCTTTTAATTGGCGGAAAGGAGAGGGCGCCCCGCCACTCGGTTCGACAGCGCGCTCTGTCGGTGGCGCCGCCATAATTGCCCCTGGTGTCTTCCCGGAGCATTAGGCCAGCGAGGAGAAGAGCGCACGTCTCGAACGACGCTCAGGAAGCGTGGACAGGTGCAAGGAAAGGAAGAAAAGTAAAAAGAAAAACTCATAGTCCAGGCTATAAAGAAGCCCGCACGTTGATGTGAAGGGGACGAAATACCACCGGAGCGAAATTTGTAGAAACTGCAGCATTGATGGAAAGTGAAAATGGCGTTCAGCCAAAGTGAGCATAGCAGACAGCCATGTGATGGTGAAGATGGTTCTGATAGCGTCTGGGCTGAGCTGTGAGTCAGAAAAGAGAAGTGCCAGATATATCTCAATCTAAGCCACACCTGTTATCATACAATATCTTGTTCTATGCAGTGCTGTAAAGGTTGTGACTGCTCCTCTGATGAGAGTAGGGAATGCAGTCCGAGCGCCTTTATTTTTATTTATTGATAATGGTCTTAGAGAACTGTAATTGGTTGTGCAATATGAGAAATATCCTACCCTTTTTATTTTTATTTCAGCCATATCCTTTCACCATTACTGACGTGTTGCATTGGGATTAGCATTGCGTATTGCGTGTTGTAGTTTTATTGTTTTGTACTGTAGTTTAAAAGATTCTCAGTTCTCGTACAGTGGTTTTCCTTCTGCAAAAAAAGAAAAGGGTAGCCAGCGCTACTCTTAGAAAGCAACGTCTCTTTATACCTTCGCCTTGCTAAAAAAAAAAAAAAACAGGCTAAGCACTGAAGCATCATGTGTCATCCTAACCTTACGTAGGGAAGATCTGAAAATGTCGTTCTATCCGACTCTCTCACATTCTGAGACCCTCTGTGATGGTGGTTTCAAGCTCCACACGCCTCAACTGAGTGCACACTGCAAAGTTATCTAATACAAGGCCTGTCCCAGCTAGGCAGCTCGCGTTTAGCACAGACTGAAGGCGTCAGCAGTGCTGCTCACAAAAAATGGCGCAGTCTATACAGCAAAAAAGAGAGAGAAGAAACGAAGATGGGGAAAGCGGAAAGGTAGGAAATGGAAGAGGGAGAAAAGTTCAGAAAATGGGGAAAACAGGTCATGGGGCTAAAAAGGAGAAAGATAGGGAAGACGACGTCGAACCCGTCGCGGGCTGAGATTAAGGGGCGCAGGATTCCCGGGCACCAGTGAACGAAAAAGGAGGCGAAACGCGGCAAGC